>NC_133651.1:275638560-276238560 GCF_009905375.1 Apium graveolens | reverse complement strand
ATGGTTACTTTTCTACCATGGTTAGTTAGTGCATTATGTTTATTTATTCGTTTACGCGTTCGCTCGGTCACTTAAATGTTTTCGTAATACTTTCTCGTAGATGGTTCGTGACGTAAATCCTTTCGTATTTATTCCATATGCTTTGAATTATCATACTTGAATATAAATCCGTAGGGTTTTCAATTCTTAATTATATTGTGATTCCTGTAATCCTCGATGATTCGTAAATATGGTCGTTTTTCAAAGTTCATTTTCTTCGAAAACTAATAGCGTTTACATACACACATTTGGTACGTGTAATCATAATATCAACTCCAAAACTCATTTTCTCATGCACTACATAGTGTGGGCTAAAAAGTTTTCCCCGTCCGTCAACGTTACTATTCATTAAATGTTTTTACAAAGTCTCAAAAATTCGAGTTATTACAGTCTTCCCCTCTAATAAGGATTCCGTCCCGGAATCAATTAGAAAATAAGTGGGGATATCTATACCTCATTACGTCTTCAAGTTCCCAAGTTGACTCTTCAACATTTTGATTCCTCCACAAGATTCTAACCAGCTTCACAGTCTTGTTCCTCAACACTTTTTCTTTTTGGTCCATTATTCTTACTGGCCGCTCGATGTAGGTTAGGTCTGGTTGTAAATCTACCTGCTCGTATTCTATTACATGTCGTGCATCTGCATGGTACTTCCTTATCATGGACACGTGGAACACGTTGTGCACTTGTTGCAGATTAGGAGGCAAGGCGAGCTCGTAAGCTAGAGGTCCTATTCTCCTCAAAATTTCAAAGGGTCCAATGAATCTAGGGCTCAGCTTCCATTTCTTCCCAAATCTCATTACTCCTTTCCATGGAGATACCTGCAATAGCACTGAATCTCCTACTTCATATTCCCTATATTTCCTGGTGTGGTCGGCGTACTTCTTTTGTCTGTCCTGAGCTTCTACTAGTCCTTTCCTGATGAGTCCCACCATTTCTCTGTTCTGTTGGACTAACTCCGGTCCTAATATCTTGTGTTCTCCAACTTCATCCCAACATAGGGGAGAGAGACATCTCCTTCCGTAAAGAGCTTCATACAGAGGCATTCCTATGCTAGCGTGATAGCTGGTGTTGTAAGAAAATTCGATCAGGGGTAAGTGGTCATTCCAATTTCCATTAAAATCAATGGCACACACTCCTAGCATATCTTTTAGGGTCTGAATAGTCCTTTCACTTTGTCCATCAGTCTGGGGCTGGTAAGCGGTACTCATGTTTAGTCTGGTGCCTACGCATTCCTGGAAGCTTCTCCAAAATCGGGAATTAAACCTTGGGTCTCGATCTAACACTATGGCAACAGGAACGCCGTGTCTCACTACAATTTCCCTTAAGTAAATATCCACCAGCTTGTCTACGGTGTACCTTTCGTTGATTGGTAGGAAGTGTGCGGACTTGGTCAGTCTATCTATGATAACCCATATGGAGTCGAGATTGGTCTTTGTTCTTGGTAGGCCTGTCATAAAATCCATGGCTATATGCTCCGATTTCTATTTCGGAATTTTCAGGGGCCGTAATAGTCCACTAGGTCGCTGATGTTCAACCTTCACTCTCTGTCATGTCAAGCACTTGCTGACCCACTCTGCTACTTCTCTCTTCATGTTAGGCCACCAATAATATTCCTTAAGGTCACGGTACATATTCGTACTTCCTGGGTGGATTGAATATCTGGAGTTGTGCCCTTCGTACAACAGCTCGTCCTTTAACTCTTGCACATTGGGAACCCAAATTCGGGACACATACCTCATGATTCCTTTCTTGTCCTTCTCGCATCTCACTTCCTCACCGGTTAATGATCATCTTTACTCACTCATCTTCTTTTCCTGACATACTCATATCTTTTCAGTTAGTTCCGGCACTAGCTTAATCTCAAATAATCCTTCCGTTCCCTTACCGGTCATCCTTACGTCAATTTCCATTTTCTAAAATTCTTTAATTAATTCCTCATATGTCATTATCATTTTGAGTCTTTCCTTCCTACTAAGGGCGTCAGCCACCACATTGGCTTTACCCGGGTGATACAAAATTTCATAGTCATAGTCCTTAATCAACTCTAACCATCTCCTTTGTCTCATGTATAGTTCTTTCTGAGTAAAAATATATTTGAGGCTCTTATGGTCTGTGTAAATCTCGCATTTCTCACCGTACAGGTAGTGTCTCCAAATTTTCAGGGCAAACACTATGGCTGCTAATTCTAGATCATGCTTCGGGTATCTGCTCTCATACTCATTCAATTGTCGAGAGGCATACGCTATAACCTTGCCGTGCTGCATAAGCACACATCCTAATCCCTTAAGCGATGTGTCACTGTATATCACAAACTCTCCATTTCCATTAGGAAGAGCGAGCACTGGTGCTGACACCAGCCTCCTTTTCAGTTCCTGAAAGCTTTCCTCACATTTCTCTGTCCATACAAACTTTTCTGTCTTCCGGGTAAGTCTAGTTAGTGGACCGACTATTTTAGCAAAGTCTTGCATGAATCTTCGGTAATATCCTGCTAAACCCACAAAGCTCTTGACCTCTATTGGGGTAGTTGGTCTTTCCCAGTTAGACACCGCCTCTATCTTGGCGGGGTCAACTAAAACTCCTTTGCTACTCACCACATGTCCTAAGAACTGAACTTCCCTTAACCAAAACTCGTATTTCGAGAACTTGGCATATAATTTCTCATTCCTCAAGATTTTTAAGACTATCCTCAAATATTCTGCATGTTCTTGCTCTCTCTTAGAGTAGATTAGAATATCATCTATAAAAACTATCACACATATATCTAGGTACTTTTTGAACACTCTGTTCATCAAATCCATAAAGGCTGTGGGTGCATTGGTTAGCCCAAATGACATTACTAAGAACTCATAGTGTCCATACCTAGTGCGAAAAGCAGTCTTCGGTATATTCTCAGGTTTTATTTTCAACTGGTGATATCCTGTCCTCAAATCTGTTTTATAAAAATGCACTGCTCCCTTGAGTTGATCGAATAGGTCATCAATCCTAGGGAGAGGGTACCTATTCTTAATAGTCATCTTATTCAATTCTCGATAGTCTATGCATAATCTCATAATGTCGTCCTTTTTCTTTACGAACAGTACTGGCGCTCCCCATGGAGACACACTGGTCTTATCATTCCATTATCTAATAATTCTTGCAGTTGAGAAGCTAATTCTTTCATCTCAACTGGGCCTAGCCTATATGGGGCCTTGGACACTGGTGTTGTTCCTGGTGCTAATTATATAGCGAATTCTATTTCTCTGTCGGGTGGCAAACCTGGTAAGTTCTCTGGAAATATATCCTCGAATTCATTTACTATGAGTATGTCATGTATGTTAGGAACTTCCTTCTTCGTATCCATCACATAAGCTAAATAGGCCTCGTTACCTTTCTTTAACAACCTTTATGCCTGTAGCATGGTTAGAAATTTCTGGGTCTGTCATTGACCTCTAAACATTACTTCTTTTCCATTTTACACTCTTATCTTCATCCTCTTCCGTTCAAAATCTATTTGTACTCCATTACTGGATAACCAATCCATTCCTAAGATTACATCAAATTCTCCTAACGCAAATGGGATTAGGTCAACCTCGAAGTCTTTTCCTTCTAATTTTAAATTGCATTTAGGGTGTACTTGATTCACATGAATTATTTCTTTATTTGCTATTTCCACTCATAATACCTCACGTAAGGGTATGGCGTTAAGTTTTAACTTTTTTTAGCAAAGTCTTGAGATATAAATGACTTGGTTGCTCCAGAATCAACTAGGACATTTGCATGTTCAGAATTTAACAGAAGGGTACCTGCTATCACATCAGTGTTTCAAACAGCATCCTGAACGATCATGTTGAAGGTCCTAACAGCTGGGGGTCGGTTGGATGCAGCTCTGCTCATCCCTGAGACTGGGGGCTTCAATGTCGGACAATCCTTTCTCATGTGTCCTACCTTCCCACATTGGAAACACGTCACATTGGGTCAGGTACAGTTGTTGGCAAGGTGTCCGATTTGGTCACACCTGAAGCATTTCAGAGGGGCTCTCACCTGGGTACACACTCCAAGGTGTCTCCTCCTACAGGTTTGACACTCCGGTATCGGGGCACGGGGTTGGCTATGAAATGTTGCCCTAGATTGTCCGCCACCCTGGCCAACACTCTCACTTGGGGCCTTTCTGAATCTGGGGCCTCTCGCAGGTTGGGTTACCACTCCCCTGATGAACCTGCTTAGAAGGCTCCTGTTCCCGGTTCCTATTCCTTGGCTTCCTATCTTCCTCTTCCCATTTTCCTTTTCCTTCAAACTTTGTTCACATCCAGCTTCAACAATCGAGGCTTTTTGCACTAAGGTGGCATAATCTATCAGCTCTAATAGTGCCACTCGGTTCTGAATTCACTATTTCAGACAAAGCTGAGACCTTCGCGCTTTCTTCTCTTCGGTATTCACGAACTCAGGCACAAATCGTGATAACTCAATAAACTTGGCCTCATACTCTGCCACAATAATCTTATCATGTTTCAACTCTAGAAACTTAATCTCCATCTGGGTTTCCATAAACCTAGGGAAATACTTCTCTAAGAACAGTCGGGTAAATCTATCCCATGGAATCATAGCATTAGTCTCTAGGTTTCGTTTGGACTCCCACCAGTAATTAGCTTCTCCTTTCAGCATGTAAGAAGTGAAAATGGTCTTGTGTCGTTCCTCTACCCCTAGTATCTCGAAGGACTTTTCTATCTCTTTGATCCAGGCCCGTGCTTCAACGGGGTCGGCAGATCCTAGAAACTCTGGGGGTTTGAGAGATTTGTAGGCCCTGAAGGCAGTGGCTGCAGTCTGTTGGGCAGCATGCGGCTGTGGTGGAATAGGCTGTTGGTTCACATTTGCACTTAAGAGTTCCATAAACTCATTGATGGGGTTCCCTCCCTGATGGGTATCCTCAGCCTCTTCTTCTACATATTTTTCCTCATCATATTCATTATAGTCTAGGTCCTCTTTACTTTCTTCATTCACTACAGGGTCAGGTTCATTCCATTGTTGGTTAACAGATTCTGTGGGTCGTGCCCTGTTTCCTCTTCTACGGGGTTGCATTGTTCTGATAATAAAAAAAATTCAATATAGTTACAATTATTTTACAGTTGGATTAAATTATTCATATGTAAGCATGTCATTTACTATCTAGCATGTTTTTATCAGGTGCAATAATATGGAAATCCATTTCTAAATAACTGCTAGGTATATATACCATAGGGTCTCCCACTTATATCTGGGGGACAAAACAACCAACCGAGTTCATATATGCTTTGATTATAATACATCATTACTTGTCCTGAATACTGAAATGTAAATATATAAGCCGTGTATCCTGAAGGGATGGGTACGCTATCTACTACCAGCTATCCTATCAAAATTGGTGACAAGTCACCCAGCCTTCTTCAAGGTCCATAAATAGTCACTAGCCCCTCAGTCACTGTCACTGCGCATGAGGTCACACACCCTCCTCATCGCTCCTGCCAACATCAGCTCTGCATCAACTACCGGGATGTATCCTCCAACCGTCATCATCCTCATATGAACCCGGGTACGGAGCTCGATCCCATCAATCTCTCTGCGGGCTATGGCTGGGGAAGCAGCTCTGAAGTCCCCTGGGTATCCTGGTTTGATGGCTCTCTCAGCTGTCAGTGCGTGGTGTAACTCCATAATACGAGCAGATGCCATAATGATCTCAGTGTTAAGCTGAGCCACCATCCAGTCGTGTATAGCTACATGCATGGTCGCCGGGGGTAGTAGAGGTGAGTCAGGGTCGCTAGAGGATATGTCATAAGCCTCGTAGGTCTGTGCATCCATCCCATCCTCCTCATCATCATCAGTATAGGGCAAAGGGCTCTGCATCCCTGGGTGTGGTGTACGAGAGTGAACCGTCGGGAGAGGGTATATCTCTACATCTCTCCATCCTAAGTCATCTCTCTGGGGCATCTCAACGTCGTGAGCTATGGGGACAGGAAGGTCAGTCTCCTCCTCCGAGGCATCCTCAGTAGGGTCATCATCTAAGTCATCAATGGGTGGGTCCTCCGGCTCGGGAGTAGGGTCACGCTCAGGGACTATAGCATCATCAACAAGGTCAACCTCCCTAATAGGCTCCACTGGTAACTGACATAATAGGCAAGGTATTACTAACTTAAAGTTGAAATTCCCTTAAGGGTTGAAACTGTCAAGACTACCCGTGTAGCCCGACGATGAACTCGACTTGAGCTCTAATTGATTATTTATTATTCTTATGTCTACGTATTTTGTATCCTATTGTTTCCAAGATTTGATAACCTAAGGCTCTGATACCATTTTTGTGGCGCCCCAAAATCCGGGGTCAGGAATCGCAGAGGCCACATCTTCTAAATCACTATAAACCACATACCTCACATCACATTATATAAATACTCACACTTTATGACCCCACACTTATCACACACACACACTTATAGGTTATTGTCTTGGAAATGAACCATTCATTACTAGAGTAAATCAACCACAAAGTGATAATTATTACAACCCAAAAGTAATTAAGACTTACCGGGGAATAACCTTTAAGTAAGGCTAGTCCGTCGGCCAAATATATGTTTCTTATTTATTACCTTACATAAGTCATACTTATAAATAAGCCAAACTAAAAACTAGTGAAAGCCAATCCAGCTTATTCGGACTACCTGTGGTACATCACCAAACAACCTACGGAACAGCTGGCCATTTCATACCCGTTTCCTAGCTATGAGTCTCATGGTAGGCACCTTGATTCACTGTTGTGTTGTGTCAATTTAAGAAAACAAGTGTGAGCTATAATGCTCAGCATAATAATGTACAGTATGAAAATGACTATATGATAAACTCACGTAAAACATCATATATGATAATTATGTTTTATTCAAAAATAGTTTTCCTTGGTGATACACACCTTCTTATGAAAATAATTCTTCAGTGGATTTTATTATCCTGCGAATACCTTAATAATAAACCCAACACCTAGGCTTAAGTTACGGTATTGCATCACAATTCCAATTCGAAGAATAGGATACTCGTTGGAGCCACCGCATACGATGATCAGTCGTAATACGATCATAGTAACCGTTTTTACTAGTAGAAGGACGACACCTTCGTATCCCGGTTATCACCCTGGCCGCATTCGGGCTACATGTCCCATTTTGGGTATACACATACTTCACAAGTTCCTGAGTACACAGAGTACCTTCGTCTGCAGTACCTTTGGTAGTCCATCTAGCACACATAGTACCAGAGTCTACCCCTCCCTTGTCCTTTAAAAGAATTCTATCATATCTCGAGAACTCGAACCACATCGAAATTCCCCCAAGCGTTTTGCTTGTTGATAGAAACAACTTATCTTATTAGGGTATATATATATGTATATGTACTTCCGAATTTTTTGGAGGAAGTACTAAGGATGTGAGTTGACCGTTGTCTATAGATAATTAAATAAGGGGGGAGTTTCTTTTGAAATTATATTCAAATATTTAAATAAGTCGAGATACTATTCTTCGACGATCTGAAATTATTCGAATGATTTTCTGAAAATCAGAAAGTATTTTAAATCAGGTTCTATGATTTTTAAATCATAAATAAACCCTTTAATAAATAATAATATATTAAATGGTAATCGATAAATAATTAAACCTTGAAGGAGTTTACTTTTAAAATAGTATTTAAAATAATATTCCTCAACTAATTTAGGTTTACGTAATTTAATAACCTTTAATATTTAATCGGTTTTGAAATAAATAATCATTGGGATATGCTTCTCCCATAATAAATGAGTCATAATAAATGAGTAGGTATATGATATTTTATTACTCGAACGATAAAATATAGTTGAGGGAATACGATCTTTGGAAACCGTTTTAATAAAAGTTCGAGGTGTTTTAATGTTTCGTAAGTGGACGTTGGTTCCCTTAATACGTAACTACTATGGACTTTTAATCGTCCCTTAATATCACCGGAATGATTCCCGGGTTTTTATTTTGAAATCCCGACTGACTCTCGGTCTTATAATAATACGTCACGCTTATAGCGGAATTAAACATTTCATGATATATACTTATCGTACAACATCGCTACATTATGCGAAAATTCAATTACTACGAATCATTGCAAGCATGATATTTATGCAATGATAAAAAAAACAATCCTTTCACAACACAAAAATAAATGGAGTTGGCTTCATAAACTTTCCTGGGTATTTCGAGGTGGAGGATGCTCTAGGTTCCGCTCGGAAATTTATAATCATAAACACAATTTGTTTCGTTAGGTCCCGTTCTAATTTACGGCGACTGGCACTCATGCGCTACTTATTATGCACCCTCTCAACTTATTTTACCCTTAATATTTCTTTAAGTCCTTATTCTCATTATGGTCGCTTCCTTTTTCAAAGTATCTTAAGTCCATTTTCATTTTCGTTGTCGGCTCCGCTTATGGATTCTACGGTTTCTAATCGCACGGTCTCGACTCCGATGTTTTCATAAAATTGAAAATCATTATTTTCACTTGAAGTATTAATGGAAGTTTGGAAACTCAATTTACTACTCTCTGTAAAAATTTCATGATTTATGAACATTTTTAAGTCGATCCTTTATATTTTCAAATTCGTAATTTGTAGCAGTTTTTGTCGAGTGAATCACTTTTAGTAAAATGACCATAACTTTTGATTCGTAAATCAGAATCAAGCTATTCAAGCGCCTAAACGATCCTTATAAAATTTTCTATCATAATCAAGGGTAATTTTTCAATAAACTACAATTTTCATCTTCGGGACTTTCTGCAGAAACTTAAAGTTATGATTTGTTCGTTTTAGCGAGATTACGGTTACGATCGGAGTTTCGTTTATGCCTTAAATCTTTATACTACCACCAACAATCAACACATCATCATCACACTAACTCCTATCAAGAACATAATGTTCTTGAGGCAACAACAATCAACCTTAAATCTACTTAGCTAAACATCAAGATTACAACAATACTCCCACCAAAACTAGGTTTACAACTATATACTAAAAGGATCTTGAACTTAAATATTAAATAAGGTTGGGTCAAAGATTTATACCTTTCTTGAGAGCTTGAGATGTGTTCTTGATGATGGTGAAGTCTTGGAAGTTCTTAGTATAGTTTTTGGAACCTAAAACAACCATTAAAATCAAGAAACCAAAGAAGAGTTACTATTCATACTATTCATTATCAACTTTCTTGATTTTATTTCACCCATCAAACCTTGATAAAAAGAGCTTAAAGATTTATCTTACTTTAGTTTCGTTGGTAGGAATCTTGAGAATTAATGGGAGGATTTATCCATGGCTAGATCTTGAAGGTTTGAATTTGATTTCTTTGTTTTAGATGAAGTAGCCGAATGAAGAAGGTTGGGAGAGAAAGAGAGAGTTTTTGTGATGCTTCCTTGGTTGCTTCTTGGAAATGAGGCTTGTGATATCTTTTATTTGATTGTTATTCCTTAGTATATATCCTAGGATTTGATCTTGGTTGCCAATCTTGGAGACAAAACTAGCTAGCATTGGTAGATTACAAGCTAAACCACTTGGTTTAGCTCTTTAGCTCACTATTTGCTAGCCCTTGGTTGATCATCCTATTCTTAGCTTAATATTTGATAAAGTAACCATGGTTTATTTTATACCATGGTTAGTTAGTGCATTATGTTTATTTACTCGTTTACGCATTCGCTCGGTCGCTTAAATGTTTTCGTATTACTTTCTCGTAAATGGTTCGCGACATAAATCCTTTCGTATTTATTCTTTATGCTTTGAATTATCATACTCGAATATAAATCCGTAGGGTTTTAAATTCATAATTATATTGTGATTCCCGTAATCCTTGATGATTCATAAATATGGTCATTTTTCAAAGTTCGTTTTCTTGGAAAACTAATAGCGTTTACATACACTCATTTGGTACGTATAATCATAATATCAACTTCGAAACTCATTTTCTCATGCACTACATAGTGTGGGCTAAAAACTTTTCCACGTCTGTTAGGGTTACTATTCATTAAATGTTTTTACAAAGTCTCAAAAATTCGAGTTATTACAGAAGTTGTGCAGAGACACCCGACGGATGATGAATATCCATCGGGATAGTAGTTTGGCTATCCGATGTATAACTGCTATTAGGCTTATGCGTCGGGATACAATTACTACTTGATGGATGATGAATATCCATCGGGATAGAAGAAATGAATGAGTTTGAAGTGGAGACTATTGTAGACTCTGTGCAGATTGATGAAAATTTTGGCACAAATGTCTCAACAGACTTAGAAAGAAATGGCAAATGAGACAACAAATCATCTAAAAGATGATGCTCACTTGCTTGGATTTTCGGATTCTCCAAAAGAGTTAAAAATGGAGAATTTGGAAGTGATGTATTTATCATGTCAACATCCAGTGAGTGTGTGGGAGAATTTGGTGTATCAGGTGCTTCAATTATTAGAGATTTTGGCTGTGACTCCATATTTGTTGGAGCCACATCAATCTGACTTTTAGATGGTGCAGTGACTGGGTCTTTAGCACCAGTTTGCACTGTGTGTGTGCCTTGTGCATCCCCAACGGTTTTTGAGCTTTTCTTTCTAGCATAAGTTTGTGGCGAGCTAGTGTCCCTACCCCTCTTGGCCCGTGCTCCTGGTTGGGAGCTTGTTTCAATAGTAACATCCCTTAGGGAGGATGAAACTAGAATTGAGCTTATTTCCTTATTAACAACCATAGTTTGGTGGGAAACTGTGGTGTGGCTAGGTTTGGGTACACTCTTCTCACCAGCCTAATCCTTAGGGTTTCTTTCATTTTCACCCTGTCCCTCACCTTGCTTACCCTCCTTCACACCCCCCTCTTTGGTTTTAGTGGATTTTGCAACTGGTTTCTTTTGAAAGAAACCAGAGGGGACTTTCTTAGACTTGGATTTTGAAATTTGTGGTTTAGTAGCTTGGGTAGGCATCTGTTGGGTCATTGACACAGATGCCATTGCTACATTTGAAGGAAAAGAAGTGTGTGAGGTTGGAAGAGTGGAGATAGTAGAAATTACCTCACTTACCTGAGGTCCCTCCATGATTGGAAAATAAAAGAGAGGCACCTCTTTGTGGTGGTTTGTCCTGTTGAGATCTGTAATAATCCTTCTTTCTTGAACCCAACAATTCAGCTTGTTGGTTGGGTTCTCAATCACATTGTTCTCAATGAGATGGTTAGCAAGCATCATAAAGAATCTAGCATAATTGACACTTTTAACTCTCTTATTAAGTTCTCCTAACTTAAAGCCTAACTCAAACAAGACCAAGTCACTGAAATTAAAGTAATTATCAGTAACTAGCATGTAAAGCATATAAATGTTAACATAATCAAAGTTACTAATCTTACCAGAAAATACCTTAGTTACCACATCACACAAAAAGCTCCATTCATTTCTAAGACCTAACCTCCTAATTTCACTTAACTTATTGGTGGTAAGTGCGTATCCCATGGAATTTAGCATGTTAACTATATCGGTGTCTGTGTGGGGAACAGTGGCAGTATTATCAGGAATTCTAAAGCATGCTTTGATAATGTCACTATTATTACAAAATTGTTTACCTTTGAGAGTGAAAGTGATGGTCTTGTCAGTAGAGTTGTACACTGCAGTTGTCCATATCTCCTCCACAACTTCATAATAGATTGTGGGAGATTCCAGCATAGCATAGCTGAGTTTACATCCTTTCACAAAATCCATCATTTTGTGATAATCTCCAGACTGTTGAATCTCCTTGTTCACTAGAGCTGTGAAGTTGTTCTTTTCGTAGATATATCCAGTTTGAGACATGATTTTGATGACTGGTGCCATTGTTAGAGATTGGGAAATTTGCAGAGAAAGTATTTGCTTTTGAGAAGAAAGAAATTCGAGCAATTGAATCTTGAGAATGATAAAAGAGTAAAATAAAAATAAATTCTGCTTTTATATCTTCTTAGAAATAAACTGTCAAAAATAATAAAGTAAAATAAAGTTCCCAATCAAAATAGCCCAAAATAGCCGTTTAAAAAAGAATAAACTGTAAAAATTCTGTCACTTATCCGTCGTGTCATGCTTACAGACTGTAAGTATACTCGATGGATGATGTTCAGAGTTTTAACGGTTAAGATTGAGACAATTCGACGGATGAGGATAAATCAGTTATCCATCATGTTATAAAACACTCCAGAAAAATAATTGATTTTTATTAACAAATAGTATTCTGACGGATGATCAAACTCGATGGATAATGAGCATTCGTCGGGATGTAAATTTTGACTTAGCCAAAATTTCATCCAAGACAGAAAAATCAATTAAGTTTCTAGCTGCACAACATCTTACAAAAATATCTGAAATGATTCAAGAATAATTAAGCATACCTAACTCACTTACCAACCTTGAAAAGGTGGATTCATCAAGTGGCTTGGTAAATATGTCTGCAAACTGCTTTTCACTTGGAACAAAATGAAGTTCCACAGTACCATTCATCACATGTTCCCTTATGAAGTGGTACTTGATGTCTATGTGCTTTGTTCTTGAATGTTGTACTAGATTTTCTATGATGGAAATTGCACTTGTGTTATCACAGAAAATAGGAATTCTATCCACTTGTAGACCATAGTCCAACAATTGGTTTTTCATCCACAAAATCTGTGCACAACAACTACCAGCATCAATATATCCAGCTTCAGCTGTAGAAGTAGAGACTGAATTTTGCTTTTTACTGAACCAAGATACAAGCTTGTTCCCTAGAAATTGGCAGGTTCCTGTTGTACTTTTTCTGTCTATTCTACAATCTGCATTATCTGCATCTTAATAACTAGTTAGATCAAAACCAGAATCTCTAGGGTACCAAATGCCAAGTTTTGGTGTTCCCATGAGATATCTGAAAATTCTCTTAATAGCTACTAGATGAAATTCTCTAGGATCAGCCTGAAATCTAGCACAAAGACAAGTAGCAAACATTATATCTGGCCTACTAGTTGTTCAGTACATAAGTGACCCAACCATGCCCCTATAGCTTGAAATATCCACAGACTTTTCAGTAGTGCTTAATTCAAGCTTAGTTGCAGTGGCCATGGGAGTTTTTGCAGATGTGCAATCCATTAGATCAAACTTCTTTAAAAGATCATGAATGTATTTAGTTTGACTAATGAATATTCCATCACTAACTTGCTTAACTTGCAAACCAAGAAAGTAAGTTAGTTCCCCCATCATGCTCATTTCATACTTACTTTGCATTAATTTGGCAAACTTTTTGCAAAGTTTTTCATCTGTAGAGCCAAATATAATATCATCTACATAAATTTGAACAAGTATACTAGAGTCATTAACATTTCTAAAGAATAGAGTTTTATCAACAGTACCTCTTGTGAAGTGATTTTCCAAAAGAAACTTTGATAAAGTGTCATACCAGGCTCTAGGTGCTTGCTTCAGTCCATAAAGTGCTTTCAAAAGATAGTAGACATGATTTGAGAAATTTGGATCTTCAAAACCAGGACGCTGACTACTAACATAGACTTCCTCCTCCAAATCTCCATTCAGAAAAGCACTTTTGACATCCATTTGATAGACCTTGAAATTGGCATGAGTTGCATAAGCTAAGAAGATTCTGATGGCTTCAAGTCTTGCAACATGAGCAAAAGTTTCATCAAAATCTATTCCTTCTTGTTGACAGTAGCCCTTAGCAACCAATCTAGATTTGTTCCTGATTACTATGCCATTGGTATCCATCTTGTTTCTGAATACCCACTTGGTGTCAATTGGATACTTTCCTTTAGGTTTGGGTACCAGCTTTTGTGGTGCCCTCAAAACCCGGGTCAGAAGTTTGGGGTCCACACACACACTATTTATAACCTGCTTATAACAATAATAAAGAAAATAATAATATGCAGTGACCCTACTTACCAACTACCACGGACCGCAACAGGTTAAAGTATGCACACAAGCCAAACACACACTTATATTAAAAACCATTCAAATCCCAAATATCCAAACTCGGAACTGAGTATTAAACAATATTACAAACTTTTACAAACTTATATTATCCCAAAAGAAGCCTACTAGCTCAGCTCGATCAACCTGAACCCCTAGCTCTCGCGCTGGACTGGGGATCCTCGGTACCGACCGGTTCCTTTTTAACTGGAAAAGAACATAAACAACATCGCACAAATGAGCTAACTAGCTCAGCAAGTCACAATGACAAAACTGAGAATAATGATCATCAGGTAAAAATGGTTACGATATCAAGTGAACAGTGAATTATGATTTAGAATTGGATATTATACTTTTATTTTAAAATCCAAGGTTAGGCTGCTGATCAGTCACGCACTAACCCCGAGCAAAGCACACCACACTGCTCTAACTACTGGATCCAAGGCACACATTGGCCTAACTTGACCATTATATGGTTTGACCATGAATCTGGTCCATAATTTTATAAAAACAATCCAATTCTAACATAATAACAGAATAAGCAGTAATAAACAATAAACAGGATCATTAACAATATTGGACGTTCAATAATGAAAATGGTTTCAATCTACATAAAGATCAATATGGCATTTCCAAAGCTTGGCTGTTAGGTAATAAAAGAATTGGATAACAAAGGAATCAGTGTATCAGGGTTTCAAGGATTTGGCCTTTCAAAGCATAAGATACAATGGTTTGATTGTGTAAGCAATCTGGTTCAGTGTTTGATATTTAGTTTGTATGTATTTGTGGAGTAGTATCGTATATTTGAGGTTCATATTTGGGTATACAACAATCAATGGTCTAGAAAGAATTAGGTTTACGGCTTAAAATCAATAACTGGAATCAGGGTTTAGGGTTTAGTGCTTCAAATCACTTGCAATATAAAACAGAACTATCAATCACTATAATATCTCGAGAAAGTTCAGAACACTTGCCTGGTACTAGCATATTATACTGCACTCGCTTTCAGTCACGACTGTCTTACTCCTCGTTTACATGTTTTCCTTTCCTACGCCTTGCCTCTTCTCCTCACATATCATAAACATCTATCAATATTCAACTTATACGATTCAATTCGACACATACTTCTATCTACCCTTCGTTTTACCCAAATCCGATTAACGGATTGAAAGTTACGCAATAAATAAGTAAACATCGAATATATAGACCGACAGTTAACTACCAAGTCACATATAGCACATAACACGTCACATAATCAATGATATAACATTTATAAAGAAGTCTCGTGTTATAAACAGGCTTTCGGATATTTAAAATGATTTTTAAAATATTTTTCGGAATTAAAATGGGTCGTTGGATCAATTTTGGAGTAATAAACGGGGTTCGGTTGGCCAATTCTGGCTTCAAAACAATTTTATAATAATTATCGAGCCTTGAAAACAATTTTAAATAATATTTTAAAGCTCAAAACTATTTTTCAGAATTTTCAAATCATTTTTAAATAATTAAATCTAATTAAATAATTAATTAAAATCAATTAATAATTAATTAAATCAATTAATCAATTAATTTTCAAATTAATTGACCAAATAATCAATTAAAAATTAACTGAAATTAATTAACTAATTAATTCAGATTTATTTTTGAATTAAAAATAATTTTTTGGAATTAAAATAATAATTTTTGGAATTTTCAGAAATTAAAATCGAATTTTTACAATAAAAATAAATAGGAAATATGATTTTTGAATAATTTTAAAACATGAATCCTAAATTTGCAAACTCTGGAAACTTCAGGGACCAAACTGCAATTTTACACCCCCGTCGCCGGAAAATACAGGGGTGGCAGGAGAACATGATTCCAGCACCCTCACCTCACCACAAGCTCCAGATCACATCTATAGACAACCAGGAACTTATTCGTGCAATCAAATCATTCAAATAACCCCAGACTTGGCCGGAAATTTGCCAAGAACATCGCCGGTTTCCGGCGAAACATCGAAAACTTAAAAAGACGACTACCTACGATTCAAGCATCCTCTGTTAACGAGCTATATACCAATCGATTGAAAATTTCATAAGGAACACAACCCACTATAAATCAACAGCTAATAACCCCTAAATCAAAACGGCCCAAATTTCAATTGAAAACATTCATACAAGTTATAAACCCTTATTTTAAAATTCGAGAATTAAACCCACTTTTGAGGATGTTATTGAACTCCAAATCAGACGTATGACATATGAAAATCATCAGGAAAACAAGCTCTACAACATGCAATCATCAAATCATTCAAACAATCATCTGAATAAAAATTCATATTTTTAATAAAAATAATTCGAAAATAATTAAAAACATATATAATCAACCTTTGATTCTGCAGTAAAACAGGTTCTGGAATCTGATAGTACTCCTTGAGACCTTCGATTTGGTTACTCCAACTTTCCAAACGGATTTCACTAACACCTTGAATTTGTGGTTTGATTTTCAGAAGGGTTAATGAATATATGAATTTTTTCTGGAAATTTATATAATTACTGACTGCAAATTATTTTTGATACGAAATAAAATACGGTAAAGGCTATTTATAATTACGGAAAATCAGTATCCCGTTGGATCATTCCGGATATAAAACTGTACATTTATTTATAAAAACTGATCCAAACGGTATGGTTTTCGGGATAATTATCCAAATCAGTACAATTTATACTGCGGTCTTGGTCTCAGCGCCTGGTTACACGTATTACGAGGTGATAATTATGATAGTTTAATAAAAAGCTCACGTTTCTCGAAAATACGAGTTTTATTGATTTATCGAAACGAATATTGTATCGAAAATGTTGCGCCGGGACCCATGCAGGACAAACCGTACGCCGGATCGAAAAAGTCGAAACATGGAAAATGCTCGGAATATTACAATTAGGTTAGGAAGGAGTTCTCGGAAGAGTTTCAGGTTCTAAAAACGTAACAATGGATGACGTCGGTTGGTTCCCGTTTTTATAAAATAGATTTTAAATACCCGGAAAAAGATTTGATAAAATTTATATGATTCCTATAATTTCATAAATCAACACAAAAATAATTAAGAAGATATGACAATTATCTATATTTTATTTTGGACATATAAAAATTAAAATACTTAATTAATAATATTTTTAAACATCCAAACACATTTAACACCTAACAAATAAGTCACAGAATAGATACTGAACATATATAATAACTATTTATTAGCAAAAATAAATACACGATATATCCCGGATATTACATCCTTCCCCCCTTAAAAGAATTTTTTCCTCATAATCTCCTAAGAAAACAAATGAGGGTACTTTTCTCTCATATCACTTTCTAACTCCCAGGTTGACTCTTCAACCTTTGGGTTTCTCCATAATACTCTTACTAGCTTTACCACTTTATTTCTTAATACCTTCTCTCTTTCCTCTAGAATCTCTATCGGACTCTCTACATATGACAAATCTGCCTGAAGCTCTATTGGCTCATATTCTATTACATGCCTGGAGTCTAGATTATACTTTTTAAGCATTGATACGTGAAAAACATTGTGAATGTGCTCCATGTGCGGAGGTAACGCCAACTCGTAAGCTACTTTGCCAACGCGCTTTGGAATCTCAAAAGGTTCGACATATCTTGGGCTCAACTTTCCTTTCTTTCCAAACCTCGTTAGTCCCTTCCACGGTGATACTTTTAGTAATACCAAGCTTCCTTCTTCAAATTCCATGTCTTTCCTTGACTTGTCTGCATATTTCCTTTGACGGTCTTGTGCGGCTATCAATCTCTTTTGGATAATTTCAACCACTTCCTTTATCTACTGTACTAGTTCAGGTCCAAGTATTTTGTGTTCTCCTACTTCGTCCCAATACACTGGAGATCTGCATTTGCGTCCATAAAGGGCTTCGTAGGGTGGCATCCCAATACTGGCGTGATAACTGTTGTTGTAAGCAAATTCTACCAGAGGTAAATGCTCGTCCCAACTTCCTTTGAAATCAATAGCACAAACACGCAACATATCTTCAATCGTCTGGATCGTTCTTTCACTTTGGCCATCCATATGTGGGTGGTAGCTGTACTCATATTCAGTCTTGTTCCCAAGAATTCTTGAAAACTCCTCCAAAATCTTGAATTAAATCTTGGATCTCGATCAGATACAATAGACACAGGAACTCCATGACGAACTACGATTTCCTTCAGGTACATTGTTAGGGCGAAAACACGCGCTAATATTCACGCAAGTATACGCGTTCGCAAGTAATATAGAATATTTTCTAGTTCGTTCCCTCAGAGACTCAGACTAAATTATTGTCTAATTAAACTCACTCACCAATGTATGATTACTTCTCAATGTTAAGACACTAACACTTCAAATTGTTGATTAAATATTAACTATAATTAACTACTTAATTAATCACTTAACTAACACTTCAATTTATCAATAATAAAACACTCATGAGATCACAACTTCATTATTACTTCCTTCTATAGCCATTATTATTACCTTTAGCATGTGACATTGATGATATTAATCGAATAACACAAAACTGATAAAAGCCAACTTTCATTGTACTAATACCATTCTACCAAGCATCCACAATTAAGATAGAAGTTGAATAGTCATCAATTATGTTGAGTTCCTATATGTCTACAGAAATTGACAACACAACGATTTAAGCACAAGTCATTCCTTTTGATTACATAGGGCAAATAAAACTGTTAGAGTTACCCACTAATCATGCACAACGTACATGAACCTATGCTAGCATGGCAAGTTCTAAATCTCAAGATCCACCGTCGCTTCACAAGAGATTAACACCCTATCTTATATGTTCGCGATGCACATAAGACGAATACGCACAACCAATACTAGATATCATGCAATCATCACACACTAAAGTATTAAACGATTAACTAAAGAATTCCATAATAAATCCGTTGCAACCCCATGATCACGATTAGCCCATAATAGAACTTATCGTCATCATGGGTTCATATGAAATCATGATAAACAAACACAAGAAAATAATAACTAAACTAATTATATTAAAACAGAGTACGTCACAAGAGTAAATAAGTTCAAAGCAAGAAAACTAGCATCCAACGTTACAACGAAACAAGAATCACAAGAAGATATGCTTCCGCTTCTTGCGTAAAAACACAATCTTCTTCAATCCACACTTGTGAAAACGTCTCAAATCTACTTATATAATAGTCCCATAAAACTCAGATTACATAGAAGTGGAAACCAAACAGAAGTAGAAGTCCTAAAATAATTTGTCTTTTTTCCCGACCCTGCGCGGCCGCTCAGCATAGCTGAGCGGGCGCTCAACTTGCTGCGCGGCCGCTCAGCAATGCTGAGCGGGCGCTCAGACCTCTACTGGAAAAAAAATGATTTTGCTCCGTTTCTTCGCCGTAATCTGCCCGTTTCTTTCCTCTCGCAATGGAGAACACATGCCAAGGCTTATTCTTGATGATTCCTCCCCCGAAATGCAACTAAAACCCTGAAATGCATAAACACTAGAAAAACGCATCAAATACACAAAATACTTGATTTCAAGACACCAATTTAAGCCATTTTAAGACGTTCTAAGTGGTATAAAATGCCACTTATCACACCCCCAAACTTAAATCGATGCTTGCCCTCAAGCGTCACAGACTCAAAAACAAATAAAAACATGCATGAATGCAATCTATATGAAAATGCAGCGATCCCCCTTACTACGATTAACCAACCAAATTGCCACATCTCAACGAATGCAGTTAGACAACCAAAGATCAATAAACTCATGCAAACGGACATACAGCCAGAAACGTGGTGTGTGCAAATGCTTAACATATATGCTTCAGAACGAGACCAATTACTATGACTAGACTATCCTCAAGGCAATCCTACGATTATACAAAGAATAAAAAATTCTAGGCACAAAGTGATATACAACACTACAAGAACTCTGGAGCTTATTACGAAATCGTGCTTTTTATTTACAACTCAAATGCTTATTTGACCGTGCAATGAGTGAGGTCCACAAAAGACTTATACAATGGTATCCATGTAACGAGCGTTAGGTTAGCGGATCCCAGACTCTAAAAGCCTTAGGTCACTAGGCACAAAGTCCCCTAAGAACTTAATAACTCGAATACCAAAGAGCACACTCTTGATCAATTATGAATAAAATAATTTTTTTTTTTTAACTTCTGAGCAAGTGCATTTTGCTCCTTCTTGCTCAACCCTAGACTACTCGCACCATATACGAGCCAGCTACTAGCCATTTGACGCCTAGCCACAACTAGCAACAACTTCCATATTTTTTTTCTTCAATTTTTTTTTTCTTTTTCATGCCTTTATCACTAAGAACCTATAATCGAATTCTAAGCATAATAAGTAGATTGACCTTGAAAACAACCAAATCATAATAACAATCTAGCCCTTACGCATTCTCTAAGACTTAGTGGACTTACAATTGTTTCTAGCATGCATATCAACCTACACGAATTAATATCACTTTAATGCTATCACTACACTCGCATCAATATCACAATTCAGTCGATAAATCATTACAAAAGGGATCATGGTAAATGCATGAGCTACATGACATTCATAACAAAAAAAAACTATATGGCATAAATTATGCAACTATATGAACTAAACTATCATGAATATGCAACTATATGACACACACACAATATTCCTTAACTACCACCCCCAAACTAAAAATCTTCACTGTCCTCAGTGAAAGTAGTAGAAAAGAACACAGGGTATACCTACTCGGAGTCATCATCATCATCACCCTCAGTGGGTGGAGTATCAGGCGGCGGGTATGCAGAGTCCTCACCAAAAACTGACCACTGGATATCAGCTCCAAGGCCTCGAAAAGCAGTCCCTAACGCAAGGGTGAGCTCCTGAGCAAACCTGCTCTGCGTCTCATACATGGCATCCATCCGCCGTGAAAGCCTCCTATACTGAGCATCAACCATCCCAGCACCCTCCTGAGCTCTCGAAGAACCAGCCTCATCACGTCATGGCCTAGCCATAGTAGCACCTCGTGCTGGACGCCCTCCTGGAAGACGATAACCCAGCCCATGCTCCTCAGGCTCACCACCGGTCCACTCCTGCATCCCATTCAGAGTGCCAGAATCAATCGGAGCTGCTGGCAACTGCAACTGCTCATGAGCCGGCCAGTTCACTCCCACTGCTCGGCATAGCTTCGTAACCGTAGATGCATAAGGGATGTTCATATGCTTCGCTCCCCACAAAAACTTCAAAATTCCTTGGTAGATAAACTCACCAAGGTCCACATAGTATTCCTCATTCAGAATTCCCCACAACAACTGTGCTCTCTCAACTGTGACCTTGTGTGCATGCGAAGAAGGCAAAATATTAGCACAAATAAATGCATTCCATGCACGGGCATACCTGTTCATGGCGATCGCCGGAAAGTGACGATACTCATTAGTGCCGGTCCTGCAGGTCCAAACTGTGCCCGGTCGACAGAGAGTCGCACAAATCAAATCCAAGTCAAAATCCTCAACAGTCTTTTCATTCCAGTTCTCCTCCTCGGGCTTCCTCTCTCGCTGTCCAATCACACGGTGAATCGCCGCAGGATGATAATCAACCGTCAGCCCACGGACCACAGAAAACCCATTCTTTTTGGCCTTCGCGTTCGCGTAGAACTCGCGAACAACGCTCATCGGTACCACTTCGGGTGACTCACAAAAAGCTATCCACCCCTTCTCTGCAATCATGGGCAGCAACTCACCATCCCTCCCCGATGGTAAAAACCCCCTCTCCTTCAGAATCGGCTTCCCCAACAGCCTAGTGTACTCCTCCTCCGTGGCTCTGTCAGTTAACCGAGGTCTTGCAGCAGTACCCCTCGATGAATCAGCAGTAGGAACTGTGCTGCTGCTGTCAATAGTGCGTGCTCTCTTGGGTGCCATTGATTCGTGAATAAAAGTGTGTAAGAACTGATTTTTGATGTTTGTGAGAGGGTTTAAGTGTAGGAAGTTTTATGGGAGATATGTAGGATAGGTGTATGTATATATAGGGTGTGGATTAGATTAGGGTTTGGGAATTAAGGGGTAAAATGATGGGGTAGTGGGAACAAATCATGGGTTTATGGGCTAAAACTGTTTTTTTGTTTTTGTTTTTTTTTTTGAACTGTAAAAAAAAATTCTGGTACTCGACCCCTGAGCGGTCACTCAGGAAAGCTGAGCGGGCGCTCAGGGGGTCACTGGAAATTTTTTTTTTCAGCCCCTGTTTTCTAATTTTTTTGTGTTTTTGGATAGGTTATTAACTTCTAAGGGTTCCTGTAACAACAATTCATGGGTTGCCTCCCACGCAGCGCTTCTTTTTCGTTATTAGCTTGACATTTCGTACCCTTCTCAAGTAGTCAACAAAATGGCACTAACCACTTCTCGGTTTGCCATGTCCCCATAGTAGTGCTTCAACCGCTGACCGTTAACCTTGAATGCTTGGTCCGGATCATTCTCAAAAATTTCCACCGCTCCATGTGGAAACACAGTTTTGATAATAAAAGGTCTAGACCACCTTGATTTCAACTTTCCAGGAAAAAGTCGGAGCCGAGAGTTGAATAAAAGAACTTGTTGCCCTGGCACAAATAACTTAGGATGTAGCTTCCTATCGTGCCACCTCTTCACCTTTTCCTTATACATTTTGTTATTCTCGTACGCTTGAAGTCGAAATTCATCAAGTTCATTAAGCTGAAGCATTCTTTTCTTACCAGCTGCATCTAAATCCAGGTTCAACTTCTTCAATGCCCAGTAGGCCTTATGCTCAAGCTCCGCAGGTAGATGACATCCCTTACCGTACACCAACTGAAACGGTGACATCCCAAGTGGAGTTTTGTATGCTGTTCTGTAAGCCCAAACAGCTTCATCGAGCTTTAAAGACCAATCCTTCCTTGACAGACAAACAACCTTCTCTAGAATGCGCTTTATCTCTCTATTAGACACTTCCGCTTGACCATTTGTTTGCGAATGATAGGCAGTAGCTACTCGATGATTCACATTATAACGCTGCATCATAGAAGTGAACTTACGGTTGCAAAAATGCGATCCTTCATCACTTATGATTACCCGAGGTGTTCCAAACCTTGTGAAAATTTGCTTATGAAGAAAATTTAGCACTGCCTTTGCATCATTTGTCGGTAAAGCTTTAACTTCGACCCATTTTGAGACATAATCGACTGCCAGCAAGATGTACTGATTATTGCAAGACGAGATAAAAGGCCCCATGAAATCGATTCCCCACACATCAAAGACCTCGACTTCAAGCATAACATTTAATGGCATCTCATCCTTCCTTGACAAATTTCCCACTCTTTGGCAACGATCACACCTTAAAACAAACTGATGAGCATCCTTGAACAAAGTAGGCCAGAAAAAACCTGCTTGCAGAATACGAGCTGCCGTCTTCTCACCACCATAGTGTCCACCATAAACCGTGGAATGGTAGTCTCGTAATATCCCCTCCGTCTCACAGAACGGGATACATTTCCTGATGATCTGGTCAGCTCCCTGTCTAAACAAATATGGTTCATCCCACATATACCACTTCACCTCATGCAGAAACTTCTTCTTTTGAGCGGATGTCAAATTAGGAGGCATTATATTGCTGACGAGATAGTTTACAATATCTGCAAACCATGGTTCTTCCTCCTGAATTGCAAACAACTGCTCATCCGGAAAAGATTCGTTGATTAACGTCCTATCTTGTGAAGTAGAATCGGGATTCTCCAATCTAGAGAGATGGTCAGCTACTTGATTCTCAGTACCCTTTCTATCTTTGATCTCTAACTCAAATTCCTGAAGTAAAAGCACCCAACGAATGAGTCTCGGCTTCGAATCCTTCTTGGAAACTAGATAGCGAATAGCTGCATGATCAGTGAATACTGTTACTTTCATACCAAGTAGATACGATCGAAATTTCTCAAAACCAAAGACTATAGCCAAAAGCTCCTTCTCAGTAGTGGTGTAGTTCAATTGGGCACCATTTAAAGTCTTACTCGCATAGTAGACCACATGGAAGAGGTTTTTCTTGCGCTGTCCCAGAACTGCACCTACCACATAATCACTCGCATCACATATCATCTCAAATGGTTCTGTCCAATCTGGTGCTGTAATAACTGGTGTAGTGATCAAACTCTTCTTGAGAGTCTCGAATGCTGCCAAACATTCATCATCGAATTTGAAAGGCACATCTTTCTCAAGCAAATTGCACAACGGCTTAGATATCTTTGAAAAGTCCTTGATGAATCGCCGGTAAAAACCCGCATGACCAAGAAAACTACGGATTCCTTTCACAGAATTAGGTGGGGGAAGATTTTCAATGACTCCCACCTTGGCCTTGTCCACCTCCAGACCCTTGCTAGAGACCTTATGCCCAAGGATAATGCCTTCACGCACCATAAAATGACATTTCTCCCAATTGAGCACCAAATTAGTTTCCACGCATCTTTTGAGTACGGCGCGCAGATTATTCAAACATTCATCATAAGAGTGTCCAAAGACGGAGAAGTCATCCATGAACACTTCGACGTTATTTCCAATCATGTCAGAGAATATAGCCATCATACATCTCTGAAAAGTGGCCGGGGCGCCACATAACCCAAACGAAACTCTGCGAAAAGCAAACGTGCTAAATAGACAAGTGAAGGTAGTCTTTTCCTGATCCTCTGGTGTAATACAAATCTGATTATACCCGGAATAACCATCCAGAAGACAAAAATACTCATGACCCACCAATCTGTCAAGCATCTGATCAATAAATGAAAGAGGGAAGTGATCCTTCCTTGTGGCTTTGTTCAATTTTCTATAATCCATGCATACTCTCCATCCTGTAACTGTTCGAGTAGGGATGAGCTCATTCTTTTCATTTGCGACCACAGTGATACCTCCTTTCTTAGGTACACATTGTACGAGGCTCACCCACGAGCTGTCAGAAATAGGATAAATGATGCCTGCATCCAGCCATTTCAGAATTTCTTTCTTCACCACTTCCTTCATGATGGGATTCAGTCTTCGCCGCTGTTCCACAGTTGGCTTACTACCTTCCTCTAGCAGAATTTTATGCATACAATATGAAGGACTTATCCCCTTGATGTCTGCTATGGTCCATCCTATAGCCGATTTGAATTCTCTCAAAATCCTTAAGAGCTTGTCTTCCTCACTACCTGAAAGGTCAGATGAAATAATAACAGGTAACGTAGATGAATCACCTAAAAAAGCATACCTCAAGTGTTCAGGTAATGGCTTGAGCTCCAAGGTAGGTGCTTCCTCTATTGATGGTTTGAGCTTCCCTTCAGCATTCTTAAGGTCAGAAGTACCAAGAGATTCAAATGGTATGTCCAGCTTTTGCTTCCAGGGAGAAGCGTTCAGATATTGTAATTGCTCGTTGCCATCTTCATCATCGCTGTCAAAATCCCCCACTAAGGCCTTTTCCAATGCATCAGACATTAGCATGCGATCGAGTTCCGAAGTAACCGCAGAGTCAATCACATCCAATTTTAAGCACTCCTCATCTTCTGTAGGGAATTTCATTGCCTTGAATACGTTGAAGGTCACATCCTGATCTTGGACCCGCATAGTAAGTTCACCTTTTTGCACATCTATCAAGGTACGGCCAGTAGCCAAGAAAGGCCTTCCCAAGATTATGGGAATCTTCTTATCTTCCTCAAAATCCAGAATAACAAAATCTGCAGGGAAGAAGAGCTTATCCACCTTGACGAGCACATCCTCAACTATGCCCCTTGGGTAAGTAATGGAACGGTCAGCCAATTGTAGCGACATGTATGTGGGTTTTGGATCAGGCAGATCCAGTTTTTTAAAGATCGACAACGGTATCAGATTAATGCTTGCTCCCAAATCACAAAGGCACTTGTCAAAAGTCAGATTGCCAATGGTGCAAGGAATGGTGAAGCTTCCTGGATCTTTCAGTTTTGGTGGTAACTTTTGCTACAGAACAGCGCTGCATTCTTCTGTGAGAGCAACGGTTTCAAGGTCATCCAGTTTCACCTTCCTTGAAAGAATAGTCTTCATAAACTTCGCATAACTAGGCATTTGTTCCAGAGCCTCAGCGAAAGGTATATTGATATGAAGTTTCTTGAACACCTCCAGAAACTTCCCGAACTGTCTATCCAGCTTTTGTTGCTGCAATCTCTTAGGAAAAGGTGGTGGAGGATAGAGCTGTTTCTCCCCTGTATTAGCCTCAGGCAGAGTGTGTTCAACAGTAGTCTTCCTTGGTTCCGCCGCTTTCTCCTTTTGCTTAGATTCTTCATCTCTTATTTCAGCGTCTACTTCTTTTGCCTTTTCAGCATCAGCCACTTTTCCAGACCTTAAGGTAATAGCCTTGACTTGCTCTTTAGCTTCCTTCCTGCCTGGTACTTCCGTGTCACTGGGAAGAGTGCCAGGTTGACGATTGAGCACTGCATTGGCTAATTGACCGATTTGATTTTCCAAGGTCTTGATAGAAACTGCCAGACTCTTGCACAACAGC
The DNA here is from genome assembly GCF_009905375.1 of Apium graveolens. Lineage (NCBI taxonomy): Eukaryota > Viridiplantae > Streptophyta > Magnoliopsida > Apiales > Apiaceae > Apium > Apium graveolens. The sequence goes on along the minus strand of NC_133651.1, from coordinate 276,212,064 downwards.
TTAAGTTCCTCAAAATCAACACTAGTAGGTGCAGCTGTACTTCCCTGTTGAGGATATGATTGCCTTGTAGCATACTGCTGTGGTTGCTGGAATCCAGGTGGGTTAAACTGTTTACTCACTCCTTGCTGATATGGTGGCTGAATAGCATTCTGATTATTCCCCCAGCTGAAATTTGGATGATTTCTGTTGTTAGGATGATAGGTCGCTGGCACAGGCTGCTGTTGTCGCTGATAATTATTCACATACTGAACAGATTCGTTGATAAGAGAACACTGATCCGTAGCATGAGAACCTGCACAAAGCTCACAAACCATAGCTATTTGATTAACTCCATATGTAGCCAGAGAATCAACCTTCATTGATAGCGCTTGGAGCTGGGCTGCAATAGCGGTGGCTGCATCAACTTCCAGAATACCTGCTACCTTGCCTGACGTCATCCTCTGAGTTGGGTTTTGATGCTCATTTGCAGCCATCGTCTCTATAAGATTATACGCCTCAGTATAGCTTTTAGCCCATAAGGCGCCTCCAGCTGCTGCAACGAGCATGGGCCGAGATTGGGCCCCCAAACCATTATAGAAACCAGTGATCACCATCCAATCCGGCATTCCATGATGTGGACATTTTCTCAACATTTCCTTGTAGCGTTCCCAAGCCTCGCACATAGATTCTGTAGGTTGCTGCGCAAACTGAGTAAGAGCACTCCTCATAGCAGCAGTCTTTGCCATCGGATAAAACTTCACCAGAAACTTTTGCGCAAGATCTTGCCACGTAGTGATGGGCCCAGCTGGTTCAGAATGTAACCAGTCTTTAGCCTTGTCCCTCAGTGAGAATGGGAAAAGCCTCAATTTGATAGCCTCATCAGTCACGCCATTATACTTAAAAGTGCTGCAGATCTCGACAAAATTCCTTATGTGCATGTTGGGGTCTTAAGTTGCCACTCCTCCAAAAGAAACAGAATTCTGCACCATCTGAATAGTGCCCGGCTTGATTTCAAAGGTGTTAGCTTGAATAGCCGGATGAAGGATGCTTGACTGAATGTCATCAATTTTAGGCCGAGAAAAATCCATAAGAGCTGGATCAGCTTGAACAATACGATCTCCCATGTTTACTGGTTCTTTCTGCTCAGTTCCTGAATCCGAATCCTCAAAATCTAACTTGTCCGGAATATCAAGAACTTCGTCTGTCTCCTCAGCTGTATCTAAAGTCCTCTTGCGAGCACGAGAACGAGTTTGCATAAATGCTTGCTAAAGTACCTGAAACACAACCGGAAAAAATAAGTAACTACTACGTCCTAATCACTGAGTCCTAATGACCAATGATGGTAAGTACATAAACTAAACAAATACGCCGAGTCCCCGGCAGCGGCGCCAAAAACTTGTTAGGGCGAAAACACGCGCTAATATTCACGCAAGTATACGCGTTCGCAAGTAATATAGAATATTTTCTAGTTCGTTCCCTCAGAGACTCAGACTAAATTATTATCTAATTAAACTCACTCACCAATGTATGATTACTTCTCAATGTTAAGATACTAACACTTAAAGTTGTTGATTAAATATTAACTATAATTAACTACTTAATTAATCACTTAACTAACACTTCAATTTATCAATAATAAAACACTCATGAGATCACAACTTCATTATTACTTCCTTCTATAGCCATTGTTATTACCTTTCGCATGTGACATTGATGATATTAATCGAATAACACGAAACTGATAAAAGCCAACTTTCATTGTACTAATACCATTCTACCAAGCATCCATAATTAAGATAGAAGTTGAATAGTCATCAATTATGTTGAGTTCCTATATGTCTACAGAAATTGACAACACAACGATTTAAGCACAAGTCATTCCTTTTGATTACATAGGGCAAATAAAACTGTTAGAGTTACCCACTAATCATGCACAACGTACATGAACCTATGCTAGCATGGCAAGTTCTAAATCTCAAGATCCACCGTCGCTTCACAAGAGATTAACACCCTATCTTATATGTTCGCGACGCACATAAGACGAATACGCACAACAATTACTAGATATCATGCAATCATCACACACTAAAGTATTAAACGATTAACTAAAGAATTCCATAATAAATACGTTGCAACCCCATGATCACGATTAGCCCATAATAGAACTTATCGTCATCATGGGTTCATATGAAATCATGATAAACAAATACAAGAAAATAATAACTAAACTAATTATATTAAAACAGAGTACGTCACAAGAGTAAATAAGTTCGAAGCAAGAAAACTAGCATCCAACGTTACAAAGAAACAAGAATCACAAGAAGATATGCTTCCTCTTCGTTGCGGTGTGCTAAATCGGTCTTCTTCCTTATCTCTTTCGCTTCTTGCGTAAAAACACAATCTTCTTCAATCCACACTTGTGAAAATGTCTCAAATCTACTTATATAATAGTCCCATAAAACTCAGATTACATAGAAGTGGAAACCAAACAGAAGTAGAAGTCCTAAAATAATTTGTCTTTTTTCCCGACCCTGCGCGGCCGCTCAGCAATGCTGAGCGGGCGCTCAGACCTCTACTAGAAAAAAAATGATTTTGCTCCGTTTCTTCGCCGTAATCTGCCCGTTCCTTTCCTCTCGCAATGGAGAACACATGCCAAGGCTTATTCTTGATGATTCCTCCCCCGAAATGCAACTAAAACCCTGAAATGCATAAACACTAGAAAAACGCATCAAATACACAAAATACTTGATTTCAAGATACCAATTTAAGCCATTTTAAGACATTCTAAATGGTATAAAATGCCACTTATCATACATATGGACTAACTTGTCGAGCGAAAATCTTTCATTTATAGGCAGAAAATGAGCTGACTTAGTAAGTCTATCCACTATAACCCAAATGGCATCATGATTAGCCCTTGTCCTTGGTAATCCAACTATGAAATCCATGGCAATATGTTCTCACTTCCACTCTGGAATCTCCAATGGCTGTAGCAATCCACTTGGTCTTTGATGTTCGGCTTTAACTCTCTGACATGTATAACATCTGCTAACCCATTCCGCAATTTCCCTCTTCATATCTGGCCACCAATAATTTTCCTTTAAATCTCTGTACATTTTGGTACTCCCTGGATGGATTGAATACCTTAAATTATGTGCTTCCTGTAAAATTTCATTCTTTAGCTCCGTCACCGGTGGAATCCAAATTCTAGAAGAAAACCTAAGAATACCTTGATCAACCTTCTGCGTGCACAATTCTTCACCTACCAAACGAATTATATTTTGATCCATTACATCTTCCTGACACTTCTTTATTTTCTCTAATAACTCCGGCTGGAAAGTCATACTGTACACTTTTGCTTCATCAGGCTTGCAAACTCTAATTTCCAATTCCAGTTTCTGAAATTCCTTATATATCTCTTCAGGTACTGATAACACATTTAAGTTTTCCTTCTGACTCAACGCGTCTGCTACAACGTTTTCTTTACCGGGATGATAATTAATAGTGCAGTCGTAATCCTTGATCAATTCTAACCATCTCCTTTGCCTCATATTAAGTTCCTTCTGTATGAATATATATTTCAAGCTTTTGTGATCCGTGTAAATCTCACACTTTTCTCATACAGATAATGTCTCAATATCTTCAAAGCAAAAATTATAGCTGCTAGCTCCAAATCATGAGTAGGATATTTCTGTTCATGTGGTTTCAATTTCCTTGACGCATACACAATCACCTTATCGTGCTGCATTAGAACACATTCGAGTCCTTTATGAGAAGCATCGCTATAAATTACAAAATTCCCTTGATCGTCTGGAAGTGACAAAACAGGTGCCGTAATTAATCTTCCCTTTAATTCCTGAAAGCTTTCTTCACATTTATCGTTCCATATAAACTTTTCATTCTTCCGTGTAAGCTTTGTCAATGGTGTTGCAGTCCTTGAGAAAGTTTGAACGAATCGGCGATAATATCCCGCTAATCCCAAGAAACTTCTTACCTCGGTGGATGTTCTCGGTCTTTCCAAATTTGTAATTGCCTCAATCGTTGCTGGGTCCACTTTGATCCCTTCATTACTGACTATGTGTCCTAAGAACTGAACTTCCTGTAGCCAAAACTCACACTTCGAGAATTTAGCCTATAACTTCTTTTTCCTTAGAATCTCCAAAGCTATTCTCAAATGTTCCGCATGATCCTCTTCCATCTTTGAATAAATCAAAATATCGTCTATAAACACAATAACAAACTTGTCCAAGTATTCCTTGAAAATTCTGTTCATTAGGTCTATAAACGCTGTCGGGGCATTGGTTAATCCAAAAGACATCACTAAAAATTCGTAATGTCCATACCTTGTTCTGAAAGCTGTCTTTGGTATATCTTCTGGTTTGATCTTCCGTTGATGATATCCCGATCTTAAATCAATCTTGGAGAAGTACTTGGCTCCCTTCAATTGATCAAACAGATCGTCAATTCTGGGTAACGGATACTTGTTCTTGATTGTAAGCTTGTTGAGCTCCCTATAGTCGATACACAGTCTCATGCTTCCATCTTTCTTCTTGACAAATAGTATCGTTGCACCCCACGGGGATACTCGGGGTCTGATTACTCCTTTCTCTAACAACTCTTGCAATTGCTTCGCTAGCTCTTTCATCTCAATGGGTGCCATTCTATACGGGGTCTTGGATACCGGTTCTGTTCCAGGTGCTAAGTCGATTGCAAACTCAATTTCTCTATCTGGAGGAAGTCCCGGTAACTCGTCAGGAAACACATCTGGAAATTTATTCACTACTGGAATATCTTCAAGTTTTGCTGGCTCCTGACTTTTATCAATCACATATGCCACGAAATGCTCGCATCCTTCCCGTAGTAACTTCTTGGCTTGAATCATCGTTAAGAACTTCTTTACTAGTTTCTGGCCCTTGAACGTTACTATTCTTTCGTCTGGCGTCTTCACCATTACCTTCTTATTTCGACAATCTATCTGGGCATCGTGCTTAGATAACCAATCCATTCCTAAGATAACGTCAAATTCTCCTAACTTAAATAGTATCAAATCTACACAAAACTTACTACCAGAAATCTCAATCTCACAATTCCCACAAACTTTATTAACAGATACACGTTCTTGATTTGCTAAGTCCACAGTCATTATTTCATTTAAATACTCAACTGGACAATTTAACTTGCTAATAAAATCTTGTGAAACAAACGATCGAGTTGCTCCCGAATCTATTAACACTTTGGCACATAAAGAATTCACATTAAGCATACCTGCCACGACATCAGTATCCTGGATAGCATCCTTCACAGACATGTCAAAAACTCTAGCCCTTGGAGTCTCATTCACTGCTGGAGTAGATCCCATAATCCTCAATGCATTACTGACTGGGGCTGGTGTCTTGCAATCCCTGGCCATATGTCCTGGCTTTCCATATTTAAAGCACGTAAATCCAATGGCTGGAACCTTAACGACTGGATTCTGGATAGGCTGGTCCTTGTTTGATGGCTCTCTTGCGGGCTGATTCCGGCACTCCCTTGAATAGTGCCCTTTCTGGTTGCACGTAAAACAAACCACATTTAACTTATTACAAACTCCTCCATGTTTCTTTCCACATACCTGACAATCTGGAAAAGTTAATCTCAACTGATGCGGCTGATTCGCATTAACTGGACGGTTGCCCTGGCCTCCGTCGCTTGCATTTTGTCTCTTGAAATTAAAATTCCTCCCTGGCTGAAACCTGCCCTTCTTAAAATTTGGAAACTTCCCTGGTTGTGACTGACCTTCATTCCCTTCAAATTTCCTTTTCTTGCTTTCTTTCTCCTTCTGTGACATCTCACTCCCTCTCTCTACGATCATAGCCTTCTGTACAACTCCTGCATAGGTATCCAATTCAAAAATGGCTACCTTCCCTCTGATCCATGGCTTCAAACCTTGATGGAATCTCTTAGCCTTCTTCCTGTCAGTATCCACATACGACGGCACATAACTTGACAATTCCTCAAACTTACTCTCATAATCTGCCAACGACATATTCCTTTGCTTTAATTCTAAAAACTTCAGCTCCATCTGATCCTGGACAAACTGAGGAAAATACCTAAAAACAATTCCTTAAACCTCTCCCAAGTAATAACATCTGTACCTTCCAATGTCTTCACCATCTCCCACCAATAGGTGGCCTCATTCTTCAAATAGTAACTTGCAAACTCAACCTTCTGTTCTTCCTTTACTTTCACTAAGGAAAATGCCTTCTCTATCTCCTTTAACCAAACAGTTGCTTCAATCGGCTCTAAGGAACCCTTGAATTCTGGTGGGTTTATTGCCTGAAAAGTTTTGAAAGTTACCTGGGGATTGGTCTGTCTTTGTTGTTGTTATGCCATGTGAACTGTTTTTTGGGCCAAGATTTGGAGAATCTGGGCTATTGTTGGGTCTATAGGTCCTGGGTTTGCATTCTGGTTTGTATCATCTTGGTTATTATTGTTGTTGTTGTTAGTTTCTTCATTCTGGGTGTTGGTGCGGGTATTTCTTCTGGGAGGCATTTTCTGTAAAGAATCAAACAACTTATTTAGCTTTTAAATCAAATTCTTTGCATAAAGAAAAGTTTTATAAAACAGAAATATCTCTTCTTGAAAACGGTTGTAACAGTTGGACTAAGTAAATTGCATGCTTCTTTACAGAATATAAATAGTTATGGAAAAGAGGGTGCATGGTATCACAGGGGTATAACTGGTGCAATAAATAAGGTAAAGTAAAACAGGTGCAATAACGTAAATGACAGTGCTAGAAAGGAAAAGGTATTGATATATATAGATCAAAAGTTTTGGGTAGTACAAGCGTAAAAACGCTTCAGAAGTAAAAACAAAAGGGTACAATAACCTACTCACTAGTCAGCATAGCTAGTCTATAAATACAACCCAAAAGTCTACTGATACACATTATACACTACTGTACATACTACACAACCATAATAATACTGCTCAGCATTTCTATCTCTGGATCTCTGACTCATGGCAAGTATGGACCTCCAATCTTCCCAAGCTCCTCTAGATCCCACTTAGCCCACTCCACTATGAAATCAGGGGTGATGTCCTCATGTGTAGCCTCAGCAATCCTCACAGCAGCTGCTTTACGAAACACCTGGAGCCTCTCTTTAAGTCGCCTCTCACCACTCCCAACCTCTCTGGTACGCATGATATGTAGTAACTCCTGAATCTGACCCTGTAGGAATCGCTGCTCCATAAGGCAATCCTCAAACTGATGATATGGGACAGGATAAGAAGAGAACTGGAAAGGTACTCCTGTAACTGAATGACCAGTAAAGCCTGAATCAGCGGGTGGGGGTCCTCTGATAGGTGGCCTCATGCCTGGGGGTGGAATAACCTGTAGTGGTACAGGCTGCAATACAGGTGGAGGTAGAATAGCCAACACTGGTGGAATAATGGGACGTGGATCTGAAGATGGTACTCCAACTGAAGGCTCAGAGAGATCAGCTGATACGGGGATAAAAGAGTCGGCCATCACTGCTATCTGAAATCATATCGCAATATAAGAATCTCGAACCATGACACGAATCATACTAATACCTGTTATACCGTAGCACTCAACCTCTCGACGCTCTATCTTTCTATTCCTTACTTCTATCCTAACCCTCTACCCATTCCCGTCAACTTAGGCTTGTGTCAATGACTTATAACCTGTAGCTCTGATACCAAACCTGTGGCGCCCTCCAAACCCGGGTCAGAAGTTTGGGGTCCACACACACACTATTTATAACTTGCTTATAACAATAATAAAGATAATAATATGTAGTGACCCTGCTTACCAACTGCCATGGACCGCAACAGGTTAAAGTATGCACACAAGCCAAACACACACTTATATTACAAACCGTTCAAATCCCAACTATCCAAACTCAGAACTGAGTATTAAACATTATTACAAACTTTTACAAACTTATATTATCCCAAAAGAAGCCTACTAGCTCAGCTCGATCAACCTGAACCCCTAGCTCTCACGCTAGACTAGGGATCCTCGGTACCGACCGGTTCCTTTTTAACTGGAAAATAACATAAACAACATCGCACAAATGAGCTAACTAGCTCAGCAAGTCACAATGACAAAACTCAGAATAATGATCATCAGGTGAAAATGGTTACGATATCAAGTGAACAATGAATTATGATTTAGAATTGGATATTATACTTTTATTTTAAAAACCAAGGTTAGGCTGCTGATCAGTCACGCACTAACCCCGAGCAAAGCACACAACACTACTCTAACTACTGGATCCAAGGCACACATTGGCCTAACTTGACCATTATATGGTTTGACCATGAATCTGGTCCACAATTTTATAAAAACAATCCAATTCTAACATAATAACAGAATAAGCAGTAATAAACAATAAACAGGATCATTAACAACATTGGACGTTCAATAATGAAAATGGTTTCAATCTACATAAAGATCAATATGGCATTTCCAAAGCTTGGCTGTTAGGTAATAAAAGAATTGGATAACAAAGGAATCAGTGTATCAGGGTTTCAAGGATTTGGCCTTTCAAAGCATAAGATACAATGGTTTGATTGTGTAAGCAATCTGGTTCAGTGTTTGATATTTAGTTTCTATGTATTTGTGGAGTAGTATCGTATATTTGAGGTTCGTATTTGGGTATACAACAATCAATGGTCTAGAAAGAATTAGGTTTATGGCTTAAAATCAATAACTGGAATCAGGGTTTAGGGTTTAGTGCTTCAAATCACTTGCAATATAAAACAGAACTATCAATCACTACAATATCTCGAGAAAGTTCAGAACACTTGCCTGGTACTAGCATATTATACTGCACTCGCTTTCAGTCACGACTGTCTTACTCCTCGTTTACATGTTTTCCTTTCCTACGCCTTGCCTCTTCTCCTCACATATCATAAACATCTATCAATATTCAACTTTTACGATTCTATTCGACACATACTTCTATCTACCATGCGTTTTACACAAATCCGATTAACGGATTGAAAGTTACGCAATAAACAAGTAAACATCGAATATATAGACCGACAGTTAACTACCAAGTCACATATAGCACATAACACGTCACATAATCAATGATATAACGTTTATAAAGAAGTCTCGGGTTATAAATAGGCTTTCAGATATTTAAAATGATTTTTAAAACATTTTTCGAAATTAAATCGGGTCGTTGGATCAATTTCGGAGTAATAAACAGGATTCGGTTGGCCAATTCTGACTTCGAAACAATTTTATAATAATTATCGAGCCTTGAAAACAATTTTAAATAATATTTTAAAGCTCGAAACTATTTTTCGGAATTTTCAAATCATTTTTAAATAATTAAATTTAATTAAATAATTAATTAAAATCAATTAATAATTAATTAAATCAATTAATCAATTAATTTTTGAATTAATTGACCAAATAATCAATTAAAAATTAACTGAAATTAATTAACTAATTAATTCAGATTTATTTTTGAATTAAAAATAATTTTTTGGAATTAAAATAATAATTTTTGGAATTTTCATAAATTAAAATCGAATTTTTATAATAAAAATAAATAGGAAATATGGTTTTTGAATAATTTTAAAACAGGAATCCTAAATTTGCAAACTCTGGAAACTTCAGGGACCAAACTTAATTGTCCCCAAAAGTTCAGGTAAACTACAATTTTACACCCCCGTCGCCGGAAAATACAGGGGTGGCCGGAGAACACGATTCTGGCACCCTCACCTCACCACAAACTCCAGATCAGATTTACAGACAACCAGGAACTTATTGTGCAATCAAATCATTCAAATAACCTCATACTTGGCCGGAAATTTGCCAAGAACATCGCCGGTTTCCGGCGAAACATCGAAAACTTAAAAAGACAACTCCCTACGATTCAAACATCCTCTGTTAACGAGTTATATACCAATCGATTGCAAATTTCATAAGGAACACAACCCGCTATAAATCAACAGCTAATAATCCCTAAATCAAAAAGCCCCAAATTTTAATTGAAAACATTCATACGAGTTATAAACCCTTATTTTAAAATTCGAGAATTAAACCCACTTTTGAGCATGTTATTGAACTCTAAATCAGACGTATGACATATGAAAATCATCAGGAAAACAAGCTCTACAACATGCAATCATCAAATCATTCAAACAATCATCCGAACAAAAATTCATATTTTTAATAAAAATAATTCGAAAATAATTAAAAATATATATAATCAACCTTTGATTCTACAGTAAAACAGGTTCTGGAATCTGATAGTACTCCTTGAGACCTTCGATTTGGTTACTCCAACTTTCCAAACGGATTTCACTAAAACCTTGAATTTGTGGTTTGATTTTCAGAAGGGTTTATGAATATATCAATTTTCTCTGGAAATTTATATAATCACTGACTACAAATGATTTTTGATACGAAATAAAATACGGTAAAGGCTATTTATAATTACGGAAAATCAATATCCCGTTGGATCATTCCGGATATAAAACGGTACGTTTATTTATAAAAACTGATCCAAACGGTATCGGTTTTCGGGATAATTATCCAAATCAGTACAATTTGTACTGCGGTCTTGGTCTCAGCGCCTGGTTACACGTACTACGAGGTGATAATTGTGATAGTTTAATAAAAAGCTCCCGTTTCTCAAAAATACGAGTTTTATTGATTTACCGAAACGAATATTGTATCGAAAATGTTGCGTCAGGACCCACGCAGGACAAACCGTACTCCGGATCGAAAAAGGCGAAACATGGAAAATGCTCGAAATATTACAATTAGGCTAGGAAGGAGTTCTCAGAAGAGTTTCGGGTTCTAAAAACGTAACAACGGATGACGTCGGTTGGTTCCCGTTTTTATAAAATAGATTTTAAATACCCGGAAAAAGATTTGATAAAATTCATATGATTCCTATAAATTCATAAATCAACACAAAAATAATTAGGAAGATATAACAATTATTTATATTTTATTTTGGACATATAAAAATTAAAATACTCAATTCATAATATTTTAAGCATCCAAACACATTTAACACCTAACAAATAATTCACAGAATGGATACTGAACACATATAATAATTATTTATTAGCAAAAATAATTACACGATATATCCCGTATATTAAAGCTTTCATACCTTGTTCCTTTCAAATTGGTTTAGCTCCTCCTGCATAGCTAACATCCAATCAGAATCCAACAAAGCTTCTTCTACCTTCTTTGGTTCTTCCTTTGATAGGAAGCTACTGTATAAACATTCTTCTTGAGTTGTTCTCCTTATTTGAACTCCAGAAGATGCATCACCAATGATAACCTCAAAAGGGTGATCTTTAGTCATTTTTCTTTGTTGAGGTAGATTAGCTCTAGATAAAGAGGCCTCATTGTTGTCTTGATGTGTGACTGGGTTTTGATTATTAGAAGCTACCCCTGAGTTTGTGAATCTTTGATTTGAGAAATGGGAACTTTCTGTAAGTGACCTATTCTGACTTTCAGCTTCTCTTAATGACCCGACGAATGATGCACTATGTGTCCCGACGGATAAGGCAGATTGTCTCCCGACGGATGAAGCATTTTGCAACTCGACAGATGTTGAATCATGTGCTTCATTAGTTGTAGAGTTTTCTGCATTATCTTTATTCACTATTTTAGATCACTTTCATCATCACTGTCATCACTAACCATCTCCACATTATCAAACTTGAGGCTTTCATGGAAATCTCCATCTTGCAGTCCTTCAATCTTTTTGTCATCAAACACAACATGTATTGATTCCATAACATTGTTGGTTCTTAGATTGTAGACCCTATATGCCTTTCCCACATCATATCCAACAAAAATTCCTTCATCTGCTTTAGCATCAAACTTCCCATGTTGATCAGTTTGATTCCTCAAGATAAAACATTTGCATCCAAAGACATGAAGAAAATTTAGAGTTGGTTTCTTGTTCTTGAACAATTGATAGGGTGTCATACACTTTGCTTGATTAATCAAAGAAATATTCCGAGTGTAGCAGGCAGTATTCACAGCTTCAGCCCAAAAATATGTTGGTAACTTTGATTTTTCAAGCATTGTCCTTGCAGCTTCAATAAGAGATCTGTTCTTTCTTTCCACTACTCCATTTTGTTATGGAGTTCTTGCTGCAGAAAACTCATGCATTATCCCATTCTCTTCACAAAATGATCTCATCACAGAATTATTGAACTCAGTTCCATTGTCACTCCTGATTCTCCTTACTTTAAAATCAGGATGATTGTTGACTTGCCTTATGTGATTGATGGTGATTTCACTAACCTCATCTTTAGACTTAGGGAAATATGTCCAAGAAAACTTTGAGAAATCATCCACAATTACTAGGCAAAAACTTTTCCTTGAGATGGACAACACATTGACTGGTCCAAATAAATCCATGTGTAGTAATTGCAAAAGTTCTTCAATTGTTGAATTAAGCTTCTTTCTGAATGATGCTTTGATCTGCTTTCCTTTTTGGCAGGCATCACACAATCCATTCTTAGAAAACTTCCCTTGAGGAATGCCTCTAACCAGTTCTTTCTTGACAAGCTCATTCATGGTCTTGAAGTTTAGATGGGACAACTTCTTGTGCCATAGCCAACTTTCATCTTGACTTGCTTTACTGAGAAGACAAGTGACAGATTCTGCATTAGATGAGTTGAAGTCAGCTACATACATATTTCCTTTTCTCACACCACTGAGAACCACTTTGTTGCTTCTTATGTTTGTCACAACACAGGCTTCTGAATTGAAGGTTACTGAATTGCCCTTATCACAAAGCTGGCTGATACTGAACAAATTATGCTTGAGACCATCCACTAGGGCAACCTCTTCAATGATGATATTGTCTTTTGGAATCAAGCCATATCCCACAGTATAATTTTTGTTGTCATCTCTAAAAGTAATACTTGGGCCAGCTCTTTCCTTGAACTCTGTGAGCAAGGTAGAATCTCCAGTCATATGCCTTGAACAACCATTATCCAGGTACCAAAGATTCTTTCTGTTTCCCTGCACACATCAAAACCAAATCAAGTTAATTTTGGTACCCAAGTTTCCCTGGGTCCTGCCTTGTTAGCTTTCTTCTTTGCTTTCTCAGGTTTGATCTCATTTGACTTGGGAATTTATGATTCATCCTTAGTCATTTGAGTTGGACCTTTGAAACCAGTCATTAAAACAGAATTATCATGTACATTTTGATTAGCAGAAAAAGGCATGCTGTTCGCAAACATGTTATTCCAGTAAGGCATGCTAAATGGCATTTGAGGCATAGTAAATGCAGCATAATACGGATTAGGTGCAAATGGCATATTAGCAAATTGTGCATTCATATTCTGAGTAGAAATAGCATTCATAGGCATGGTAGGCATAGCAGACATATTGGGAAAAATGGGAGGCACAGACATAGGAGTAGGCATGACAAGCCTGCAATTAACAGAAAGGTGATTAAAACTACCATATTTGACACAAAATTCTCTTGGTTCATATTTATCAGGTATGTAGTTATGCTTGTTAATTCCTACTTTCCCTTTTCTATTGTTTTTTTAGTTTCTATTTTAACCTCAATCTTTTCTAATCTGTCATTCAATTGCTTGATGGACAGATGACCAACATTAACTTTCTTCTCCTTCTTCACTTGACTTGATTCTCCTGAAATAAAATTTTTGGAAACTGATCCATATTTTTCATTCAGCTTGGCAAGCTTAGATTTGCTCACAGGTTTACTTACAGTCGACGGATGTGGCTCTTTGTCACTCGACGGATAATCCTTTTGATTATCTAACGGATGACTTTCATCATCCGTCGATTCCATATCTGTTAGAAATCCTTCAACCAAATTGGACTCCAGCTTCTCCTTACTCTTCTTCCAGGCTGCATCACAAAAGGACTCAATACCTTGAACTTTAGTGATTTGAGCATGAACATCTCTGGATGATTTCGATGCCTTAATCACTTCTTGTTCTCGTTCAAGCTGCTTCTTTAAAATCTCTTCTTTTTTCAAGGACTCAGTTAATTCATCCTTAGCAATCTTACATTCAATTCTCAATTTTTCAAATTCAATAAACTAAGACTCTAGCACGTTATTTCTCTCACTCAAAAATAAATTGTTTTCTTTAATTTTAGCATTTTACTTAGTGAGGGACTTAAGTGTAACACGCAAGTGATATAATTCTGTAGACATGTCATTAATGGCATCATTACACTCAGCTTTAGATAAATGTGCTAGGTTAGTGGTGATTACCTGATTACTTGAAGAATTTGTTTCTGTTTCATTAGACTTGGCCATCAGGGCTAGATTGACATAGCTTACATCTTCATGTCCATCCAATCCATCAACTGCCCAGTCATTTTCCTGTGTAATGAAAGCCCTTTCCTTTTGCTTGAGCAACTCAAAATATTTATGTTTGTAATCAACAGGCTCAAACTTCTTTTTGATGGAATCTGACTTTCTACACTCACTGGAAAAATGCCCTGCCAATCCACATTTGAAACATTTGAATTTAGATTTATCCACCATGTTTCTACTTGGATTAGCTGCTCCAAAGTTCTTTTTGAACTTGAGCTTGTAAAATCTTCTGGAAAGGAATGCTAAATGCTCATCAATATTATCCATGTCATCTTGGCTCAAATAATCTTCATTTTCAGCTACCAGCCCTTTGCCCTTGTTCTCACAGACCTTTGAAGTAGGCTCAACAACTTCTACCTTCATCTATTTCTCTTTCTCTAACTCAGCAACTAGTGCTATGGACCCTCCTTTCTTCCTTCCTTTCTCCATCCTCTCAGCCTGCTCTATTTCAAGCTCATAAGTTTTCTGGATGCCATACAGTCTCTCCAAGGTGAACTCCTTGTAATCCTAAGAATTTCTCAATGAGACTGTCCTTGGTTTCCACTCCTTTAGAAGAGATCTAAGGAACTTGAGGTTAGAGTCTTTTATTTGATAGACTATTCCATTCAACTTCAGAGCATTTAGTAGTTTTTGAAATCTACTAAAAATATCATTGAGAGACTCACTATATTCACAATGGAAGTGCTCATATTGCGGAATTAGCAACTGCATCTTATTCTCCCTTACTTGCTCAATACCATCACAAACAATCTGGATAATGTCCTAAACCTCCTTGGCTGTTTTGCGGTTAAAGATGTTATCAAACATATCACCATCAACTTTATTGAACAATATATTCATGGCCTTCTTGTCTTTCCTGACTTGCTCAATATCAGCATCTGACCATTCATGCCTAGGTTTGGAAACAGATGGTTCATTTCCTGTTGCAGCTCTCATTGGTACATGAGGACCTCTCTCTATGCAATCCACATAGGCCTCATCTTGAGAAAGAAGATGTAGATGTATTTTCACCTTCCAGTGGTGATAATTGTCTTTGTTCAGAAAATAACTCCAACATCCTTCTTGTTCATCTTGTTATTTGTTGTGATCTTTACACTCTTTGTACTTCAAGAGCTTGCTCTAATACCAATTGTTATTCCCTAACAATACAACAAGAATTACAGAAGGGGGTTGAATGTAATTCTAGCTTCTCGACATTTATATATGTGTTTTGATTTGCAAAGTGCGGAATGAAAGGATTAAATAAATCAAGCACAAAGTAATAAAAACACAAGTCTTTAAAACATTCTGGTGGATTTGAATGTATCCACAAGATATATATATATATATATATATATATATATATATATATATATATATATATATATATATCGATTTGAGAACTCTGTTCAGCTCCAATTGGCTCACTGCTACTTTACAAGTTGAACAAACAAACTACAGAGAAATTCTTGACAAATACAGCTTTTTCTATTTCTCTCGTAAAATGTGTTTGCTTAGTTGTTGTTGTTCTACTAGCTACACTTGGTTTAAATATCACCAAGTTTACATGGTAATAAGACATGATAATAAAACAAAACCTATCAAGTCTAATTCCATGCTGCTTCATACTCTATTCCATCATCTTTGAAAATCTTCATAACTTGCATGGAAATGGTAATGCTTCTTTGTTCTCAATTTCCTGCTAAACAGGCTGCCACATTCCTTTTGCAAACACCCAACGTATGTGACTGTGTTGTCATTGTCCACAGATATTTGAATTGATCATTCGTCGGGTACATGCTTTGTATCCGTCGGGTAGCTTTGTTGATCATCCGTCGGGTAGCTATTTGACACTTGATTTCATTTCACTTATGCAGAATTACAAGACATCTCATATTTACAATTAATCAACCTATTCTGTATATCTACTAGTAGTGAACATGACTCATAAGCTCCTACAGAATCTACACAAAGTTGTTTGCAGAAATGTGCTACTATACTTATTATTACATAAGCTACTCACTCGATGGATGTCAAATCATCATCCGTCGGGACTATATTGAATCATCCGTCGGGACTACATTTGATCATCCGTCGAGTGCTACAAAATTCACTAAGTTAAATCTACTAAGGTTTTTTGTATAATATATCATCAAATTCACCACATATTCCACTACGCCATAGATTGGATCTGCAACCCCAAGAAACCATAACTAAAGGCCAAAAAAGCGTTGCTAAAGGCCAAAAAAAGGCTATGGCGACGTTTTTCGGGGTTGCAATTTTAGGCGTTGCAAGAGAGTTTTTTGCAACCCCGGTGACACCCTATTGCAACCCTTGGTTATCCGTTACAGAAACGTGCTATTGCAATACCAATGGGGTTGCAATAGGTCCTGAAAAGTGTTACAGTAGGGTTTGGGCTATTAGTACAATATTTGTGGGCCCCACAATGGGCCCACATGTGGGGTATCGATACAACCTTTTTACAATGTTTTTTAGTTTTTTTTGCAACGCTTTTTAGTGTTTTTAGCAACATTTTTTAGTGATTATTAGGAACACTATAAAGACCTATTGCAACGCTTTTACAAAAAAAAATGCTAGGAACTGTTTGTAAATTAACATGCCCATAAATAAGATAATTATCTTAAAACCAACACAATTCACAATCCACAAACCATAAACATCAATCCACCAACCATATACCACTACCTTCACCATCACCATACTACCATCCTTATATAAATAAACTTGAACCAATGAGACTACATTTTGCCTTTTGACAGGATCATTACAATTCTATATGAAGATTCGCATGCAGTTGTTTACTAATGCTATGAAATTACATGGTGTTTGTTGGACGTTATTTGACAATGATTCTTCTTCCATGTGGTTGTTTCTCTCCATTGTGAGGCACATTCATATTTTCTTGAATTCCTGTATAATATTTTCTGTCATACAAAAAGTTAATATCAAACAGAATCTACAAGTAAAGAAAGACACATACAAGACTAGTAATCTATTACATAAAAAAGAATTAACAAGGATCTTCATACGCATCTTTTATCGCCCAAGGTACCATAGCAGACACTACAACACACAAAAGGTTTCCAAGTCAATGTATAGAGGACTAGAAAAACAGTTCTTATCAATTAGAAAATGCAAACCAGGAGAAAAAAGACATCGGGGAACTTTTCAAAATCTATTATGTTGATCAAAGTAGAATCGACAACATAAACTGTCATATCTAAGTCAACTGTAACGTCAATGTTCTGGCGTTGAATGTTAATGGTTAGTGGTGAAGATATTGAAATATTCAATTTCATGTCATCATTCGGAAATTTCTTGTACAGCTGAGGAATGACATGTTTCCAACCAGCAGTATTTAACAAAAATTGACCAGGAAGTTGATCGACAACCCACTGCATCATATATGCCTGAAATGAAAAAAAATTAAATCAACCCCGAGACCAGAAATATAATACCATGCATTTGTGTATAATATATCAGTATTGAGTTATTCTTAGTAGAATACTCCATATTCTTTCGATCTTAAAGGTACTAAATTCATAGTGAAGGTCTAAAGGATAAGATCTTACTTCAAAATAAACTGACACAGCTGAGTCAAGGACTTTTTCATGCAATGATATCCAAATCATCTTATTCAGACCCTCACAAGAATTTGAATCATCTTTTGCTTCTCTCTGAAGGCTGGAAATCACACTTTCATCATTTGCGGTGAAAAGTCCATCAATCTCAAGTTCAAATGAAGAATCACTAAACACAAGGTCATTCACCAATGTGACGTTAATTGCAGTGACGTTGTCTATTGGAATTTCTTTTGGAACTGACTCTAAAAAACAATCAACATATATGATTCCATCTTTGAATTTATTGGAGACAGCATCTTCAACTGACGAGATAATATCTTCGTTAAAAGCATCTGCTACCTTGGGAAGCATAATAGAGGATTAACTGCAGGAGATTGTAGGCAATCTACATTAAAAATAGCAAACATGGTATACCTTATATATCAAGGACAGACAACGAATGAAAAGAAGAAAGTTAGAAAGTCGAAAGATGCTTCTACATAGTTGCAACTTAACTATGTACAAGACTTAGAAAGTTACCGTTCTACTTAAAAAAAAACCGATACCGATAGCGCATTGTTCACTTTGAAAAAGAGATGAATAATAGTAATGCAAGATTTCAAAACATAATCTTTTTACTTCAGACAACAAATCAATATCCATATTCTGAAATAACCTCTATGTTTTCAATATACAAAATGGTGCTGCTCCTCATGTCATATACGATCAGCAAGTAAGTCTTTTTTGTCACAATTAGATGCATGCTCTTGCAATTACTTAACAATCCTCAAAACTTTTTTGTCCACTTATTTACGATAAAAATGAAAAAGTTATACAGAAATACTAGAATCTTCAAATTTATGTTGCTAAAGTTTCACTTTTATAGCCTGTCAGAGCACTTTCATTACGTTAGCTGTATTCCTGTATAAAGGTTTTAAGTTGTTATATAGATCAAGAGTTATAATAGAAGGTTGTATATAGAACTTTCATATTTTAGGAGAACTCATAAGAAGTTCAGATAAAACAAGCAGGTGAAATAGTTTTAATACAACAGCAACTGATGAAAAGGTTACTCAGTAAAAGTTCTTTAAGTTCAGATAACTATTTTAATTAAAAGACAACAAGCAGGAAAAATACTTTTAATACATAAGCAACATATGACAAGGTTAGTCGATATAGGTAATCCGAGTTCAGATAATTTAATTTACACTACAATACAGCAAGCAAGCGACATACATATAAAAAGCATATTGTACAACATCAACTTATATACTCGACTAATTAAAGATCCAATAAATCAAATCTTGCCTTCCGAAGGATGTTCAAATCCGGAATCCACAATGGCTCGGAGAAGCTCCGGCTTCAACAAGAAGTCTCTGAATCCTGAGCTGTGAATACCAACATAACCTCTACACAAACAAAACAATAAACAATTCAACATAAGCAATAATTCAAATTCAAAGCACTTAATATAAGTAAACACATATAAAGCAAGTTATAAATTTTACTTTTTGACGGCGTCACCGCTGGCCTTAGCAGTGGCAGAGTCAGGGGCTTTCTCGTCATCTTCCTCGTAATCGATGAGCTCTTCTTCATTCCCACCATGGCAACCAGATTCTCAATCAAGTCAAACAAATCTCCAACTAAAAGTAAGAAAAAAATAGATAAAAGAAATTAGGGTTTCAGTTCAAAAAATCCCCAATTTAAAACTTAATTGAAATTATAATCCAAGTTTACACTTGAAGTTTTTATCTTGCCCACATACTTCTTCAAAAAAATCGAATTGAGCATCTACTCAAACGAATCGAGTCAGTGAGAGTCGAGTTTCGATAAATCGAATAGAGTTGAATATGGGGGAGGGGAGTGGAACATAAGTAAGTGCAATTTGTGGTAAGTAGAACAGAGGTGAGTGGTTGTGCTGGTGATTTATTATAGTGAGAGACGAGAGAGAGACGAGAGAGAGATGGAGGGTTTCAGATGAGGGTGGGAGTGAGAGATGAGAGAGAGAAATTTGTGAGAGAAGAGAGGGAGAGAGATGAAAGTTAATTTAGTATTTCTGAAGAAGAAGGGGAAATAATTGATATCAAAGACGGAAATTTCAACAACTTTGATTAAGGGGGAAATAAAAATAGAATGAATATTTGTCTTTTACACTTATATGAAAATACCTTACTTAATTTAAATTTAAATTCAATATATTTATTTAAAATTATTTTATATGTTGAAAATGATTAATTGTGAAAAAAGATTGTTTTGATATTTATTTAAATGTACTTCATTTAAAACTCAATTATTTATTTATATATATTTATATATATTTATTGTTTTGAATAATAAATAAATTCAACTATGTATATTGTAAATCAATCCACTAATGACTTGATAAGTTTTTAAACTTTCAATTACACTAATATTATTATTTTTGAAAAATAAATAAAATATGTATTTCAAATATAACTACACTAATTAATATTGTATTCAATATTTCTTTATGAAAAATAAAGAAATTAAAAAATATAAAAATATTGTAAATAAATATCCACTAGTGACTTGTCAAGTTTTATAAAGCGTTGAATTATCATTACAATATTTTAAATCACGGCACTAATATTATTAACTTCTAAAAATAAATAAAATATATATTTCAATTATTATTTCATTCCTATGTATAAAATTACTAATTAGTTAAATTCAAAGAAAACATCTATAATTATATATGTCATGTTGGTAACACATTTTGACTCTACCGCAACATCAAAAAGGAGGGGTTGCGGTAGACATTAGTTTTGAAGGCTACTATTACACTTTTCTTTGCAACCCCACTGTGAAGGGTTGTAGAATCCAATCTATGGCGTAGTGTTCCTAACACCATATAACCTTCATATTCAGATACAAATTCTCACTTAAAAATCCTTTGAAAGATAGTACTTAGTTTCCTTTCACAAATCATTGACGCCTAGTGCAATGGTCTGGTTCAGTGGCGACTAGTTCCGCTCTCAGGACTTTGAACTATAAACTTTAAAAACCATTGTTAAGTCTTCTAATAGATATAATCAACTTCATATAGAATCCTTTAAGTCTTCATACTAATCTTAATAATTGTTTCAAATGACTTCAGCCTTATTCCTCCGTCGCCTGAACATATTAATGAACTTCATACGGACTTCTATTGACGTCTTCTTCACTGCAGCTACCAAGATTATCATGTATATACCCAATAACCAATTTGTAATGATTCTAGTGGAAAATGGATTATTTGCAAGTCTTTTGTTCAATATTGGGTTATCCAAACCAGCGTTGTTGAATTATACATACAACTTAATTCTTGCTCAACAATCTCCCCCTACTTGACTGTTATACCTGGAAGTCAAATAACAATGGAGAAGCAACAGTTTGGAGGATAACTCAACTAACTCCAAAAATGGATCTTCAATCAGCTCTCAATATTCAGTTTTGGACTTGTAAATATTACTATTTTATATCTTTAACATCTTCTATAAACCTTCAGCTTCAGCAGAGAACTGGTTCTTCTATCCCTTAGGCAATTATGTGCTTTCTGTTTAGTGATCTCACAATGTGTTTCACTCCACTCTACACTCAAGTGTTTGTCACTCAGTCTCATAGTGTGTCACTCACCCAGAGCTCGAAACATCCAAATGTACGTGCAAGAAAATCTTTTTTTATAGAAAAGTTGCATTCCACCTTCAAGGATAAAAACTCTCAATCAAGAGATTTAAAAATTTTCCTTCCGAGATGGCAAATTAGGATTCTTTTAAGTGGAAAAATTCCTGATATCCCTCAACTTCAGTGATGAAGTATACCTTATAAACTTGTCAGATAATATCCAAGTTTTCATTTACAAATTATAATTTTGACTAAGTCAAAATCATTTTCGGATTTGAATTCGGGAAAGATAATCAATGATCAATGATCTGCCATTAGGGATCAGATATTTCGTTTGAATTTTGTGAAGACTTATCAGAGATAATGATCCAGGAACATGAACCCAATATTCAAAATCAGAGATAAGAGGAATGATCCAAGAATCTTGCCTTTATCCTAGATTATGAACCTTGAAATAAATTAAAGGTCTAGAATCGTAAACCAATCCATAGGTTAGAGCATAAAAAAATGTAACACTTGTCTAAGATCATAACCTTAAAACAAAGATCAGAGTATAGGGATTTTGAGGCTAGGATCTAAAGATTAAGATCCAACTATTGTTAGTGACCTTGATATCGTTTAGCAACAATTGCTTCATCAATACCTTCCTTGTGTGTGAATCTCATGTGTGCATATGAAGTATTTAAATCGAGGGGTAGTGACTCATTCAGATGCCCTGGATGACAGATGAATTTCAATAGATTATATTTTGTTGGGAGAATGCACCTAGTAATTGTTTTATGTGCCTTTTCAGCTCTATATTATTTTAAGAGAATAAAAATGGTCATACAAATATCTCGAGGTTTAAATACTCCACTACTGTGTAAGAGACAAAGATGTAGGCTTGACCTTTCTTTTCTTATGTGGTGCTTCTTGGCACTATCTCCCTCTGTTATTCCCAAAAAATCTAATAATAGAATTACAGAAGGGGGGTTGAATATAATTCTTGGTTTCTTTTTGAAAATTAGAAAAATTCTTTACCAAAATATAGCAGTTTTTGAATATGCAAGTGTGCAGAATGAAATATAAAAGTATTCAAAACACAAAGTAGTTAAACACAAAGATTTAAAAACTTTCTGGTGGATTGATCTTTCCACTGGAGATATATATTGATAGAAAACTCTGTGATGCAAGAATGCACACAGCTGCTTACAAGTAAATTTACAAAGAGAGAACGGAGAAATTCCTAACAGATGTTGTTTTTTCTATTTCTCAGTTAAATTAATCCGTTTTCTACTTGTTACTCTTGGTTTATATATCACCAAGTTATATATGAAAAAGACAAACATATAAAATAAAACATTTAAGTCTAATCACATGTTTCTTCATCTCTATCCAGCATCTTTGTATTGCTTCAAGTAAGCATGGAAATGGAAATGGTTCTTTGTTCTCATAAACCTGCAAATAGGCTGCCACATTCCTTTTGTATACAATTAACCCATGTGACTGTCAAGTCTATTTCAATTGCTATTTGAATTTTTTATTCGTCGAGACTTTGTAGATAATCCGTTGAGTCTGTATTGCATCATCCGTTGAGAGCATCTTGAGTCATCCGTCCAAGCCTTGTAGAATTATCTGTTGAAAGTATTTCCACAGCAGTTGACACAATTTCATTTATCTAATATTTACAATTAGCCAACCTATTTTTCTTATCATTCTAGTAGTCAACATGAATATCCTACAACTTTTTATTCTGTAAGACATTAAAGTATACATGAATGTGCTACAAAAACTTATTTAAACATAAGCTACTCTTTCAACGGATGACAGAGTAAGATTATTCGTTGAAAGTTACAAACACACTTAATTAAGTCTACTAAGGTATTTTGGTGAAATATCATCAAACCTACAATATATTCCTAACATCCTAATTTTCAAGACAACTCCAAAACTTAATGGTTAATTTAGCTGACCACCAAGTTAATATCTCAAGAAAATTAGGTGTTTCAGAGCAAAATATGGTGAATATATCAAAGGAAGGTAAGGATGTTATTTGAGATGTGTTTGGTTCTAATGACTTGGGTCAAAACCTTTGGGGTTTGATAGGCTCATACTCAGTTCCTAAAACCACCAAGGTTTGATGATCACAAAATTATAAAGTACAATATGAGAGAATTTAGTGATCAATAACAAAGAGATTAAAGAGCTTATAATTTCAAGATCAAAGAAATATACCTTTAATTACCACCACATGGATTAATGAAGGATTTCTCAGATGAGCATGCTTTTTGATTATTTTGACAAAACTATTAATCTCATTAGCTTAAAGCATATTATGTTAGTCCAATATGAATATTACCACAGAGAGGGGGTGAAACTGTTCTACACTAATAAGATTTACATAAAGTAATGAAAGTTTAACGCTACAAGATCAAATATTCATATCAGAGCAAAGCATTGTATGATCAAACTTTGAAGTCACAATATTAATGATTCATGCCAATAGTGTATTTAACTAGACTGAACCAAAGTTGATTAGTCATAACAAGACTGAATCAAATAAAATGTGTCACAACCCGAAAACAAAACTAACAAATAACAACTCATAAATATAAAGTCATTATAAATGGTTGTTTATAACAAAATCCAAGATCGCAAAGGTTCAGTGTTTGTATAGTCCAACACTACAACTATTACAACTTTTACATATCTACCGGTCCTCACATAGACACCAATTATACTACCTGAGCTCTCACATTAGCCTCAACATCTCTACCGGTAGACTTACGAGCAGTCTGCTTGAATTTAACCATTCTTTCTAGCTGTAATAATATGGGTAAATAGCAAAAAGTGAGCCAAACGTTCAGCAAGATATATCATAAGACAAGAATTAACAACATAGCAATTTATAAATCGAAATTGGGATGGATAGCATCATTATTTAAGTCAAAACATTCTTAACCAATTGATTGCTCAAAATCATTTTATGACACTACGGATTACAGCCGGTGATCAGCCGCGAAGTAATCCCGAACCTCGATGGGTTCTAACAAATTTTAGTTGGGATCCCTAGGAAACTTTTAAGCCTAATATAATAAGTGTAAAAGGGACTTGCATCTTAGACCAATCCACCAATCTTGTAACATCCTCAAATCCGGGGTCAGGATTCGGTGTCACTAAACAATCTTTACATAATATAAAATAATATACAGATGACCCCTCAATTCTGGATCGTTTACAGGTTATGGTATGAAACAAGTATCTAACTTTCTAAAATCTACAACAACTAAATACAAGTTTATTAACTCTTTACTGACTCACTTGTTTTATTTATTCTATCCTCTTGTAGCTAAGATCTCTCTAATTTATGTTGTCTATTAAGAGCTATTTCTGTTTTTCCTCATTCGATTCTGAAAGAAATAAGAGTTCACAAAGTAAGAGTGAGCAAAAAATGTCCAACAAGTATCATAACTGATTTTCAAGTATCAATATCCAAAGAAATTTATGGACACAATTTTTAAATAATTGATAAACATTTTTATGTATTTGAAGTAGTTGAGTGAATAAACATTGGACTTAAGTAGCCCTTAATCATAAATCAAAGGTGACGAGCAATTTTCTGATTCATCTTTTAAATCAGGTTTTTGTCCAGTTTTTTAATCAAAGAAATTTTCAAGAGGGAATGTCGTTAATAGCAATCAACAATTAATTTGAATGGATACTAGAACCAACATTCGTACTCATACCTTGTTGATCATTCAGGATATAGTACAGATCTATACTCATCTGTATAGATCCATCGAGGTACCCAGGAACTATGGCCTCCGTAATTAAGGGTCCGGTCCATCCTCGGCCCATAGGGTCTAGTTCAATTCTGGCCCTCATCATAACCATCAAGTACGTAGAGTATTTTTATATCAAATCATTTTGATTTCAAAACATCCTGATTCAGGGTTCACAAATAACCCAGAATAATAGGTATTTGCTCAAGAGATCAATCGATAATATAGGAACAATAATGAAAGGTACTTGTATAATTAATAGTAATTGCAGGGAAGTATAAAACATTTAACTATTTAGTACTCATAATAGGAAAGAAATACTAGAAGTATATCAGAAGAAAGTTTAGGAATACTTGCCTCAATTGATAATCCTTTGATCCTTAGCTATTTGCATTATAACTCAATTCTGGTATATCTGTGTTTCTAGTGATAACCTATATGATCCTTCTTGTCAATCACCATTCTATATTTATCTCCATTATGTATTTACTCTTCTCAGTACTACACACAATCAAGATTTACTTCTATTATCACTATATGGCTTTGAACGTCTCGAACTATGTGTATCTATCATAAAAGATACCATTTCAATTATCTGATAATATATAATTATCTATTTTATGCTTTTCCTTATCGTCTACCGACCCGTTAATAACAGACAAGGGTCATATTTTAATCAGATAATGTTTAAAAGACACGTGGATTCACAATTACATAACACGTACACATAAGACACATAATCATGTTATTCATATAACACGTAGTCACATAATTCATGTAAGACATAAGCCGAATAGCCAAAAGATAGGTCTCGATACATTTAAAATTGAAATTGGGTCAAAAATAGTATTTATCGATCAATAACTAACTCAGGACAACTCGCAAAATAAGCGACCTTTCAATACAAAAGAATTTAGGTCTTGAAAGTATTTTTAACAGAAGTAGAATATTTTTTTTTGGTCTAGACGCGTTCGTTTCGTATAAAATGAACGAACGGTCTATTTATTATGAATAAAATAAGAATAATTCAATTAATAACAATTTAAATTGAATTTTAAACACCTCTAAATAATTTTTAAAAGTTCAAAATAATTTTTAAATCATTATTTAGGGAAAAATCAGAATTTAAAACAAATTATTTAAATAAACTGATTAATTATCAAATATTTAATTACTTTAATTAAATAATAAATAATAAATAAGTAAGTAAATAAATAAATAAATAAATAAATAGATAAACAATTTTGAATTTTAGAAAATATTTAAAATAATCAGATTTATTTATTAAATAAATTAATTAATTAATCTAAATTAATTAATCAATTTACTTAATTAAATAAACTGATTTTGCGTTTATTTTTAAAATAAAATTCAAAAACATAATCAGGAAAAGGGATTTGGGTGTTTAAGGATTCCGTAGAAGAACAACCGGGTTCGCCGAGATTCTGTAGAATCCGGCTACCGGTATGAACTCCGGCGAGTACCCGGTGAGCCTCGTTTAGCTCGAAAACAACACCCCTTCTCACGTTTTTTGACGGGGTTTCGCTCAACATCCACCCGGAAATAGTCAACACCGACAATCGACAATTCGTCGATTCCGATCAAAAGCCGATCAAAAATCGGTAAACTTTCGGCCATAGATCAGCTGTTCTCAAAACTCGACCATATTTCACGATTTATATAGCAAATTGAAGCCAGTTTTATGTATAATCTAACCCAATAATTTATAACATCAAACAATCGATAACAACTTCTAAAATCAAAATAAAAATTCGAAAACAATGAAGAACTCGGTTTAACTATCCCATAAACGATTCATAAATCAAAAACCCCCAAATCCGAACATAAACCCTAAAATCAAATTTTAAAAATCACTGATCTGAGGTACCTTTTGATGGTATAATCTTGTAGAGCTCCTCGAGAGCTTCGATTTGGTTATAAACATCAATGGTTTTGCCTTCCAGATCACTTCAAAATCATGCTTTGATTCTCAAGAACACCGAGAACAATTTCAGAGAAATTTTCAGAATTATTATTTATTCTCTGATTTTTATATAATAAAATAATAATAAAATAATATTTAAATGGTATTTATAGTTATAAAAGGTAATACTCCCATAATTATTTAGGGCATAATTATATCATTTAATAAAAATAATTAGCCCAAAATTAATAATTAACGTGGAAGAATTTTTAATCCAATGAATACAAAATTATGTCCAAAATTCTCAAAAATTACGAATAATCCAAAAATGCAAAAATATCTAGTATTTGATAGTCCCACAATTTTATAAATATAAAAATACAAGTTTTATGGGCTTTTACGTCCCGGTAAAGACACGGAAAAGTCATTTTTCACGAAACAAAACACTCCCTAAATTAACTGGATGTTCGAAAAATCAGTAGGGCATATGCCATATTATGCAAAATAATGCCAATTGCTCTATATGAAATAATAGCTACTAAAACGAAACCCGGATAGTTTAACTTTTAATATAAATCCATTTAACACGTAATAAAATACCCGAAAATAACCTGAACCACACAGAACACATATATATCTCATAATAGCAATCTTTATGATCAGTCATAGATTATAATATCATAAATCACATAATACCTATATAATATAATATAAAATAGTCATAATTTCCCGGTCATTACATCCTTCCCCCTTAAAAGGATTTTGTTCTCAGAATCACGCTAATGAACAAATATTGATACTTTTCAAGTATCTCACTTAAAATTTCTCGGGTTGATCTCTCAACCTTACAACTTTTCATAAACTTTAATTCACCATATCAATCATTCTTCAACAGCCTCTCGTTGACATAACATTCTATCAGTTGCTCACACGACCTAACTCAATTCTCCCTTTTTTACATAATATGGCCAAATTATTCTTCGTGGTTATACACATATAAACATCCTATGAACTTGCCACACCAGTGACGATACAGCCTGCTCACACATAACCTTCCTGCCTCTCATATTGTTTCAAAAAGACCAACATAATGCATAGTAGCTCTCTTTTCTCTCTAACTCTAATCAATCCTGTTTATGAACGCTTTCACTTTTACTGATTCTTTCACTTCATTTTCCACGTATTTCTTTGTTCTACTAGCCTAGCTTCTAATCGCTTTCGGTCGCATTTGAGGCTCATTAATTGTTCCCTTGCTCTTTTCTTTCATCTGTGAATGTTACACCAAGCCCCTGGTGTATTTGGTCTCTAAACGTTCACAAAATTAGTTTCAGAATTAAGAATTAAAGAGGAAATCTTGACTGGATACGGTTGACGTATGAATTTATTATCATAATTTAATTTCCTTAAATCACAATCGAATATATTTGTCGAACGAAAATCTCTTACTATTTAGAAGAAAATATACAAATCTGGATACATCGCCCAAATATTTTAACCCATGTTATCATTTTATTTCCTGATATAAAATTTATTGCAAAGCTTTTCTCTAACATTACACCACATATAACATTTATTATTTTCTTCATGCCACATTATCATAAAGTCTTCTTTTACATCTATGTCTTGTATCATATTTTTGGAATAACTTGAATCTGTCGAGTTATCAATGTTTAGCCAAATCCCTATCTTTTAGTTCCACCT
The DNA here is from genome assembly GCF_009905375.1 of Apium graveolens. NCBI lineage: Eukaryota > Viridiplantae > Streptophyta > Magnoliopsida > Apiales > Apiaceae > Apium > Apium graveolens. The sequence goes on along the minus strand of NC_133651.1, from coordinate 276,183,152 downwards.
TACATGGTGCCCGTTCATCCATGAGTGATATATCTTATTCTGGTTTAGCCTGGTTCACAACATTTTCAATATTTCGGCCAAAATCTTTAGTCCACTAATAATGTCGACCAATTACAATCCATACTTGAATCTGACGATGTACCACAGTCTCCCTTAAGCAATATCGAACTTACCTATGGAATAAAGTATTTATTCATATGAGAAGGATTAGCTTTGGTTAACCTATCCATAATAATTCAAATAACGCTTCCTTCGGCTTTGGTTTTCAAGTGTTTCTACTATATCCTTCCTTAACGAGCTATACTCATTTTTGAAACGGTTACAATAGTATGTTTATCCGTTGATGATGGCTTTGATTCTTCAGTAGGTATGACATTTACTTGTCCTTCCATTTCCATTCTTCTGCCAGGTCAATCAATATTTTTGTTTAACTCTCCATATTTAATCGTATTCTCAGAATGAATATCCCATCTTCAGTTATAGGCATTTCATTCTGTCCTTTACTTCAGCTTAGGCACACATGATGTCTATAGTTTACTTATATCCTGACAACTCATAAAATTTCTTTATCATCCTTTTGATTCCACTTCCTTTCCTATTTAAGTTCTCCATTATCCTGGTTCATTATTTCTTCTTAACGTAAGGGAATTCTTTTTCCCAATAGTACTGATTTATTCATAATTAGATAAGACATTTTGTGGTTATCACTGAAATGAAAACTTCCCATCATAACTAATTAAACTGTTTTATTATTCTTGAGAGTAGCACTATTCACACAACTTTTATTTCTAATCAACTCCAACTATTCCTTGTCTCATATTTGGCTTTCCCGAGTTGAAGATATGTTTTAGATTATCGAGGTTTGTGCCAGCTATATATCTTCTTTCCTACATAATCAATGCATTTCTTTCCTTAGTTTACATGCTAACATTGTCAGCTTCTATCATACCTCAAATACTTGTATTTTCGAGTTTACCAGTATTTTAGAATAATTCTCATTACAACATCGTTCTATATTAGTATACCTTCAAGTCCTTTATTAAAACTCTATTGCAGATGATAAAATCTTTTTAATCGTCCAACAACATCCATATTAGCATAGTTACTAATCTCTCGTTTATTCAACCTCTTTTCTTCATTCTCTTCCTTCCTTCTCTTGGCTCTTATTTTGAACCTTTAGTTCTTGAAAATGTTCTTTTCACTTGCATGTGCAAATAACTTTTTAATTCTCTTGTCTATTGTAAAAGACAATTTTATCTAGATAAGGTCACACACATTTGCAGTAACATCGTGCCAATTCTACTAAATTTCTAAATTCTACTGGTGTCTTTACTTCCTCCAAATTTCTAATTGCTTTGATTTCGGATCTGAAAATCATGTTGGAATTTGATTTAATCTAATTAGAATCGATTTCCATCAAACTGACCACATATTGGAAAAATTAACCAATTAACTCTTTGAACTGATTAATTGAACCAAATGATGACTAGATAAATGAAATCAAAATCCAATTACATAAAAGTCAGTTTGGTCATAACAACCTTTTCCAGGAACCAAGATCGCAATTATTTGGAATATCAACAGAAATATCAATAACACACAGAAGTATACTCTCTACCTTTAAAAGCAGGGTATTTTCTGAAAATTTGGGCAGCATCTCCTCTATATTATGGACTACCAGTCGGACTCAAGACGACACCAACAATCAAACAACAGTCAACCAACAATCAATAATCATATCAATCCACCACCATCACTAATCTCATCACTTCACTAAACTTCAGAATATATCATGTTGATAACCACATATACTACTAACTGACATAGTATACATTTCTTAATTAGACTAAGGTCATAAACAAACCACTAATTAATTAATATAACCATACCTTTCCTCAATTTTTTAAAATATCACAAAATATACCTAATGAACTTAAAATTTATCTTGTTATTTCTCAAAAACTTTATTCCATGATTCTTTTAACTTATCTTTAAATCCAAGCTCTCCAATTAATGGTTCATATCACTTATACCTGTTCATAAATCCATCTTAAAGATATCTTTTAATCTTATTTATTACCATTGATACATGTATATAATTACTTTTTAAGAATTATACTGCATTTTTCAACTAATCACACAAATCCTCTGTCCTTGACGATATACACTCATTTTCATTAATTAACTTCTTCAACTTATGATAATCAACACATGGTCTCAACCAACATTATCATAATTTGTGAGAATTCATTTGGTTTTAAAGCGTTACTTCCTAAAAGATTTTACAGTTGGATCACCATTTCTCCATTTCCACTAATGTTCTTGTACAGAACCTTCATCGCTGGCTCAGTTATGGGCGTCAAATTCACCATAACTAACTTACTTGAGTTGGGAAGCCTAACAATTCCTTGAAGAACACGCCTGACATTTATTTATAATCAAAATTCCTTCGATTCTCAAACCCATATGCCAGGTATCTCTCACATGGTTGAGGTATGCTTCACCTTCTCAACGTGTTAATCACTCATCCTGTTCATTCTTGGAAATTCCTTCATTTTTTCTGCTGTCTAGCCAAACATTTTACTAACTAATTCATTTCATGGAAAAATCTTATACTTGAAATATATCATGAATAACAGATATCTGCTCCTAACTTGATGTCTCGTAACCACCACTTTATCTGTATATCGATTCTTCTTTGCGCGTGAATGTCCACCATTTATCATCTTGCAATCATATCTATGCTCAACATGTAATTTCCATCTACTATACGGAATTATTTCACTTCCTTTAAAACCTTCAAGGGATAGACCTTACATAAGAAGAGAATTTGTGTATATGATTTTGATTGGAAAGCTGTGTATAGAACAACAGTGCAAGAAAACAAGTGAAAGAATTCATAAGTCAATAAATCATGACTAAAAAGAAAAATAAATGATAACTTAGATATGAATGAGACAACCATATTTGTACTCCAGATGGCCAGTCTTTCATACTATATGGTACACAACACATGATCAGGTTGCGTCCCACCAGACTCTTTGTCATTCTGACAAATCGTCACACCATAAAACTGCTTATCTCAATTAGAAGGAATTATTTTGGAAGAAGGAATGATTTGAAAAGGGATACTATAATATCTTCTTCTCTATTCCTTCATTGAACGGAATAATGAAAGGAATTTATACTTACTCAAGAATTAAGAAGAATTTACGCTGTCGTGCTAGAGAAAAGAATGTCATCATTGGTCACCATCCATATTTTACTTATGTATACCGTCAAGGCTCATTCGATCAATTGATTACAAATCCAAGTCATATAATAGCTTCGGAAAATCCTCATAGAATGCCTTTGTAAATTCGCCTACTATGCCAATTATCTACTCTTAAGTCTTGTAATTTTAGTGTCATGCCTCCGTGTCTACCGCTTTAATAATTCGACCATAATCACGTCCTTACGGGATTTATAGTCATAGCTTCTTATTTCATCTATGCCGCGTAGAATAACAATCGATCATGCAACACCTCGACTCCGTCGATAGGAATATTATTCTTCTTTCAATAGTCTGGAAGATTCCTTCATTTCCTTCAATCATCCTCGACTTCTTTTGGACCCACGAACCTTTTTAAACTTTAATAATTTAGTAAATTGGATAAATAATGTTTTTGCATGTTGATATTATTAAACAAGGTTTGTACTCTTCCGATAAATTTTTAAGATTCTCCATATTAACGGGTCTACTTGGCCCTCTGAACTAACAATACTGAGTCTAGATCCATTACTTTTCCAGGTAATTTACTTATTATAACAACAAGAAGCTCAATTAGTAATTTGACAACCAAATTTTTAAAACTCATTTTATGTAAAGATCTTTTAGAAATTTATTAAGGAATTATTTTTCTATTTTTTTAAAAATTTTGAAAATCGCGCACATGGTCGTCATTACTATATAAGTTGTTTGTTATTCTCATATCCCACCACTAAGGTAACCAATTAAGGAAACAACCACATAAGGGTCCATTCACCTTCATATATCTTTTACTCCTCCTTAGGTTCATTTCACATTCATTAGTCGATGAAAACTTCATTTACCATTGTCTACTATCTTATTCATGATCCTACTCTAATGTTGACATCTAATACTATCATTGATATTCTCATCATCGTCCTTAATGTCATACTTACACTCAACTTACGCAATTCAACATTCTATCCATAAATAAAATTATCTCTTCTTGCTAATCTTAAGTATATCAAATAAGGTAGATGTCATTCCTTGTGCGGAGCCCGAAAAGTGATAAGAAACTTCTCGCAGCGATAGTGCCTTTAAAATTTGCAATGTTGGCTCTCCGTCAGCTTCAATCAACTCTTTACCTATAGTTCAGGGCTTTTCCTACTATATAATTTTAAGTTGGATCAGACTGGAACTCATCTGTCTTTCCTTTTACGAAGTTCTCACAAGAATCAATCGCATTTTTCTTTATATCCATATGAAAAGTAGGGTAATTTACCTAGTCTCTGTCGAGCTGTCGACTCTTCACAACTATAGGATCTGGGAACTCAATATATCTATAGCGTCAATATATTAACCTTACACTTCTCTTAGCAATATCCTATCTTACTAATCCCTATCAGATCCGCTAATCCTAATTTGCACCCAATTTGAACTCAAAATGAGTATACTTAGGGTATTTCCTATCTTATATGGCTTGTTACACCTATCTTACTCCCACCTATTCTTATTTCAGGGACCAATAACCTGTTTCTCTGATACCAACTTGTAACATCCTCAAATCCGGGATCAGGATTTGGTATCACTAAACAATCTTTACATAATATAAAATAATATAAAGATGACCCCTCAATTCCGGATTGTTTACAAGTTACAGTATGAAATAAGAATCTAACCTTCTAAAATCTACAACAACTAAATACAAGTTTATTACCTCTGTACTGACTCCTTTGTTTTATTCATTCTAACATCACCATCCTCTTATAGCTTAGATCTATCTAATTTCTGCCATTTATTAAGAGCTATTCACTTTTATCCTCATTTGATTCTGAAAGAAATAAGAAATCACAAAGCAAGAGTGAGCCAAAAATGCCCAGCAAGTATCATAACTGATTTCCAAGTATCAATATCTAAAGAAATTTTTGGACACAATTTTAAAATAATTGATAAACATTTTTATGTATTTAAAGTAGTTGAGCGAATAAACATTGGACTTTATTAGCCCTTAATCATAAATCAAACGCGACGAGCAATTTTCTGATTCATCTTTTAAATCAGGTTTTTGTCTGGTTTTGTAATCATAGAACTTTTCAAGAGGGAATGTTGTTAATGGAGATCAACAATAAATTAGACTGGATACTAGAACCAACATTCGTACTCATACCCTGCTGATCAGTCAGGATATAGTACAAATATATACTCATCTGTATAGATTCATCAAGGTACCCAGGCATTATAACCTCCGTAATTAAGTGTACGGTCCATCCCCGACCCATAGGGTCCAATTTAATTCTGGCCCTCATCATAACCATCCAGTCCGTAGAGTATTTTGATATCAAATCTTTTTGATTTCAAAACATCCTGATTCAGGATTCTCAAATAACCCGGAATAATAGGTATTTGCTCAAGAGATCAATCGATAATAAAGGAACAATAATAAAAGGTACTTGCATAATTAAGAGTAATTGCTGGGAAGTTAAAAACATTTAACTACTCTGAACTTAGAATAGGAAATAAATACTAGCAGTATATCAGAATAAAGTGTAGGAATACTTGCCTCAATTGATAATCCTTTGATCTTTAGCTATTTGCCATATAACTCAGTTCTGGTATATCTGTGTTTCCAGTGATAGGCTATATGATCATTCTTGTCAATCACCATTCTATATTTATCACTAATATGTATTTACTTGTCTTAGTACTACACAAAATTAAGCTTTACTTTTATTATCACTGTCTGGCTTTGAACTTCTCGAACTATGTGTATCTATCATAAAAGATACCATTTCAATTATCTGATAAAATATAATTGTCTATTTTACGTATATCCTTGTATTCTATCCAACCGTTAATAACAGACAAGGGTCATATTTTAGTAAGATAATATTTAAAAGACACGTGGATTCACAATTACATAACACGTACACATAAGGAACATAATCATGTTATTCATATAACCCGTTGTCACATAATTCATGTAACACATAAGTTGAATAGCCAAAAGATAGGTCTCGATACTTTTAGAATTGAAATTGGGTCAAAAATTGTATTTATCGATCAATAAATGACTCAGGACAACTCACAAAACAAGCGACCTTTCAATACAAAAGAATTTAGGTCTTGAAAGTATTTTTATTAGAAGTAGAATATTTTTCTGAGTCTAAACGCATTCGTTTCATATTAAACGAACGAACAGTGTATTTATTATGAATAAAATAAGAATAATTTAATTAATAAAAACTTTAATTGAATTTTAAACATCTCAAAAATAATTTTTCAAAGTTTAAAATAATTTCTAAATCATTATTTAGGGAAAAATCAAAATTAAAATGATGTTTCCATAATTATTAGAAATTAAATGAATTTAAAACAAATTATTTAAACAAACTGATTAATTATCAAATAATTAATCAATTTAATTAAATAATAATTAATAAATAAATAAATGAATAATTAGATAAATAATTTTGAATTTCAGAAAATATTTAAAATTAATCAGATTTATTTATTAAATAAATCAATTAATTAATCTAAATTAATTAATCAATTTACTTAATTAAATAAACTGATTTTATATTTATTTTTAAAATGAAATTAAAAAATATAATTAGGAAAAGGGAATTGGGGTTTTAAGGATTAAAACCGGGTTTTGGGAAAGAATTAAACGGGTCAAACCCGGGTCACGGAAGAACAGCCAGGTTCGCCGGGATTCTGTAAAATCCGGCTACCGGTCTTAGGTACCTTTTGATGATATAATCTTGTAGAGCTCCTCGAGAGCTTCATTTTGGTTACAAACATCAATTGTTTTGCTTTCCAGATCACTTCAAATTCATGCTTTGATTCTCAAGAACACGAAGAACAATTTCAGAGAATTTTTCAGAATTATTATTTATTTTCTGATTTGTATATAATAAAATAATAATTAAATGGTATTTATAGTTATAAAAATAATACTCCCAAAATTATTTAGGGCCTAATTATATCATTTAATAAAAATAATTAGCCAAAAATTAATAATTAACGGGAAATAATTTTTAATCCAAGAATACAAAAATTATGTCAAAAATTCTCAAAAGTTACGAATAATCCAAAAATGCAAAAATATCAAATATTTGATAGTTCCACAATTTTATAAAAATAAAAATACAATTTTTGTGAGCTTTTACGTCTCGATAGGGGCCCAGAAAAGTCATTTTTCACGAAACAAAACGCTCCCTAAATTAACTAGATTTTCGGAAAATCAGTATGGTATATGCCATATTATGCAAAATAATGCCAATTGCTCTATACGAAATAATAGCTATTAAAACAAAAACTGGATAGTATAACTTTTAATATAAATCCATTTAACACGTAATAAAATACCAAAAAAATAACCTGAACCACACAGAACATATATATATATCACATAACAGCTAATCTTTATGATTAGTCATAAATAATATCATAAATCATATAATACCTATTTAATATAATCTAAAATAATCGTAATTTCCCGGTCGTTACAAATCTCAAGAAACATTCTTTTATTTGAAAACAATTATCTTTTATAAAACGGATGCTATGGAGAAATCACAAGGTATCTAAACAATAGAGTTTAAATTATCAGTCAAGGATTGAAGTTATGGAACTCTTATCAGAAATGAATTATCTTTTCACTAGCAGGGCCATAAATGATGAATATCAATGGTTTATCAACCAAGGAAGAAAGTATTGAAAAAGAATCATAACAATAATCAACAAGATAGGGATCTTAAATTTTGAGGGTAATACATGGCATATATCTAGTTACAAATTTGGGTATGTTAATATAGAGTAATGAAGAAGTATGAATTTGGATTATTGATATCTCAAGGTATCAGGGGTATAGGGATATAATATCCAATAAATAGGAGTTTTATGATCATGAAAATTGAAATATTGGAGCTTACAAAGGTATTTTGGTATGGTATGAGCAATCGAAGTATATTAATTATAGGTACTAAGTCAAGTTGTGGCCAGGCGTAGATAAGCGAATGATCTTTAATAGTGCATAAATGAACTTGGAACAATTGTGATAATCACAAGCATGGCATAATATTTGTAAAAACTCAATTTAAGATTAATTTACTTGCATAAAAATAGATGTTACAAGGGATAAACACTTGCAATATATCTTAAGAAAAGTTCAGAATAAACTTGCAACATATCACAAGAAGGTTCAAGGACACTTGCCTTAAAGAAGGCTTTCTCTAGAACTCGACTTGGCTTAGGAGCAACCGGGAGCACTACTCGACCTTGACGACAAGATTTCTATCTTCACTTGATCCTACATAACAATAATAACTCTCATTATAAAAGACTCTTATAAGAAAAATCGACCCTAATGCTAATGCACAATTCGACTCCAAGTAGCATTTAGTGTCTTATTCCATATAAGACCTCAAATAAACATACACTACTATATATTATCATTATTACACCTTGGAGCATATGATCACAGTTAAGTATATGCAATTTATTAACTAGACTTGTTGAAAGAGATATGTCCTAAGTCCAATCATGTATGAGGATTTAGGAATAACTTTTATGTAATCTGTTTTGATTTCATTGATATTAATAAAAGACTTGTTTTGTTTTTATTGCGGCTCTATTTATTTAAATGTTTAAATAAGATATACCACAGTTTAGAGTAAAGCTTTTTATGGATTGTGATGAGATCATAATAATGAGACCTAAAAGATGATAACTCTAAACTTAAATAGTTCCTGGTCGTACGATTACTAACTGGTAATTAATAATCCTCAAAGATTGGTACATACTATGCTTGCTTCATTATGAAGGATATCTGTTCTCATAGACATTTGTGTGGTGACACTATAGCTAGTACGTAGGTGCTTATTATAGAATAAGTTCACTGAACATGACTCACACAGCTGAACAACTGATGGAGTTCACTCACATGTCAGCAGCTGTTCACATAGTGATAGTTGTACAAGTATCCTTAGATTTGAGGTCATCATAGTCATCTTGTGTACACTGAACTATGCTTTGGTTTAGTTCTTAGTCTCAAGGGACTATTATAAGGGTTCTACTGGGTATAGGAATTTGTACACGAAGATAGTGTATGATCAATAAAGGATCTACCCCTTCCAGTGTAGGAAGAGAATGTTCAATGCTGATCCACTTATGTTAGTTCAGGAATCTCTGGCCAGAGTAAATGAAATTAGAAAGGAGTTTCTAATTTACATTAAATAGAACTAAGCATAGTGAATGGGAAAGCAAGTGATTAAATAAGATAGGCTTGACACAAGTTCCATGCCTTGTATTTAATCGTGACATTGCAGGGTAGAAGGAATTAATTATACGGTAACTACTCACTGAATAGGTTCTTGGTATTCTAAACTGTAAATTCGTATTATCCGGATAGTCGCGATATGCTGAGAAGTATCCCTCACGATGTAGAATAAATATGATTAATTAATTAATCATATTTAATGAATTAGAGAATTTATATAAATAATGATAAAATAGTTTTATTATTATTTATTTCTACTACCGGCTTAATATTGAACCTACAGGGTCACACCATAAAAGAGAATGATTTAATGGTGGAGAAATTAATTAATAATGGCTGATAATTATTTATTTATGAAATAAATAATTAATTAGCAAATTTAATAATTGATTAAATGAGATTTAATTGATTATAAATTAATTAAGAAAAAGTTCTTAATATTATTAATTAAGAATTTAATTTTTGGAAATTAAATCAAGTGAGAGAATTATTTCTAAAGTGTTTAGAAAAAGGATTAATAATTAAAAGGTGTTTTAATTATTAGTGAGAATAATAAAGGGTTAATAATAATAATATTTTATGGGAAAATTTTCAGCTGAAAATTTTGCCTATAAATATACTATTATAGACCCTATTTTTGCCTCAACCAAAAAGATTTACAAAACCCTAATTCTCTCCATCTCCTCCTCCTTCATTACATCATTTTCTTGGTGGATATCGGTGGAGTGTTTCACACTTGAGGAGCAGCTAAGGATCTTCGTTCATCGTTTTTGGATCGCCATTAAAGACCTCCATCTTTTCATTAACGTAAAGCTTCTTAAGGTAAACATACTGAACTACGAATTAAATATTATTTTTCGCATGGATCCTGCGGAGGGTTTCGTTTTTTTTTAAGATTTAAATTTACGTTTTCGTTGCGTTTATGTGCTAAAAACCCTTCAATGGCATCAGAGCTACTTGCGAAAAGTTTTTAATTTATTTATGTGTTTAACTGTTTTCGATATATGAGCATGTACGTGATTCGTCATGATTTGATGTTGATATAATATGCTTATATATGTATGTTTTTGAATATATGATATTCATGTGAGTTGTATAATCATAAGATGATTATGTAATCTGTATATATACTGATATATACATGATTTATATTTGTTCTAATTATGAGAATCATATTAGATACGGATTCTGAATTGGCTGCTGCAGATTTGCTGAAATCTGGGTCTGGTGTCCGATTTACGCAAACGAATACCCTATTCCATAGGTAAACGAGCGTCTGAACAAAACTTATAGCTAAAGCTATCAACGACTTGTCTGTAAGGCGTTTGACGTCATTTATTGCCCGTAAACAGTGATTCTTGTTTTTCTAATTTGATTCTGATTTTTCTGATTTTTGTCATATTTTCTTTTTATGATTAGATCATGGATAATATGATATGTTAAGATCAGATTATGTGTTTTAACATGCTTTTATGTGTTGTATGAGGATGGTGGATGGTTATGGCCTTTCGACCTTAGTGTAATGGTTTTGGTTTTGGTTTTAAATACGACTTGCATGTCGTCAATCTTTGTAATCATAAATCTCGAATGCAACTCGAGTTATTCTTGTAAGTTCATTAGATTAATATTACTTTCAATCAAGTAATGTAATTGAAGACTCAAGAAGGCTATCCAATGGAGGTTATACAAAGATGAAGATGAGGCATACAAGAAGTCTAAACAAAGAAGAAGACTTATGTAATAAGTAGTTGTATTTATTTCCATCACCATATTAGATTGACCTTGATCTTTATCATGAGCTTGATAAAGATCACATAGGATTGGGCCATAACCAAACACATTTACTTTATTGCACTTTACATTTACTTGTTTATTTAATTTTATATATGAGATATATGCCTATGTTTACCATGCGATGATAGATTTAGGTGAACTTAAATCAATATAAGGCGTGCTCTAGAAAATCTAGAATAGGAATCGTTTCTTGCCTTAACAATAAATATTATGAATACGATCATGAGATTCTTGTGTTTATGAAACACGTAATTAATATGAATTTTCAATATTGAGAGAAAGGATGATTCTGTCAACAACAGATTTCTATCTGTAAGAAAGGGTTATTAAGTGACGCCTCTTGACAATGCTCCACCCGATCTGGGAATCATCTGATTATCGGTTATTGATTTGAAATATTTAATTTAAAAGGAAGAATCTCTTTATAATATGATTATGATTGTAACGTAATATAATCCCTCTAAAATTAAATAATATCAAGTAGTAATTGGCCAATGACACAACGGGCTTGTGTCGGTCATAGCCTTCCAACATGGTAGAAAGTGGTTCTTATTTTTATATCATTGTCGTTTCGTGCTACAGCCGAGGGCTTTGATTTCAAAATAAGAAATACTTGTCTATTACATAGAGATGTGTACATTGAATTAGAATCTAAAGGTCGGTACATGCTACTGCCGTGGGCCGTTGGAAACTGATTCAATTGTACGAAATGTTGGGTTAGACTTGACTTAGAATATTGAGTTTGTTGTACCACAACCGTGACTCAATTATTCAAGAGGCTAAACTTATATTAGGGAATAACATAAGATGTAATTGACAAGAGTTGTCTGCCTATTGCACATCACATGACGTTTCGTGCCACAGCCGAGGTTGTGTGATGGAATGTAGGATCCCTATTCCCACTAGCATCATGAATGCTTAATTTTCACTTAGGGGGTTGAAAAAATTAGATAAACTAGTGGGAGACACTTATGAATAAAGACCCGATTCATATAGTGTTTTGAAATGAAATTGAATATTTGCTAAGTGTTGTAATGTCTTTATCATTTACAGATTTACTATATTCGTCATGTCTTCTGAACTATCACTCCGGAGCATACTAGATGCTCACAAGTTGACTGGTCCTAATTTAGCTGTTTGTTTTCACTGTAACAAGTTGGGGCACTGGAAGAGGAACTGCAAGGTTTACCTTACAAAATTGAAGAAGAAGAAGGGTAGTAAGACTACCGCTTCTGATTCAGGCATGTTCATGATCGAAGTTAATATGTCACTAGGTCAAATTTCTACTTGGGTATTAGATACCGCCTGTGGTTCTCATATTTGCAATTCGTTGCAAGGACTAAAGGGAAGTAGGACTCTTGAAAAAGATGAGGTGATTCTACGTATGGGCAATGGAGCAAGGGTTGCAGCCATATTTGTAAGATCATTTAGTTTACATATGCCTACGGGCAAGACTATTATTTTGAATAATTGTTATTACGTTCCCTCTATTGTGAGGAATATTGTTTCTATACCTATGCTGGATGTGGATGGTTTTTCATTTATTATTAAGAATAATGAATGTTCTATCCTTAGAGATAATGTTCTTTTTGGACGTGGCATTTTAAATAATGGTCTGTATGTATGTGACGTAGAGCATGATTTACTTCAGATTGAACAAACTAATAAAAGAAAATGAGATGATGAAAATCTGACCTATTTATGGCACTGTAGGCTAGGTCATATTAGTGAAAATAGACTGCGGACATTGCATAAGGAAGGGTTACTTGACCCCTTTGATTTTGAATCATATCCTACATGCGAGTCTTGTCTATTGGGTAAAATGACCAAATCTCCATTTAGTGGACATGGAGAGAGGGCTGCAGATTTGCTAGGATTGGTACACACAGATGTATGTGGACCAATGTCTACGCAAGCCATGGGTGGATTTTCGTACTTCATTACTTTCATAGATGATAGATCTAGATTCAGATATATGTATTTGATGAAACACAAGTCTGAAGCCTTTGAAAAGCTCAAAGAATATAAACATGAAGTGGAGAAACAAACCAAACACAGTATTATAACTCTTCGATCAGATCGAGGTGGTGAATACTTGAATGGAGAGTTTCTAGATTATCTCAAAGAAAATATTATAGTCTCCCAGTGGACTCCTTCATATACTCCATAGTTAAATGGGGTATCTGAAAGGAGAAATCGAACTTTGTTAGACATGGTTCGGTCCATGATGAGCTATGCGAATCTTCCAGTATTCCTATGGGGTTATATATTGGAAACCTCAGCATATTTACTGAATAAGGTGCCTTCCAAATCTGTTCCTCAAACACCATATGAAATATGGAAAGAATGGAAACCGAGTCTTAAACACGTTAAGATTTGGGGATGTCCAGCTTATGTCAAGAAAGTTGACCCAGATAAGCTGGAATCTCGATCCGTAAAATGTAATTTTGTGGGATATCCTAAAGAGACTTTGGGGTATTACTTTTACACCGATCATCGGGTGTTTGTCTCCAGACATGCTACCTTCTTGGAAAAGGAGTTTATCCTTGAAGGAAATAGTGGGAGCAAAATTGAACTTGATGAAGTTCAAGAAGCACAAACTACTACGGATCAAGTGGAAACACCTGTTCAGACTGAACAACCTTCTGTGGAACAGCCCATTCATAGGACAGAGAGAGTGTCTCGCCAACCTTAGAGGTATTATGGCCTTGTCATTAAGAATGACAATGAGTTGTCAATCATTGATGATGACGACCCTGTGACCTATAATGAGGCTATGAGTAGTATTGACTCAGAGAAATGGCATAGTGCCATAAAATCCGAAATGGAATCTATGTATACCAACCAAGTATGGACTTTGGTTGAGGCCCCTGAAGGTGTTAAGCCTATTGGGTGCAAGTGGGTATACAAAAGAAAGATTGGAGCAGATGGCCAGGTGGAGACCTATAAGGCCAGGCTCGTGGCAAAAGGATTCAAACAAAGGCAAGGGATTGACTTTGATGAAACTTTTTTGCCTGTAGCCCTGTTAAAATCAATTCGGATTTTGCTTGTGATTGCTGCTTACTACGACTATGAGATCTGGAAAATGGACGTGAAAACGGCCTTCCTCAATGAGGAACTTGAGGAGGAAGTGTATATGACACAGCCAGAGGGTTTTCTTTCAACACCTAGTGTGTAAGCTGCTGCGAACCATATATGGTTTAAGGAAAGCTTCTCGTAGATGGAACATCCATTTTGATGAGACAATCAAAGAGTTCGGTTTTATCAAAAACATAGATGAACCATGTGTCTACAAGAAGGTTAGTGTGAGCGCGGTAACATTTCTTGTATTGTATGTGGATGACATACTTCTTATAGGAAATGATATACCAATGCTGCAATCAGTCAAAGTATGGCTATCAAAGAAATTCACCATCAAGGACTTGGGAGAAGCATCCTACATTCTCTGTATGAAGATCTATAGAGATAGATCTAGAAGAATGATAGGTCTTACCCAGGGTACATACATCCAGAAAGTGCTTAAAAGGTTAAGCATGGAAAACTCCAAAAGAGGTCTCATACCGATGAGCCATGGAGTGTCCCTTTCCGAAAAAATGTCTCCTAAGACACTTGAGGAAAGAGAGCGTATGAGTAAGATTCCTTATGCTTCAGCAATAGGATCTATCATGTATGCGATATTATGTACAAGGCCTGATGTTGCTTATTCAATTAGTGTGACGAGCAGATATCAGTCCAATCTAGGTGAAGACCACTGGAAAGCAGTGAAAAACATCCTTAAGTACTTGCGAAGGACTCAGGACATTTTTCTTGTTTTTGGTGGTGAATCTGAGTTGAAAATAGAGGAGATGTCAACATCGAGAGAGTTGACACACATAACAACGTAGCAGACCCACTCACAAAGCCGCTTTCTCAGAGTCACTTTGATCGCCATAAAGACAAGATGGGTATTAGATACCAGAGTGATTGGCTTTAGTACAAGTGGGAGATTGAAAGAGATATGTCCTAAGTCCAATCATGTATGAGGATTTAGGAATAACTTTTCTGTAATATGTTTTGATTTCATTGATATTAATAAAAGACTTGTTTTGTTTTTATTGCGGGCTCTATCTATTTAAATGTTAAAATAAGATATACCACAGTTTAGAGTAAAGCTTTTTATGGATTGTGATGAGATCATAATAATGAGACCTAAAACATGATAACTCTAAACTTAAATAGTTCCTGATCGTAGGATTATTAACTGGTAATTAATAATCCGCAAAGATCGGTACATACTATGCTTGCTTCATTATGAAAGATGTTGTTCTCATAGACATTTGTGTGGTGACACTATAGCTAGTATGTAGGTGCTTATTATAGAATAAGTTCACTGAACATGACTCACACAGCTGAACAACTGATGGAGTTCACTCACGTGTCAGCAGTTGTTCACATAGTGATAGTTGTACAAGTATCCTTAGACTTGAGGTCATCATAATCATCTTGTGTACACTGAACTATGCTTTGGTTTAGTTCTTAGTCTCATGTGATAATTATAAGGGCTCTACTGGGTATAGGAATTTGTACACGAAGATAATGTATGATCAATAAAGGATCTACCCCTTCCAGTGTAGGAAGAGAATGTTCAATGCTGATCCACTTATGTTAGTTCAGGAATCTCTGGCAAGAGTGAATGAAATTAGAAAGGAGTTTCTAATTTACATTAAATAGAACTAAGCATAGTGAATGGGAAAGCAAGTGATTAAATAAGATAGGCTTGACACAAGTTCCATGCCTTGTATTTAATCGTGACATTGCAGGGTAGAAGGAATTAATTTTATGGTAACTACTCACTGAATAGGTTCTTGGTATTCTAAACTGTGAATTCGTATTATCCGGATAGTCGCGATATGCTGAGAAGTATCTTTCACGATGTAGAATAAATATGATTAATTAATTAATCATATTTAATGAATTAGAGAATTTATATAAATAATGATAAAATAGTTTTATTATTATTTATTTCTACTACCGGCTTAATATTGAACCTATAGGGTCACACCATAAAAGAGAATGATTTAATGGTGGAGAAATTAATTAATAATAGCTGATAATTATTTATTTATGAAATAAATAATTAATTGGCAAATTTAATAATTGATTAAATGAGATTTAATTGATTATAAATTAATTAAGAAAAAGTTCGTAATATTATTAATTAAGAATTTTATTTTTGAAAATTAAATCAAGTGAGAGAATTATTTCTAAAGTGTTTAGAAAAAGAATTAATAATTAAAAGGTGTTTTAATTATTAGTGAGAATAATAAAGGGTTAATAATAATAATATTTTAT
Organism: Apium graveolens; assembly: GCF_009905375.1. NCBI lineage: Eukaryota > Viridiplantae > Streptophyta > Magnoliopsida > Apiales > Apiaceae > Apium > Apium graveolens. Next base: position 276,166,518 of record NC_133651.1, on the reverse strand, counting down.
GAGAAAATTTTCAGCTGGAAATTTTGCCTATAAATATACTATTATAGACCCTATTTTTTCCTCAACCAAAAATATTTACAAAACCCTAATTCTCTCCATCTCCTCCTCCTTCATTACATCGTTTTCTTGGTGGATACCGGTGGAGTGTTTCACACTTGACGAGCAGCTGCTAAGGATCTCCGTTCATCATTTTTGGATCGCCATTATAGACCTCCATCTTTCCATTAACGTAAAGCTTCTTAAGGTAAACATACTGAACTACGAATTAAATATTATTTTTTGCATGGATCCTGCGGAGGGTTTCGGTTTTTTTAAGATTTAAATTTAAATTTTTGTTGCGTTCATGTGCTAAAAACCCTTCACTTGGTGCATCATTGGGCATTTGAATGATCTCACTCATCTAAACTCCACCAATTGACTAACATAGTGCAACTTTACTAGTCTCAAAACCCCAAGTGCCTAAGCTTGGTAATCTCATTTATATTGACCATACCTATGGCCTTACCTTCTACTGACCTCTATCTACTTTTAAACACTAAGGCCTACCTAGGCCTCGCTCATAGGGTTCACAAAACTAAACGCTAAGTCATAGCGTTTTCATTTGCATTCCATTTGTGACAACTTGTGTGACTTAGGGTCTTTGAAACTCTTCTATTTTAGGCCATCCTTCCAAAATTAACCCCCCTGGATTCTTAAGACCTAAATCTAACTTATGCACTTGGAATGACACTAAGGTCTAACCTAGGCCTCCCTGGGCCTACCCTCAAAGTTGACATAAATATGTTTGGTGCCTTAAAAATGCCATGTTTTTGACTTACTTTTAACCATTGATTCTAACTATAAACCAACATATTTCGACTTGAAAACCTTCCCTAGAATTCTTAGTATCAGTACTAATCAAGGCCTAATGAGGGCCTACAAATAACACCACTTTATGACCTCAAAACTACACCCAACCGAAATTGTCCCCTATTTTGGAAGATTTAGTGTTTCCGCTTGTGGACCTCACTAAATGGTAAGTTTTCTTAAATCTATTTCTCCTGGACTCAAATATATATCAAGTCCCAACTCTCTGTAGCTTGGGCCTACCAAGGCCTAAGAAATGCCCATTCCAAACTCACCTACAACTAGTGTGCAAATATGAAAAATCAAAGTGTTCTACTCTAAACCTTTTCACCTTAACTCCCACTTTAAAACCAAGAACTCAACCTTTAACCAAGCAACCCTACTGCACTAATACCCTCAACCAATTCCTCAACAAGTGTGGAGATCATTCATACCCTAGTGCACCTTTATGTAAATAAATTACAAAAAATAATGCAAGTTAACAATTATCAACATTTCGATTAAACAAGGGAGATTACTCCTTATAAAGTCGACTTTTAACACTTACCCAACAATCATGGTCATGCACATTAACTTACCTTAGCTAATTTTAGCAAAACAAGATGGTAACAACTCCTACTATGCACAAACAAATTCTAAATTCAAGGGTTTAACCATACATGCATGCTTTCGAATGAACTAGCAAAAATACCATGGTTTTTCATCAAAATTTCATTATAAAACTAACATGCAAGACTAGAAATATCTATATCAAGAATGATCAGTAAGATGCAAAGAGTTTTATCAAGTTTCCTTTACAAAAATACATGTTACTAAGATATAGGTAATTTATCTAATGGAGAAACCCTTGGATTCACAAGAATCAAATGTGTTCTCTTGAGTTTAAGCAAAAACACAAACATGCAACCATTAAACACCAACTTCTCAACATAAAATCTCTGGGAAGTGAAAAACTAGGCATAGGGAGTGAGATTACACTAAAAGAAGGTAGCCAATTGGATGGAAAATGGAAGAAATGGGGGTGGGGGGTGTTCCGCCGAGAGGGTGAGAGAGAAGAGGAGAAAGTAGAGTGGTGTGCAGTGTTTGAGTGTTGGAGTGAGTTTAATCATTCCTTCTTACTTTTATACACATGAAAGAGTAAGTGGACTTTTCTTTTACCAATTTACCCCTCTCCCACTTAAAATCAAGATTTGCATGCAAGGTTAATTGGGTATTGGCTAGTGGAGGAGTGGTCAGTGTGATTGGAAATTCCAATGGTACCCTTGTCTTTGTATTGGGAGTATGCATGCATGGGTAATAGATTAATTTTCTAATTAATATTCAAATTACTTACAAGAATAAATTTTATAAATAAAAATATAAATCCATAAATTACAAGAGTGGTATCATAAAATAGCTTAGAATTTTTATAAAATTTATAAGATCACTTTTGAAATTTATTGATAAAAATATTTTTAAAACAATTTTTCTCAAAATAAGAAATACACTCTATAAATCACATAAAAAAGCAAATAATACATTTCTTGCTTTCAAAATTCTTTAATAATTTAACACAATTATTATGCATCAATACAATCATACAATCACATATCCATATAATTTTACAAATGACTCCACTATAACTATAAAATACTCAATTAAAGATTAAATGGAATATCGGTCGTAACAAAATGTACTCCTGACATAAATATATCACAACTATATCTAGTTATGCTGCTCCTTTATTCTAGCACAAGATAAACAGAAAAATCAAAGTGACCCAGAAATCTACTATCAAAGTGGTTCGGGGTCTAGTACTCAAATATCACAAAGACTATTAAATCAGAGTGCGATAAGAGTGAAATGTGCTAAAATAAATATCAATATCATAAGTGTTTGAATCAGATAAAAGAAAATAACATGAAAGCATTCAAACAACTTATATATTGCTTCAAAAACTCTAACTTACTTACCACCTAGCATATAACATGTAAAGCATGGTAATCAGTTAGCTTCAATAAGTTTACGAACATGGATAAATATAATGATAATAGATATATAAACTTACATTCCCCTCAAAGCATCATCATCAGGAATGTAAAGTTTAACCGCACCATATTATATTTGTTAATTTCCAATTAATTGGACAAATTTAACATGCCAAGTTCATTAACCAGCTTGTTGAAGGTAACTTCATCAAGTGGCTTCAAGAAAATGTCTGTAATATGATCCGTTATGGGGACATAATAAATTTTCACAATACCCTTTATTATAAGCTCTTTTATGAAATGATACCTTATATCAATATGTTTGGTCCTCGAGTGTTGAACATGATTATTTGAGATTGCTATGGCACTTGTGTTGTCACAGTAAATAGGGATATTCTTCAAGTCAAGTCCATTGTCTCGAAGTTGGTTTCTCATCCACAGAATTTGAAAACAACATCTTCCAGTGGCAATGTATTCAGCTTCGGAAGTAGATGTAAAAACTGAAAATTGCTTCTTACTAAACCAAGAAACCAGTCTTCTTCCAAGAAATTGAGAGTTTCAACAAGTACTCTTTCGATCAATCTAACAACCAGTGTAATCAGAATCTATGTAGATGATGAGATCAAATCCCATATCTTTAGGATACCAGATACCTAGATTATGTGGACCATTTAAATATCTTAAAATGTTTTTGACGACTATCAGATGAGATTCCTTCGGATCATCTTGGAACCGTATATACAAGCATGTTGTAAACATAATATCTAGATGACACATGGTCAGGTAGAGAAGTGATCCAATCGTGCCTTGGTAATTAGTGATATCTACCTTTCTTACCAGACTTAGATTGATCAAGTTTGGTGGCAGTTGTCATCAGAGTCTTTGCAGGTGTTGAATATTCCAACTTATATTTCTTTAGAAGATACCTGATACACTTTATTTGATAAATGAAGATACCATCTCGCTTCTGGTTCACTTGTAGTCCAATAAATAAATTCAACTCACCCATCATACTCATCTCATACCTATTCTGCATAAGCTTAGCAAACCTTGCACAAAGTGCATCCTTCGTAGTCCCAAATATAATGTTGTCAAGATATACTTGCACAAGTATGGTATCATTTTTATGCTTTTTATGAAGCATAGTCTTATCTATGACAACTCTAGTGAAACCATTTTCAAGAAGAAATTCTAAGAGACTGTCATACCATGTTCTTGGCGCTTGCTGAAGACCAGAAAGAGCCTTGATGAGTAAAAACACAAAATTAGCTAATTCGGGATTTATATAGCCAGGGTGTTGCTCTAAATAGACCTCTTCTTCAAGCTCACCATTCAGGATAACACTTTTTACATCCATCTGATATACCTTGAAGTTTGAATATGCTACAAATGCTTAAAACATCTTCATGGCTTGAAGTCTAGCAACTGGTGTGAATGTTTCATCATAGTCAATCCCTTCTTCTTGAGAATATCCCTTAGCAACCAGTCTCACCATATTCCTTGTAACAATACCATCTTCATCGAGCTTGTTTCTAAAACCCTGCTTCATGCCAATCATAGATTTATCTTTAGGCCTGGATACAAGCTTCCACACTTTCCATCTTTCGAACCGATTGAACTTCTCTTGCATAGAAATCACCCAATCTGGATCTCCAAGAGCTTCATCTACTTTCTTTGATTCCATCTAATAAAGAAATCTATAATAAAAACATTCATTTTCTGTAGCTCTTCTAGAATGAACTCCGGCATCTGGATCACCAATTACCAAATACCAAGGATGATCTTTACTCCATACCTTTTGTCTTGGTAGATTTGCTCTTGATGACTTAGTATATTCATTATTATGTTGAGTCTGACTAGCGGATCCATGTTCTGCTTCTTGTTCTGCTCCCCCTGAGTTGTTTCTAGCTTGATCTCTAGAATCTGAAAATTATGGACTTATCTTAGAGATAGTGTGACTCTGCTCTTCTGCATTTCATTTGTCACCACTGTCATTTGGATCATCAAAATCATAATCAGAATTATGATCATTATCAGGATCATTGCCATTGTCATTGTTGTCTGGAACAACCTCATGTTCGTCTTCATCATCAGAAAGATCTTCTACATCAATATTATCAGTACTATCTTCCTTTTGAATACTTGGGAGTTTGGCGTCATCAAAAGTTACAATAAGGCTTTCCACAACCTTTCCATCGCTATACGCCTTCGACTCCATAGAATAGCCCAGAAAGATACCTTCTTCAACCTTAGCATCACATTTTCCAAGATGCTCGTCATCTATAAGCATGAAACACTTTCCTCTAAACATGTCAAAGTATTTCACTGATGTTTTCTTGTTGACCATTAACTCTTAAGGTATCTTCTCATACATCTTGATAATCAGGATTTTGTTTTATGTATAGCATACAGTGTTAACTTCTTTAGCCCATAAGTATGAATATTTCCTTTATTAAGCATAGTCCTTGCAGGTTTAACCAATGTTCGATTCTTCATCTCAACCACTCCAGTCTGTTGTGGTGTTCTTGGTGCTGAAAATTGTCTTGAGATGCCCTTCTCGGTACATAAATCATTTAACCTTGTATTTTTTAATACCGTTCCATTATCTGATCTGATGGTTCACACAGGCACTCTAGCTTCTAACTTAATCTTATTGATATGATCAATAATCATATCAGTTGATTCATCCTTTGAATGTAAAATAACACCCACATGTATCTGGAATAGTCATCAACAATCACTAAGCCATATTTCTTTCTAGTTATGGACATAACATTGACAGGGCCAAACAAATCCATGTGAAGGACTTGTAGTGGTTCAGTGATGTTAGTCATTGTCTTCTTCATGTGTGATGCCTTCTTTGACTTTTCCTTCTCACATGCTTCACAAAGTCCATCCAGACTGAATTCCATCTCGGGCAATCGTTTCACCAATTACCTCTTAATCAAATAATTCATGGTCTTGAAGTTCTAGTGGGAGAGCTTCTTATGCCATAACCAACTTTCATCTGGAGAGGCTTTACTATAGAAACACATTACTTGCCCATCAGCATAATTCTAGTCAGCTATGAATAAATCACCCTTTCTAACTCCATTGAGAGTCAGCTTCTCACTTTTCTGATTAAAGATCAAACACTTCTCCTTCTTGAAAAACACTTCATAACCTTTGTCACAAAATTGACTGATACTGAGGAGATTTTGATTAAAACCTTCAACCAAAGAGATTTCGTCAATGATGACATTGCCAATTTCCAAACAGCCATATCCCATAGTATAACCTTTGTTGTCATCTCCAAAAGTAACCACCAGGACAACTTTCTCAACCACCTTTGATAGAAAGGCTCCATCTCCAATCATATTCCTTGAACATCCACTGTCCAGAATCCACATGACGCTCTGAAAACAAAAGGGATTAAGTTTTCTTTGGTACCCAAACTAAGTTGGGTCCAGGGGACTTAGACACATATGCTTTTTTAACATTTTTCTTGAAAAAATTAGCAGGCTTAACATTCTTTTTTTAACATTGACTGATTCTTTGTCAGTCAATGATCAATAATCTAAAATGTATGATCAATAATCATATCAGCTGCTTCATCCTTTAAATGTATGAATAAACCCATGTTAATCTGAAATAGTCATCAACAATCACTAAGCCATATTTCTTTCTTAACCTAGAAATGACATTAACAGGGCCAAACAAATACATGTAAAGCAGTTGTAGTGGTTCAGTGATGTCAGTCTGTGTATTCTTCTTGTGTGATGCTCTCTTTGATTTTCCTTTCTCACATGCTTCATAGAGTCCATCAGGACTGAATTCCATCTCGAGCAGACCTATCACCAATTCCCTCTTCACCAAAGAATTCATGGTCTTGATGTTTAAGTGGAAGAGCTTCTTATGTCATAACCAACTTTCATCTGAAGAAGCTTTACTTTGAGAACACATTACTTGACCATCTTCAGTAGAATTCCAGTCAGCTACGAACAAATAACCCTTTCTTACTTCCTTAAGAGTAGGCTTACGAATTTTCTGATTTGAGATTAAGCATTTCTCCTTTTTGAACAATACTTCATATTCTTTGTCACAAAATTGACTGATACTGAGGAGATTATGCATAAGACCTTCAACTAGAGATATTTCATCAATAATGACATTGCTAATTTCCAAACAACCGTATCTAGTTGTATAACTTTTGCTGTCATCTCCAAAAGTTACCACCGGGACAGCTTTCTCAACCACCTTTGATAGAAAGGCTCCATATCTAGTCATATGCCTTGAACATCCACTGTCTAGAATCCACATGACCTTCTTCTTCTTAACGCTCTGAAAATAAAAGGGATTAAGTTTTCTTTGGTACCCAAACTAAGTTGGGTCCAGGGGACTTAGACACATATGCTTTTTTAACATTTTTCTTGACAAAATTAACAGGCTTAAAATTCTTTTTTTTATCATTGATTGATTCTTTGTCACTTGCAGAAGCACCAACAGACTTGCTCTTAGGCTTGGTTACAGGTGCCAATTCTTAGATTTAGGTGGGCTCACAGTCTTTGATCTACCAGTGTTCTTATTCACATACTTATCATGATTGTGAGATGTACTATATGAGTGTATGGAATCAAGATAAGTGTTCATGAAAGGAACTACACATGGCATGCAAACAAATTCATTACACTTTGAAGATTTTGGCATATTAGATAGGTTATGCACATAACATTCTTAACATTGTCTACTTTACCCTTTCTACAAGAATGAATAAGGCCACCAGTAGAAACACAGTTATTACGTAACTTCCTGGGGCCATTTCTATTTCTGCTTCTATTAGCTTTGGATGTAAAACCTAGTCCAACAAAAGATTGATCAGTGTCACTAGCAACAGACATAGGTTTCTTGGCCTTTTGTCTTCTTGAGCTCTCAAGATCTCAACAAGCATCTCATGATGAATATAAAGATTATCTTCATCAAAGGGCTCAATATTAGCTTTCTTAAATAAAGGCTTCTTAGCTTCTTTAAGAATATGAGGTGTACTAGAGAATTAACAAATTTCTCCTTAGGGTCATCCTCAACTACACGTTTTTTAGAAGATTTTCTAAGTTCGTCATAGTCTAGGCCTATCCCAAATTTTTCACCAACTACTTGATCAGCTATGAGCTTCCTAGAAAAATTAGCAGAATCAGTAAAAGCATGTAAATGAGTATATAACTCTGCATTCTTGTTTTCAAGCTCGTCCTTTGTCTCAAGGTGCTTCTTAATCTTAGGCTCTAAATTTTGATTTGTGTGCTTAAGATTTTCCAAACTAACCTTATCAAAAACTAACTTACCATTTTAAATTTTAACCTTCTTTAGTTCTTCTTTTAAGTCAACTATAATTTCTCTGATGCACCTTAGTGTAATACACATATTTCTATAGACTTCTATTAAGGCGGTTGATAAGTGAAATTTATATCCATTGGGAACACTTTATATCGGCTTAATTTGGTGTCTAAGACTCAAGTATGTGGTATTTTTAATGTGTTTTTGTGTTAAGTCATTGTAGGACACTAGTTAGAAGGAGGAAAGGAGTTTTTCAATGTTTTTATGCTAATAAGAGGTCAGGAAAGGAGATTTACAATGATTTTATGTGGATAAGAGATCAGATTTTAAAGTCTGGACCATTCTTAACTTAAAGACAATCTCGTCATCTTCGCGTGGGCAGTTGAATCGCCCAATTCTGATGAGCAGAACTTAAGATACGGCCAAAAGAAGAAACTACAAAAAATCACAGAGGCCCAAGGCAGCGCCCACGCCCGTTTAGCAGAAACCAAGCGCGCCCGTGCCTGTTCCAACGTGCCCGCGCCCGCCAGAATGCTACCTAATCTTGTTTTGAGTGAAATTTGATGATTTTAAGAGTCCAGGTCCACTTGGGGCTTATCTATAAAGATAAAAAGACGTTTTTATCAACAAGGAAGCCAGGGAGAGCATTAAGAAGACCTAGTGTAATATCCCATATTTTCAGATATTATTATTATTATTTGGAATTATTTATGTGATTTTTATGTGATTTTTAGTGAATTATATGATAATGGGAGTTGATGTTTTGGATGTTTATATGTGATATTATTTGAGTATTTTAATTTATAATATGTACAGGATATAATATAGATAATAGTGATATATTTCCGGTAATTTTTGGACTGTTATATAATTTTATAATGATTTATGGATTTATTAATTATTTTCTGAGTAATTATAAAAGTATTTTATAAAGTCAGGAATCGTCCAACCTCAACCGTTTTTACGTTTTTACAACCTGAAACTCTTCGGAAAACTCTTTCCTAACCTAATTTGGATATTTTGAACATTTTCCGTGTTTTAACTTTTTCGATCCGGATTACTGTATGACTCGTACGAGTCCCGATGTAATTTTTTTGATAAAATAGTCATTTTAATAGATTTGTAAAACCCGTATTCTCAAGAGATGGGATATTTTACATTATTTTCTCGTAGGGTGTTTTATAAGAAGCTCGATTTTGATAATTATCCAAGTTTGATATTAAATTGTATCATTTTATAGTTACTTAGTGGCTAATTGTAATCTATTTTCGGATCCGATATAATCCAATGGGATACTCGTTACGTGTTTAAGATGTATTTATATGAATTGATCCGTAATTTGGACGCGTATTTATTTGCGTCTTTATGGAGTCACTCGTTTTATCTCGTTTTATGTGTGTTGAATGTATTTTATGTATTTATTTTCAAAAATAAACGGACTGGGACCCCACCGGGACATCAAAGCCCACAAAATTCACGTTTTTATTTTTAGAGAATTATTCGTATTTCAAATACCCTGTATTTTCGTATTTTTGAATTATTCACAATTTTTGGGGAATTTTGATGTAAATTTTGTATTTTATCGCTTTTAAAATTATTCCCCGTAATTATTATTTTTGGGCCTAATTATTTTAATTACGGGAATAAAAACACCCTAATTTGATTTTGGGTATTTATTTTCCTGATAATATAAATAGCAGATTATAATTATTTTATTTTATTTTATTTTCAGAAATTACTAAAAAAATTGCATAAAAATCAGGAATTCGGGATTTAGGGTTCTAGGGTTTGTTCATCGGGAAATCGATCGATTAATCATTGATTTCTAATCCGTTTTTTCCGATATTGATCCCAAATCAAAGCCCTAAGTTTCCTCTTCATTTCGGTACTAGAATCTCAATATAAGATGTGGATCATTCGAGTTGATCAGGACAATACGTTGAATAAAGAGTGAAATGGAATGGTGTTGGTTATCAAGCTTCTAGTAATTGCAGGAGCAATAGGTCAGTAAATTGTTGAAATAGAAAGAAAACGAGGTCATGAGATTCTAGACTGAGATAATTGCGTTGCTGCGAGAGTGGCTAACTGCTAAAAACCAAAGGCAAGTATCCCTATCATCACTTATTGTTCAAGTGATATTTATTTTAAATCCTATTATGCAAGTATTGTTTTCCCTATTCTCACTTCAGAATAGATAAATGTTTTACAAATAGCTGAACTATTTGTTTATCATGCAAGTACTCTCTACTATTCTATGTTCAGAATAGTTAAATGTTTTTACTTACCAAATTACTGGATTTATAAATGTTTTGGATTTTGAGACAGATGATTTTGTTGCGAGTATTCCTACCCAAATGAATGAGGGAATAAAATTATTTAGGATGTCAATTGAGTCGGCTCCTTTTCAATAAAAAGGTTTTAAGATTGGAATGGTTACTGGTTACAGCGTAGGTGATCGAGATATCGGTCCAGCTATAATATCTTTCAAGGCGAATATATGCCTTTTCTCGTGCCTTATAGGTACCGTATGGCTGCGGGATACGGGTAGTACCTATATTTATAGGTACCGGTGCTGTTTCGTGACTGATCATCAGGAATAACATGAAATATAATTGGTTCCAATCTAAACTGTTATTTCTAAATTGTTTTGATAATCATAAAATAAATGATTTATCAACTGTTTTTGTTTTGGATTAATGGTGAAATGCAGTTTTGATTCAGGTTTTGATTTATGCTAATACTTACTTTGTTGTTAAATATCAAAGGTGGTATTAGTATAGATGATTGATGTTGACTTTAGTATGGGATGTTGTGAGCATCAAAGTTCGTTTTGATATCTAATTTGATATGACAACAAAATGAGTATTAATATCAAGAGTTCGGTTTTGAAAAAAGTTTGTGATTCAGTCCATAATCAGTGTTTCATATTATTGTTGTTTACGATATTTCCGTAAACACTGTTTTGCGAGTTTTATTCTCGTCGAGATTCAAAGTATAGCTGAAGCATTTTCGCTCAAAAATATCAAAAGGATTTTAAATACAGAGATGGAATCAATTCTGGGATTCCTTAACTAAATTTTCTGGTTCAGCAATTATGATTTTAAATGTTCTGCTCTAATGCAGACATCGGTTTTATATCAAAAAGACCATATATATGCTATAAAGAACTTCCTGAGCATTTCTTCCGCTCATACTTGCCTGTTTTTAAATTTAACCTCCAGTGAGAATTAGCTTGCGCTATTTAGCGGCATAATTCGAGAAAGCAAAGAAGAAGCTCTTGGAATGTGGCTGATCCAGGGTTTGCGGGCTCGTATAAGTTCTGTTATGAAAAGTTGTTATATTATATTATTTTATAATTTTGTTATTTTATAGTTGGGCCTAGTATACTTCTTTTCGAAGTTATACTAGTGGGTTAGTATTGAATTGAAATTTGTTGAAAAGAGTTTTAAATGAAAGTGGAAAAATTTATTTATGGAATTTTGATCTCTTGTTTCTAGAACTGTAACCTTAAAAGATCTTGGATTAGTTTGGGTTCATAGATGCTAAATATCTTCGGCTGGCATTTGCATTTTGATTAAACAAGTTAATTTGGATTGAGGTTTCATTGTGATGACCAAATCCCCTGACCCCAGATTTGGGGGCGTTACACCTAGAGCACACGAGACAGCTAAGGAGAAGAAGATCTAGTTTCATAATTTTGTATTCTTTAATTTAGGCGATACTTTTGGATGCTAAACTCATCTGCAGCAACCAATCGTTCAAACAATCGACTGGAAAAGTCAACGGAAAAATCTGCCGCCGCGAGCTCCGAATTTCCGATCAACACCTTCCAAGAATCGTTTGGTGATTTCAAATATACCATTCAATTTGTTACTCAATGATCTACTTAACCATGTAATTAATTTCAACTAATAACCCCTAATAAAGAAACGCCTAATTTTTAATTAAGAACATTCAAACACATAAACCCTAGTTCTTCAATTCGAGAATCAAACAACAATTTGAACATGTTATTGAACTCCAAATCAGTCATATAATATACCAAAATGATTAGGAAGAAAAGATCTACATGATTCAAGCATCAAATCACACAAACAACATCAAGAACAAAAATTCCTATTTTAATCACTAATTAATTCGAAGTAAAATAATTAAATAATAAAATCACCTTGATTTTTGCACTGAAATGGATGATTGAATATGAAAGAAATTTTCGAGAACTTCGATTTTATATATGGCACGCTTGAAAAAGCCTTCATTTGTGAGTTTGATTTTCAAGAACGCAGTGATTTTAAGGGTTTTTCTCTATATTTTATCGGTTTCTACTGTTTGATTATGATTATACAAGTAAAATGAAACAAGAAATAGGCTATTTATATTTAAGGAATATTAATACGTATTGGATCGTGTTGGATCAAAAAATAAGTTACTTAGCCGCTAAGTAACTGCAAAACCGATCCGATTGGGTAATGTTTTGGATAACCATCATCCTGTTTTGGATAATTATCAAAACTTTTGGATAACTATTAAAACGGCTTAAATCTCAAAGTAGTCACTAAATTTATGGTCGTATATCAAAAATACCACTCTAGTTATCGGGGACTCGATTGCACCACTCTAGTTGTGAGTAATGACAACCCCGTTAAATTTTAACTATTGACCAAACGGAAGGCCAAGTGGCATAGTTGACTGTCCTGAAAAAATATTTTATTTTGAAAATAAACATCCAGCTAAGTCATGATATATATACACATTATTATACAGACATGTGTGTATATATCTGTAGTGCAGATAAGTGAATATTGGGGTGCAATCCTTTTCATGTTAGCCGTTCTGCTAACATTTGTAATTATAAGTGAATGTGGGGTTGTTATGGAAAAGTTAAAAGCAATGGAAGAGACGTTTGTCAAGGGCAGACAAATGCAAGATGATTATTTTGCTGTTGTAAAGAAGCTTCGTGCTATTATTCACTCAACAGAAGAGCAGCTTGGAGTCCACAAGAAGCAGACCTTGTTTTTGACACACCTAACTACAAAAACGCTTCCCAAAGGTATTCACTGTCTCCCACTGCGCCTTACAACGAAAAACTTCACATTTAATACTTCTGAAAGACACTTCCAAAATTAGGAAAAACTAGAAGACCTCAAGCTATACCACTACGCACTATTTTCAGACAATGTATTGGAAGCTCATTATTTAGAAGGGAACTAGGAGGTAATTGTGTTCTTGCAGAGTCGAGTACTGTGTATGTTCTATTAGAAGGAGGCTTAGTTTCTACCCTTAAAAGTTCATGGAGGGAAAAGGAGGGATATGAGGTTGACAACATTGCGATAGAAAACTCTTGGAGTAACCCAAACTTTGAACTGTCAATCCCCCCTAACAAGGTCATTGAAGAAGTATATACTCTGCACAAAAACCCATCCATCTTATCCGAATATTCAGTTGAGGATACTGAAGCCTCTAAGCCGTTTGACCTTGACTTTAGGTGGATAAATCCTGTTGTTTGGTCATCTCCAAAGGCACCATTTTCTGCTAGCAGGTTTCTAACGGGAAGTGGGAATGAGAGGGGAGCTATAGCTATCTCCTTGGAATCTAGTGGACGGAAAGGTATTATCCAAACTGATGATGTAAATGAAGAAAGATGTGGGTTGCGGGTTGATATCTTTCAAGTTGTCCCATGGTATGTGATGGTTTATTTTCATACTACACAACTATTTGTAGATAAACAAGCCCAGACTCTCGGAGAATTTGTTGAAAAGATGTGTGTTTCACTGTCTCCTGGTGTCATGGAGATGGTCCTAAGATTACCTTGTGCTGTAAAGTCGAGAAATACCACCTGAGCAGCCACCTGCTTGTCTTGTTCAGTTTGAGAAATGCCGCTAATATTTGCACATACATCATGGCATTCCCCTTTAATGATCCCATATCATATTCATCCCCAACATATATATACAGTATGATTATCGTTTCAGAACATAATCTGTTAATATGGGTTTGTGTGTATCTCTTATATGTATCGTGTGTATGTATCTAATATATGTGTTAAATGGGTTTTCAACTGTTATTTAGATAAATGATAAATTCCATATTTATCTAGTCACATGCCACCTACTCCTTATTTAATTAAACCAAATATGCATGTCAAAGTCAATAGCTTTCCGTTAGGTCAACAGTTAAAATTTAACGGCGCGGTTATTACTCTCAACTAGAGTGGTGCAATCGAGTCCCCGATGACTAGAATGGCTTTTTTGATATATGACCCTGAGTTTAGTGACTACTTTGAGATTTAAGCCTTATTAAAACTTTTGGATAATTATGAAGACAGGGCTTCTTATAAAACACTTTATACGAAGATAATGTTATCGAAATAATTATCGTATCGAAAATTTTAATCCGGATTGAAATTATCAGAACACGAAAACATGAAAAATGTCCGGAATTATCAGATTAGGTTAGGAAGGAGTTTTCGGAAGAGTTTCGGGTTGTAAAAATATAAAAACGGTTGGAGTTGGACGATTCCCGACTTTATAAAATAGTTTTATAATTATTTAGAAAATAATTAATAAATTCATAAATCAATATAAAATCATATAACGGTCTAAAAATTACCAGAAAAATATCACAATATCTATATTTTATTCTGGACATAATAAAATTAACATACCTATACTTTACCACATATAAACATCCACATATCAACACCAATCATCAGATAATTCACCAAAATTCACTTAATAATCACATAATAACTATTTATTGATAAAAATAATTACACGCTATTTCCCGGATATTACATGACCTCCCTATCCTAAGAAGGTTGTGGCCATGACACCAGATGTTCATGAACACTATATCAGGAAATAAAAGTCAGTACCTGAGAAGGCTTCAATGCTTAAGGATGCAAAAGTCAGGAATATTTTGCACAATAGTTTAGACAATGTGATGTCCAACAGGGTGATTGTCTGCAAGACTGAAAAAGAGATATGGGATGCTTTGGAGACACAGTGCCAAGGTACAATGGCAATAAAGAAGAATAGGAGAGTTGTTCTTGTGCAAAAGTATGAGCAATTTGATGCCAAGGCTGATGAGTAAATTACCGACATCTATGATGGATTCCTGACACTGCTGAATGATCTATCATTGGTTGGAAATGAGTATGATAGAAAAGACTCAAACACCAAATTTTTGAGAGCCCTTCCTGAAGAATGGGATACTCAGGCATCCATAATCAAGCATCAATATGACCTTGATTTACTTACACTAGATGAAGTTTATGGGATGCTGAAAACCCATGACTTGGAGATTCAACAAAGGAAGCACATAAAAGGTCAGAAGATGAAGGTTGTTGCTTTGAATGTTGAAGCTCACAAAGGCAAGGAAAGAAGAGAGAGCTCTAGAAGAAGGCAAGTAATTGAGTAGTCAGATCCTGACACTGAATCATCAAATCCTGACACAGATACTGATGAACATTTTGACATTGAATTGAATGATCCTCAAGTTGTTGAGATGGCTGCAATGCTGGTGAAAGGGTTTAGAAGGATGAGGTTTGCAAAACTATAAAGGAAAGGTGGTTTTAATGAAAAGGACTCTGGAGATGGCAAAGACAAGTTCAGGCAGAATGAAGGACAGTACTCCAAGGGAAGATAGTTTGATAAGGCCAAAGTGACTTGTTACAACTGAAATTAGAGGGGACATCTGGCTACTAAGTATCCCAAGTCAACTGAAAAGTCTATTTACATATCAAACCCCAACAAGGATTGGATGGACTCATCAGGAACTGACAATGATGAATAATGCTATGCTCTTATGGCAACTCATGGAGAGGATGTGGTAGGAACTGATAAGGTACCTTTAGGTGTTTTCCTTATTGACACTAACAATTTGTCTGAACTAAAAAATTTCTTATATTCTCTGCATGTCATTTTTAAAAGTAAGTCTATTGAAAATGATCTTTTGGTGGCTGAGAATAAAGAACTTAAGAAAAGGAATGATCATCTAGAAGTTGAGTTAGTATGCATGGATAAAAATGAAAAGGCATGTAAAAGGACCCAACATAATGAAAATCATATGAACATTAAATATGCCATGCTAGAGGAAGTTCTTAAGAAAGAGAGAAGTATCTAAAACATGGTTGACTTCAGGAAGAAAGGTTCTTAATTTCATCACTGATAAGAATTGGAAAGAATGTCTAGGTTATATTAAATTTACTGATAGGAATATCAATAATATTATTAATAACACTACTCTTGTTAAGTTTGTTAGAACTGATGAAAATAGAATTAAGTCAGTTTATGAAGTAGGGTCTACCTCTAAAGTTCCTGATAAGAAGAAAACTGAACTTAAAGTTCCTGACAAGAAGAAAGTTGAATTTAGAGTGAAAGAAAAGAAAGATAAGAATACAGGTCTTCTCTTTAAGAATCAACTTGATAAGACAATTTATGAAGTAACTGTTAGGACTCACAAATCTAGTGCTAAAAGAGGTAGAAATAGAAAACAGGGAATAAACAAGGTTAGCAATTATAAGTACATTCCTGATGCTCCTAGAAAATCTTGTTTTAACTGTGGAAATACTAATCATATTTCTATTGATTGCAGGAAGATTATAAATAAAGCTACTAGGATTCCCGAGTCTGATATTAGTGGTAGATCGGTATTTTATAAATCCCGGAACCCTTGTTTCCACTATGGTAGCATCTGGAATTCTATTTACACATGTAAATATTATCATAGCTTGTATCACAATAATTATGATCATTTACCTAAGTTCAATAAAATTGATGTTTTAAATAGAACTGCTAAATTGAATGTGCATACATCTTATAGAGTTAAAACTATCAGGACAAATCCTGATGGATCAAATTCTGATGGAGCAATTCCCGATAGGTCAATTCATGACAGAAAGTCTTCTGCTACAAAAATACATAAGATGTCAAAAAGGACCCAACAAGTGTGGGTTATTAAAAATGCTAATTGATTTTCATATTTCTGATTACAGGGAAACAAGAAGAATGTGCTTGTACTGGATAGTGGTCGTTCTGCAAATATGACTGGAATTAAATCCCAGTTGTCAGAATATGAGGAGAAGGCTGGCCCAATGGTTTTCTATGGTGATGGAAATGTAGGAAAAACATTGGGAGGTGGCAATATAATTATTGGAAATGTCATCATCTCAAATGTAGCTCTGGTAGAAGGACTGAAGCACTATCTGTTGAGCATCAGTCAAATTACTGACAGAGGATATTATGTTGTTTTTTATGATACTCACTGTAAAGGAGTTCATAAAGTCACAAAGAAAATTATTTTCAAAGGATACATGCATGTAAACATCTATTAAGCCAAACTTTATGCAAATACTGATGGACCTGAAACTTGCTTGATGGGCAAAGCATCAGTAGATGAAAGTTGGAACTGGTACAAAAAGCTTTCTCACCTCAACTTCAATAATCTCAATGAACTAGTGAAGAAAGATTTGGTAAGAGGTCAAGAATTAATACAAATCCTGATGACTTATCAAATCCTGATGATGAGTCAAATCCTGATGATGATTCTGATCCTGATCTAGAGTTGGTTGGTGACAATGCACATGTTAAGGGGGAGCAACATCAAAAAACTAACAGTGATACCTCTAGTGAATCAAATCCTGATAATACTGATGAATCAAGAAACAATGGATTGATTCTCGATGATGCTGATGAATCAAGAAACACTGAAGTCATCAATGCAAATACAGAGGGGGGAATCATGTTTAAAATTTTCTTGAATTTTAAAAGTGGATTGCAAATATTATCTCAACTCCCGTTGGAAAAGATTTAATTTTTCTTAACAAGACGTTAAAACACACATATTTCAAGAAGCAACCAGATGATCTCAAAAGAAAAGTGATTTAATGATGATACATTGACACTCAATGAAAGGTCAAAAATAAATTTATCTCATATTATGATTCTTTATTTGAGATTGTGAATTTTATTCAGTTTCTGAAAAGATTTGAAAGAGAAAATTGGACTTTATAGTTTTTATGTGATTCAAGCACAGATCAAGATAAACTTCACAGTTCTTCTGTGATTCCAGAACAATGTGTCAACATATTGTTATCAACTATAGTTTTCATCAAATATTGATGTTACACTATCCACATTTGATACTATGAAACAAGACAATCCACATTTTGTCTTTTGACCAAAGTATCATCACCAAACTAATAACCAAACACTTATTCATCTTTTCACCTCTAATTCTTCTCAAAAGGAATCAGTTGTAAAAACAAAATGAATAGCTAAGACTGATGTGTCTAAGAGACAATTAGGTCTAAAGATTGGTTCACCTTCACCTAAATCACTAAAGAAACAAGGTGGAGCAATGAAAAAGAGTGTGCCACCGCCAACAGCACTAAAAAGGGTGTGTCTGGTAAGAAAAGAAGGACTACATCTTGTGTTAAGTTGGTAGTTGAGCCA
This sequence comes from Apium graveolens, assembly GCF_009905375.1. Classification (NCBI taxonomy): domain Eukaryota; kingdom Viridiplantae; phylum Streptophyta; class Magnoliopsida; order Apiales; family Apiaceae; genus Apium; species Apium graveolens. The sequence goes on along the minus strand of NC_133651.1, from coordinate 276,147,944 downwards.
TCAGATACTGACAGTAGTGGACCAATAGATTTCAAGATGCCTGCTAGACCAGTGGAGATTACTGGTGCTACTGCAAAAGAAAAAAGTAATGAAGCTGCTAGTCCTATGCTAAAAAGAAGTAGGTTATTTAAAGGAGCTGATAGGGCTCAAGCTAAGAAACAGAAAGACAAACTGGAAGTGCTAGTAAAAGTTGCTCTTGATCAGGAATCTATAAATCCTGACAGCACTTCATCAATTCCTGACAATGCTCAATAAATTCCTTATGAAGTTATCACAATTCCTGATAAGTCAATTCTTGATTCCTCACCAGAAAAATTTATTGAATTTTTGTTAGTCCCTTAACAATATAGCAAGAATTACAGAAGGGGGGGGGTTGAATGGAATTCTTTATCTTTTTCTTGAAATAAAAATGTTCAACTCGATTATAGATATATCTGTTTTGATTAGCACAATGCGGAATATAAACTTTAATGAATCAAAAAAAGAGTAATTAAAAACAAGAGTCTTTAAAAACTTTCTGGTGGATTTAAACAATTCCACCAGAGATATATATTAATATATCGAGAGAACTCTGTGTGCAGAAATGCTCACAGCTGCTTTTACAAGATAGAACAACTAAGAACACAAGAAATGCTAAAGATAGTGCTTACAAAGATTTCTCTGTGTTTGTTTCTAAGCTCACTTAGTTTTCTTAGTTATTTTATATTTGCTACTCTCTTGGTTTATATATATTACCAAGATTACAAAGTCAAAAGAACTGAATAAATATAAAATCTAACAGTCTTGATCTTTGCTACTTTTCGTCCTTTATTACCCAGTTAATGGGCTTCCACAGTGTTTGTATCCAATCTCGACGGCAGTGTGTCAGCTCTCACTGTTCAACTGATGTTTGAATCTTGATATTATCATCCGTCGACTTTCAGATCATCCGTCGATGACTTACTTGATCATCCGTCGACTGCTATTTTGAACATCCGTTGAAAGTTATTTGATCATCCGTCGAAGCTTTGTTAAGCATCCGTTGATAGCTATTTTGGCACTTGACTTCATTTCACTTATACAAAATTATAATACATTGCTTATGTACAGTTAATCAACCTATTCTGCATATCTAGTTAAAGTCAACATGACTTATATGCTACTACAGATTCTATACAAAGGTGCATACAATACTGTGCTACAAACTTATCATTATATAAGCTACTCACTCGATGGATAATAAATTACTCATCCGTCGGTACTCAAACTGAGTTATCCGTCGGGACTATAATTCTTATCCGTCGAGTGCTACATTATTTCACTAAGTAAAATCTACTTAGATGTTTTGTTTAGGTAATCATCAAGTGCACAACATATTCACAACAATCTCCCCCAATTTATGTCTACTGGAATTGTAGCCATAAATTAAGAGACACTTGATGATAACAAAACATCCTAAACATATATCTTTAAAGATAAGTAGATAAAACTGAAAGTGCTTCAATTTAAACAAGGTATACAAGGTTTGGCTCACAGTCAATTCAAGATGCTCCTCTAGCCTGAGCCGATTTTTCTAGTTTCTTGAAGGTCTGGATCTTCTTCCAAGCTTTCTGTTGTTTTCTTCAATTTGATTCTGGAGCTGTCTGTGGAATTCTAATTCATCAGATTCTGAGAGATCTAACATTTCTTGCATTTCCAAAAGAGTCTCATTGCTAGAGATACTCAATTGGTCTTCTAGTCTGAAGAATCTTCTCACACCCTTGTCATCTATGAATTCCATCAACCAGTAGGGCCTTAGATGCACTCTTCTCCCTGTGTATGGGATGATAAGAGTTTTGGGAAGTGCATCTTTGGCTCTAACACTCCTTAGCTCTTCAATCTTCTTCAATACTAATCTTCTTGCAGTTACATTAAACCCAAAGTTTTTCTTGAAGGATGAATAGACTTTGATCAACACAGCTTGGCTTTCTTGAAGTATCCTGTGAAGAGGCCACTAAATCTCCCTTCCTCCTTTGTATTTGAATACCAACCTTTCAGGTAGGTTTCTATATGCATCAATTGCCCTTACCTCATCCAACTCCTCCAGATAAAGGTTTAGGTCTGAAAATTCCTTGATGTCACACAAGTACAAGTAGTCTTCCTTGTTGATCTTGGGTTGAGCTTTGACTACTGCCTTGGATTTGAGAGGTGACAGCTTCACTTTCTTGACTGCCCTTGATTTTGTCCTTCTTGGCTTGGTGAGAATTGGCAAGTTGAAGTCAGGAATTGGTAATTTATCCCACTCTATTGGCTCATCCTTTGGCACAATAGGCTCTCCATGTATGTTCCTGTAGGGGTCTACCACCCTTATGTCTTCAAATACCACAGAGGGCTTTGATGCTTGAGTTTCAGCTTTAGTGGATTCCATTGGAAATTGATCTTCCAATTCCTTGTTAACAATATCCAACTTTCTTTTTGTTCTTTTAGCCAATTCTTTTTTTCTTGGAGATTTCTTCTGTTCTTCAATCTTCTTCTTTGATCCAGTAGCTTGAGTTGGTTGAGAGGGAATTTGTTGAGAAGAGTTCACAGCCTGTAGCTTGGTCAAGATAGCAAACTGTTCTTTCTTTTGTTTAGACTTCTTTGCATCTAGAGCAGCTTGCCTCTTTTCCTGCTTCAATCTGGCTTTTTCTTCTTCCTTTGCTTGAGCAAATTGTGGATGTCCAGCTACCACACAAATTTCCTTCCCATTTCTGAATATCTTTGCAATTCTCTCTCTTGAGGCTGAATCAGCTGGATCTTTGTAGAGAAGAATATATCTTGATAGAAGCTTCTTTTCATCAGGCTTGGGTGTCTCATACTCAGTATCCATAGGGTTCTTCAAAGATGACTTTGGATAGTTTGCCCTTGGTTTAAGAATCATCTCAGCCTTTGTAGTCTTGATGTAGGAAGATTGTCCTTTCTCCAGATAGTTCATGCTCATCTCATTCACATTGATTGGCTTGACATGAGAGTGATGGATTGCTGACTGATCTGGTTCCTTGACTAATTGAAACTTTCTCTGTATTTCCTCATCAATCTTTTTCCAGTTGATCAGAGTCAACTCTTCTTTATCAGCATCTTTTAAACTTGCTGCTGCTGCATTTATAAGATCTATACCATCTGCAACTGGTGGCTTGGAGATAGTAATTGAAGGTACAATTATTTTGCTGATTTGAACTACAATGTTCTCCCCCTTAGTTGGTCCTTTCTCCCCCTTACTTGATTCTCTCTCCCCCTTTTTATTATCATCAAGTGAAGGAGTTAGGCCTTGTGCTTTAGCCAGTTGCATGAGAAGATTTGTCTGAGTGTGTTGATTTTGAAGAAGTAGGGCCACTGAATTCTCAATAACTTGAACTCTGGTCTCCAGCTTGGCTATCTTCTTTTCAGAATCTGATTCTCTTCTCAACCTTTGTAATAAATCATGCATGGTACCATATGGCATTAGTGAATCCAGTTTCTCAGAGTTGTATGTCTTTAAGTCAGCTATCTCCTTTTTCAATTCATCGACACTGGTATTCTGTCTGGAGTGTTGGATCTTCATTAATTGCAAGGAGTCTAGATGAGCTTTAAGAACAGCCTTGGTACCAGCATCTGAAACTTCCTGAAGGGCTTGCTGAATAGCTGTTACTTGTCTTACCAAAGACACCTCAAATTGTCCTGGTGTAAAGTCCTTTGCCCATGCCCATTCAGGTAAACTTAAAGCAGAACTTTGGCCTTCAGCTCCCCCTAAGTTCATGCTTCCATTCAAAGAACTAGAGTCATCATCATCGGAATTTACTCCAAATTCTTCAGATGGCTCTCCAGCTTGAGGAGGCATCCTGTTGACAACAGCTTTATCTCTTTGAAGAGATTCTGTGGTGTGCACTAAGTGTAAAGTCTGCTCTGCCTCCACATTGCCCTGAGCAGCCAACAGTTGATAGGCTGAAACAGGGTGAGTAAAAGTGTCAGCATCCAAGGAAATGTTATCAATTACAGCTTTGTAATGTTGCTAAAATTGTCTTTCCTTTTCAGCATCATCCACAATCATTGACTCACTAGCAATGGCTGGCTCCATCCTTATTGCTCCAGTACCTGCTTTTCTCTCATGTTCTCTCTTTTGTTGCATCAGGGTCTCACCCTGGCTCCCCACCCTCACACCCTCACCTTCACCTACTAAGGTGGGACTCCTCTCACTCACTTTTGCCAATCCTGAATGAATGGATTGCTGAGATTCACTCTTTTCCTCTCCTTTTGCCTGGGAGCAACCCAGCCTCTCACTCAATACACTCTCCTCTCTCAGTCCTAAGAGTGATTGTATTACCACCAAATCTTCTGCACTTGAAATTATTGAAGTTTGAAGTTGTGCAGAGACACTCGACGGATAAATGATATTCGTCGGGTGAGTGGTAAAGCTATCCGACGGATAACTGTTGTTAAGCTTATCCGTCGGGATACAATCACTACTCGACGGATGAGCAATATCCATCGAGAGAGTAGAAATGAATGAGGTGGGAAGAGAAACTATTGTTGACTCTGTGTTGATTGAAGTTATTTGAGGCACAGATGTCACAATAGAATCAGAAAGAATTGGCAAGTGAGCCAACAAATCATCTAAAAGATGATGCTCACTTGCACTAGATTTTGGCTTCCCCAACAGAGTTAAAGAAGGGGAATCAGGAATTGAAATGTTTATCATGTCCACTTCCAGTGAGTTGGTTGGTGAGTATTGTGTTTCAGTGGCTTCTATCAAGAGAGATTTTGGCTGTGACTCCACATTTATTGGAGCCACATCAATCTGAATTTGAGAAGGTGCAGGGACTGTGTCTTTAGCACCAGTTTGCACTAAGTGTGTGTCCTGTGCATCCCCAGTTGTTTTGAATTTCTTCTTTCTAGTGTAAGTTTGGTGTAGGCTTGTGTCCCTAACCCTCTTGGCCTGTGCTCTTGGATAGAGCTTTGTTCAATAGCCACATCCTTTTGGGAGGATGCAGCTAGAAGTGAGCTTCTGTCCTTTTTAAGCACTGCAGTTTGTTGGGAAACTGCTGTGTGGCTAGGCTGGGATTCACTTATCTCTCCAACCTTATCCTTGGGGTTTCTTTGATGTTCACCCCTTCCCTCACCTATCTTACCCTCCTTCACACTCCCCTCTTTGTGTTTGGTAGAATTTTTAACTGGTACCTTTTCAGAGATACCAGAGGGGGTTTTCTTTGATTTGGATTTAAGAATTGCAGTTGTTTTGGCAGCTTTGGTAGGCAACTATTTGGTCATTGTCACAGTTGCCATAGCTATGCCTGAAGTCAAAGAAATAGAAGGGTTTGGAATAGTTGAGAGTGTAGATGAACTTACCTCACTTACCTGAGGTGCCAGCATTACAGGAAAATAGAACATTGGCACATCCTTGTGATGGTTGGCTCTGTTCAGATCTGTAATGATTCTTCTCTCTTGAACCCAACATGCTAATTTGTTGGTTGGGTTCTCAAGTACAATCTCTTCACAAAGATGGTTATCCAAAAGCATAAAAAATCTAGCATAGTAAATATTCTTTCCTCTTTTGGCTGAGTCACCTAGTTTATAACCTAACTCATACACAACCAGATCACTTAAGTTGTAATATTTGTCTATAACTAGCATGTATAGCATGTTAAGCATGGAAATGTTCACAGAATCAAAATTACTGATTTTTCCAGAAAAGACCTTAGTTACTATATCACACAAGTAACTCCATTCCTTCCTAAGACTTAGTCTTCTAATTTCACTTAGTTTTACAGTAGGAAGTGCATAATGAATGGAATTTAGCATATTGACAATATCAGTGTCAGTGTGTGGTGCAGTAACATTATTATCAGGAATCTTGAAACATGCTTTTATGACATCACTATTGATACAGAAAACATTACCTTTGATGGTCAGAGTGATGGTTTTGTCAGTAGAGTTGTAGATTGCTGTTGTCCACATCTCCTCAACAACTTTACAATAAATTGTGGGTGATTCCAGCATAGCAAAACTTAACTTGCAGTTCTTCACGAAGTCCATCATCTTATGATAGTCTTCAGATTGCTGAATCCCTTTATTGACCAAGGCAGTGAAGTTGTTCTTCTCATAGATGAACCCAGTCTGTGACATGATCTTTACTACGGGTGCCATTCTTAGGGAAGAAAAGCTTGAAGAGAAAGATGATTTTTGCTTGAGAGAGAATGAAATAAGACAGTTGAATTTGAGAATGATAAAAGAAAATGATTAGAATGAAATAGGCTTTTATACTTTGCTCAAACTCAACGGATAAAAATAATAAAGAGAAATAAATTACCCAATAGAAACTGCCTAAAATTACCGTTTTAAAATAAACTTTAAAAATTCCACCCATTATCCGTCGTGTAATGCTTATAAACTGTAAGTATACTCGATGGATAATGTTCAGGGAATTAACGGTTAAGATTTAGACACTTCGACGGATGAGGATAAAATGTTATCCGTCGAGCTTTAAAATATTCCAGAAAAGTAATTGATTTTTATTTACAATTTGTATATCGACGGATGACTCAACCCGATGGATAATGGTCATCCGTCGAGAGACAAATTTTGACTCAGCCAAAATTTCATCCAAGACTAAAAATCAACTAAATTTCTGGCTTCTTTTCAACTTGCAAGAATAATTCAGATAAATTCAAGAGTAATTAAGCATACCTAACTCACTTACCAACCTAGAAAAGGTGGATTCATCCAGTAGCTTGGTAAAAATATCTGCAACTTGCTTCTCACTTGGAACAAAATGTAACTCTACAGTACCATTCATTATATGTTCCCTTATGAAATGGTACTTGATGTCTATATGCTTTGTCCTTGAATGTTGCACTGGATTTTCAGTGATGGCAATTGCACTTGTGTTGTCACAGAAAATAGGAATCCTTTCAACTTGCAAACCATAGTCTAGCAATTGATTTTTCATCCATAAAATATGTGCACAGCAACTGCCAGCAGCAATATATTCAGCTTCAGCTGTAGAAGTAGAAACTGAATTTTGCTTTTTATTGAACCAGGACACAAGCTTGTTTCCTAAAAATTGACAGGTTCCTGTTGTGCTTTTTCTATCAATTCTGCAACCTGCATAATCTGCATCTGAATAACCAGTTAGATCAAAACCACAATCTCTAGGATACCAAATGCCAAGGTTTGGTGTTCCTTTGAGATATCTGAAAATTCTTTTAATAGCTATCAAATGAGACTCTCTAGGATCAGCCTGAAATCTAGCACACAAACATGTAGCAAACATTATATCTGGCCTACTGGCTGTTAAGTACAGAAGTGAGCCAACCATGCCTCTATAACTTGAAATATCCACAGACTTTTCAGTAGTGTTTAGTTCAAGCTTAGTTGCAGTGGCCATGGGAGTTTTTGCAGATGTGCAATCCATCAGATCAAACTTCTTTAAAAGATCAAAAATATATTTAGTTTGACTAACGAATATTCCATCACTAACTTGCTTAACTTGTAAACCAAGAAAGTAAGTTAGTTCTCCCATTATACTCATTTCATACTTGCTTTGCATCAGTTTGGCAAACTTTTTACATAGTTTTTCATCTGTAGAGCCAAAAATAATATCATCTACATAAATTTGAACAAGTATGCTAGAGCCATTCACATTTCTGAAAAATAAAGTTTTATCTACAGTACCTTTTGTGAAGTGATTTTCCAAAAGAAACTTTGATAAAGTGTCATACCAGGCTCTAGGTGCTTGCTTCAGTCCATAAAGTGCTTTCAATTGATAGTAGACATACTCTGGGAAATTTGGATCTTCAAAGCCATGAGGTTGACTTACATACACTTCTTCCTCCAAATCTCCATTCAGAAAGGCACTTTTGACATCCATTTGATAGACCTTGAAATTGGCATGGGCTGCATAGGCTAAGAAGATTCTGATGGCTTCAAGTCTTGCAACAGGAGCAAATGTTTCATCAAAATCTATCCCTTCTTGCTGACAATAGCCTTTAGCAACCAATCTTGCTTTGTTCCTTACTACTATGCCATTCATCCATCTTGTTTCTGAATACCCATTTGGTGTCTATTGGATTCTTTCCTTTAGGCTTGGGTACCAGCTTCCATACTTTATTCCTTTCAAATTGGTTTAGCTCCTCCTGCATAGCTAAAATCCAATCAGGATCTAATAAGGCTTCTTCTACCTTCTTTGGTTCTTCCTTAGACAGGAAGCTGCTGTATAGACATTCTTCTTGAGTTGCTCTCCTGGTTTGAACTCTGGAAGAAACATCACCAATAATCAGTTCAAAGGGGTGATCTTTTGTCCATTTTCTTGGTTGAAGTAGATTAGCCCTAGATGAAGAGACCTCAATGTTGTCTTGATGTGTGATTGAGTTTTGATTGCTAGAAACTCCCCCTGAGTTTGTGGATCTTTGCTTTGAAATTGGGGTGCTTTCCATGGGTGATCTGCCTTGACTTCCTGCTCCTTTTGATAACCCGACGGATGGTGAATTTTGAGTACCGACGGATGAGGCAGGTTATCTTCCGACGGATAATACAGATTGCCTTCCGACGGATGAAGCATTATGTAACTCGACGAATGTTGAGTTTTGTGCTTCATTTGTAGTAAATTTGTCTGCATTATCTTTAGACACTGTTTCTTGATCACTTTCATCATCACTTTCTTCACTGACCATCTCAACATTGTCGAATTTGAGGCTCTCATGGTAATCTCCATCTTTTAGTCCTTCAATCTTTTTATCATCAAACACAACATGTATAGATTCAACAACAATGTTGGTTCGTAGATTGTAGACTCTATATGCTTTACCAACAGCAAATCCAACAAAAATTCCTTCATCTGCTTTAGCATCAAACTTCCCATTTTGATCAGTTTAATTTCTCAGAATATAGCATTTACAGCCAAAGACATGAAGAAAGTTCAGAGTTGGCTTCTTGTTCTTGAACAATTGATAAGGTGTCTTGCATTTTGCTTGATTAATCAGAGAGATGTTCTGAGTGTAGCATGCAGTGTTGACAGCTTCAGCCCAGAAATATGTTGGTAATTTTGATTATTCAAGCATTGTCCTTGCAGCTTCAATAAGAGATCTATTCTTTCTTTCCACTACTCCATTCTGTTGTGGAGTCCTTGCTGCTGAAAACTCATGTAGGATCCCATTTTCCTCACAGAATGCTCTCATGACATAGTTCTTGAACTCAGTTCCATTGTCACTCCTGATTCTTCTAACTTTGAAATCAGGATGATTGTTAACTTGCCTTATGTGATTGATGATGATTTCACTAGCTTCATCTTTGGACTTTAGGAAATAGGTCCAAGAGAACTTTGAGAAATCATCTACAATTACTAGGCAAAATCTTTTCTTTGAGATTGACAAAACATTGACTGGTCCAAACAAATCCATGTGAAGCAGTTGCAGAGGTTCTTCAATTGCTGAATCAAGTTTCTTCCTGAATGATGCTTTAATTTGCTTCCCTTTTTGCCAGGCATCACACAGTCCATCCTTTGTAAACTCCACCAGAGGAATGCCTCTAACTAGCTCTTTCTTTACCAGCTCATTCATGGTCTTGAAGTTCAAATGGGATACCTTCTTGTGCCATAGCCAACTTTCATCTTCACTTGCTTTACTGAGAAGACAAGTTACAGATTCTGCTTTATTTGAGTTGAAGTCAGCTAGATACACATTTCCTCTTCTCACACCAGTGAGAACCACTTTGTTGTTTTGATTATTAATTACAACACAGGTTTCTTTGTTGAAGGTTACTGAGTTGCCTTTATCACAAAGCTGGCTGATACTCAACAGATTGTGTTTGAGACCATCCACTAAGGCAACCTCTTCAATGATGACATTGTCCTTTGAAATCAAGCCATATCCCACAGTATAACCTTTGCTGTCATCTCCAAAAGTGACACTTGGGCCAGCTCTCTCTTCAAACTCTGTGAGCAGGGTAGAATCCCCAGTCATGTGTCTTGAACAACCACTATCCAAGTACCAAATATTCCTTCTGTTTCCCTGCACACATCACAATCAAATCAAGTTGATTTTGGTACCCAAGTTTCCTTAGGTCCTGCCTTGTTAGCTTTCTTCTTCTGTTTCTTAGGTTTTAACTCATTTGACTTAGGAATTTCAGATTCTTCCTTAGTCATTTGGGTTGGGCCTTTGAAACCACTAGATGCTACAGAATTATTATGCATGTTAAGGCTAACAGGAAATGGCATGCTTGGTGCAAACATGTTATTCCAGTAAGGCATGCTAAATGGCATTTGAGGCATATTGTATGCAGCATAATATGGATTAGGTGCAAATGGCATATTAGCAAACTGTGCATTCATGTTCTGTGTAGGCATAGCATTAACAGGCATAGGAGGCATGGCATTCATGTTAGAGAATTGAGGCTGAACAGACATGGGAGTAGGCATGACAGATTTGCAATTAACAGACAAATGATTTACACTACCACATTTGACACAGATTTTTCTAGGAGCATATTTGTCAGGTGTGTAGTTATTATGTTTGTTAATCCCTACTTTACCATTCCTATTGTTTTTCCTTTTAGTTTCTGTTTTTACCTCTATCTTCTCAAGTCTGTCACTCAACTGTTTGACAGTCATGTGACCAACATTAGCCTTTTTCCCTTTCTTGGCTTGACTTGACTCCCCTGAAACAATGTTCTTGGAAACAGACCCATACTTTTCATTTATCTTGGTTAATTTGGCTTTACTAATGGGTTTGTTCACAGCCGACGGATGAGGATTTTTATCATTCGACGGATAACACATTTTGTTATCCGACGGATAGTCCTCATCATCCGTCGAGTCTACATCTGTCAGCAATCCATCTACCAAAATAGGTTCTAGTTTCTCCTTATTCTTTTTCCAGGCTTCATCACAAAAGGACTCAATTCCTTGAACCTTGGTGATTTGAGCATGAACATCTCTGGATGTTCTCCATGCTTTAATCACCTCCTGTTCACGATCGAGCTGCTTCTTTAAAATTTCTTCCTTTTTCAAGGACTCAGTTAATTCCTCCTTAGCAATTCTACACTCAATTTTTAGTTTCTCAAACTCAACAAACTGAGACTCAAGCACATTATTCCTCTCACTCAAAAACAAGTTGTTTTCTTTGATTTTAGCATTTTCTTTAGTGAGGGACTTAAGTGTAACACGCAAATGATACAATTATGTAGACATGTCATTTATTGCATCATTACACTCAGCTTTAGATAAATGTGCAAGGTTTGTAGTAATTACCTGATTGCTTGAGGAACTTGTCTCTGTTTCATCAGACTTGGCCATAAGGGCTAGATTGACATAGCTGATCTCCTCATCTTCATCCAAACCATCAGCTGCCCAGTCATTCTCTTGTGTAATAAAAGCCCTTTCCTTCTGTTTGAGTAGATCAAAGTATTTTTGCTTATAATCCACAGACTCAAATCTCTTCTTACTAGAATCTGACTTTCTACACTCATTTGCAAAATGCCCTGCTAAGCCACATTTGAAACACTTGAATTTTGACTTATCCACCATGTTTCTATTTGGCTTGGCAGCTCCAAAGTTCTTCTTGAACTTGAGCTTGGCAAATCTTCTTGAAAGGAATGCTAGGTGCTCATCAATGTCCTCCATGTCATCTTGACTCAAAGAATCTTCACTTTCTACAGCTAGCCCTTTACCCTTGCTTTCACAGGCCTTTGAAGTTGATTCCACAGCTTCCATCTTCACTTCCTTCTCCTTTTCCAGTTCAGCAACTAGTGCAATGGATCCTCCTTTCCTCTTTCCTCTCTCCATTCTTTCATCCTGCTCTATTTCAAGCTCATAGGTCTTCAGAATGCCATACAGTCTCTCCAAAGTAAACTCCTTATAATCTTGTGAGTTTCTCAATGAGACTGTCATTGGTTTCCATTCCTTTGGAAGAGATCTGAGAAATTTCAGATTGGAGTCTTTAGTCTGATAGACTCTTCCATGTAATTTAAGAGCATTTAGTAGCTTTTGGAATCTACTAAAAATGTCAGTGAGTGACTCACTTTCTTCATTGTGAAAATGCTCATATTGCTGAATCAGGAGCTGCATTTTATTTTATCTTACTTGCTCAGTACCATCACAGATTATCTGTATTGTGTCCCAAACTTCCTTGGCAGTCTTGCAGTTGATGATGTTATCAAACATATCTACATCAACACCATTGAACAGAATGTTCATGGCCTTTTTATCTTTCCTGACTTGTTCAAGATCAGGATCAGACCATTCATGCCTTGGCTTTGGAACTGATGGTTCATTTCCTGTTGCAGCTCTCATTGGAACATGAGGGCCTCTTTCTATGCAGTCCACATAGGCCTCATCTTGAGAAAGCATATGAAGATGCATCTTTACCTTCCAATGATGGTAATTATCTTTATCCAGAAAAGGAATCTTGATTCCAACATCTTTCTTGTTCATCTTGCTGAATTGTTTTGATCTTTAAACTCTTTGTAGATTAAGAGCTTGCTCTGATACCAATTGTTAGTCCCTTAACAATATAGCAAGAATTACAGAAGGGGGGTTGAATGGAATTCTTTATCTTTTTCTTGAAATAAAAATGTTCAACTCGATTATAGATATATCTGTTTTGACTAGCACAATGCGGAATATAAACTTTAATGAATCAAAACAAGAGTAATTAAAAACAAGAGTCTTTAAAAACTTTCTGGTGGATTTAAACAATTGCACCAGAGATATATATTAATATATCGAGAGAACTCTGTGTGCAGAAATGCTCACAACTGCTTTTACAAGATAGAACAACTAAGAACACAGGAAATGCTAAAGATAGTGCTTACAAAGATTTCTCTGTGTTTGTTTCTAAGCTCACTTAGTTTTCTTAGTTATTTTATATTTGCTACTCTCTTGGTTTATATATATTACCAAGATTACAAAGTCAAAAGAACTGAATAAATATAAAATCTAACAGTCTTGATCTTTGCTACTTTTCGTCCTTTATTACCCAGTTAATGGGCTTCCACAGTGTTTGTATCCAATCTCGACGGCTGTGGGTCAGCTTTCACTGTTCAACTGATGTTTGAAACTTGATATTATCATCCGTCGACTTTCAGATCATCCATCGATGACTTACTTGATCATCCGTCGACTGCTATTTTGAACATCCGTTGAAAGTCATTTGATCATCCGTCGAAGCTTTGTTAAGCATCCGTTGATAGCTATTTTGGCACTTGACTTCATTTCACTTATACAGAATTAGAAGACATTGCTTATGTACAGTTAATCAACCTATTCTGCATATCTAGTTAAAGTCAACATGACTTATATGCTACTACAGATTCTATACAAAGGTGCATACAACACTGTGCTACAAACTTATCATTATATAAGCTACTCACTCGATGGATAATAAATTACTCATCCGTCGGTACTCAAACTGAGTTATCCGTCGGGACTATAATTCTTATCCGTCGAGTGCTACATTATATCACTAAGTAAAATCTACTTAGATGTTTTGTTTAGGTAATCATCAAGTGCACAACATATTCACAACAATTTTCTTATGAAAGGGTGAAATAATTAGCTATGGAAGTTGGACTGGATACTTCTACTAAACAATCCAAGCTGTAGTCTCCATAAAACGGGTATAGTACACAAGAACCATCTTCTCAATGTGAAGATACAACTGTTAATGCCCCTGCTACACAAGAACCACCCAATCAAAGTGTGGGTGCATGCACTGAAAATCAACAGGCTATTCTTGAAACTACTCAAGGGATACATGTTTCTATGGATACTGAAATTCAAGTTACCGTACACGAAAGGGAAGCTCATTAGAAGCACATTGCTCAACCGGATGCTATCATTAATGATCCCATATTTGAGGGAAGCACACAAGAACCTTTGTTTAAAGGATTGAAGAAGCTTCTGAACCTCAAGTCCCACAAGAATCAACAGTTCAAGGTACTGTTGCAGACTTAATATCAAATACTGACATGGGATCAGTTCCTGACAGACAGCCAATTCCGGATACAAGGTCAGTTCCTGATGCAGCTGCTCCTGACTGTTGAGCAAGATTGAAGCTGTATGCATAACTCAGCAGTACTGGTTTGGATAACTCAACATAGAACAAAGGACTTTGAAATAATCTATATCCCACTAGAATCAATACAAATTATTTATTAGGCATATACACTATGACTTTGGTAGCTACAATGAAGAAGACATCAATAGTGATCCGTATCAAGTTTATTAATATGTTCAGGCATCGGAAGAATAAAGTTGGAGTCATTCGAAGCAATTATGAGAATCAGTGTGAAGACCTAAAAGATTCTTAGTAAGTTACTTATATATGGTATAATACTTTTCAATGATTAAGAAGATATAGTACGAAGGCCTGAGAGCAAAACTAGTAACCTGTGAACTAGACCACTACACTAGGTGTCAGTGATTCGTGAAAGGAAACTAAGTATTATCATTCGAAAGAATGTCAAGTGAGGATTCGTATACGGGAATACAGGTTTTATGGTTCAGACAAAGACTCAAGAGAGAAGACTTGAAGACATGACAACTTTGGGAATGCAGTGCTCTACAGAATCTAAGTCAAAGTGATCACTACCTTGTAGTAGGAGTCCCCCTAATCCGTGTATTGAACATCAAAAGCAATATCCTGGAAATACAGTTCAATATTTCTGTACAGGATCTAATCTTGATTTGGTACGAGTTTCGATGAATAAACAGGAGCTGAAAGTGCTTGAAAAACCCTCATAGTCGCTAGTTACTTGGCAAGGAAAAAATGCTTCCCTAGCTCTACTAGCAAGCATAGGTCGCAGGTTAGAAACTAAGTAGAGAGAGAAAATTCACATGCATGTGTTACAAGCCCCACATAATCTTTTCAAAGCTTCCAAAAGAGAGAAAGATCGCAAGCATGTCCTCCTTGGTGTGCAATGTCGCAAGTAAAGCCCTACACTAGCTACCACAGTCGCAAGTAAGCTCATAACAAGGTGATACAAGTCACCAGTGAGCTTTACAAGTGTGTCGGTGACAAGTTAGAGTTCCTTTAGAGAGCTTGGTCGCAGGTAAGGTACTTGGGAAAGGAAAAAGGACTAAGGGACAATGCCTTATTACTTCTAGTCGCCATCTAGGTACATGGAGCTTTTATGAGTCATAAGTTATTGTGTAACTTAAGAAGAAACAAGTAATCATCTCAATGCTACTCTAGGTCGCAAGTGAGATTTTTTGAAGGAAATCAAGTCACAAGTTAGCACCTCTTTGGTTCATAGTCAACAGTAAAGTGTGAAGAAAATACCAAGTACAAAACTCTACTTCTAGTCGCCATTAAATGAAAAGAAAACAGGGGACGCAAGTAAATTGAGTTACTCAAGATGTACATTTCCAAATGCTTGGTTCTAGTGCTTCCACGTAATCTCTCTTCTCTCTCCAACCTATCAGTCTATATAAACAATATATACAGATTGAAATTGCATCTCTCAAATTCTAAAAAGTGCGAAGCTCTTGTAAATTTGATTCACACCATTTAAAGCCTTACATACTCGTAACACTCATTATTTAAAGATTCTTCGATTATATTTAATATCATTTGATAAGAGCTTTAGATTTTTAGAGTGATAAAAAGAACCGTAAATTGATAGCTTGTTACTTTGGTTCTTTTTAAAATTGTAGCTTCGAATCTTTGTATTTGGAGTTGTAAACAAACCCTCCGGATATTTATACTTTTGAATAAAAAGAATATTTACCCAGAATCTCTTTCTTTGTTTATTTCATTTTCATAATTTGATTATCCGCTGCATTATCATGTGAAAAATTAAAAACATACATTCACCCCCCTGTATGTACCTTTTGGACCAAACAATTGATATCAGAGCTTATTGATCGATATACAAATCAGATCCATTTGATTAGCAAGTTTTTTATTTTTTTTGGTTGTACGGAGTCTAGGAGTGCTTTCCGTGTGTAGATCTGATTTTGGGTTTGTTGGTTTTGACTTGACTGGTTTGGTATTGTTGACTAACTGGGTTATCATATTTTGAGACAGTATATTGCGAATTTTCCTTAGATCTGAAAAGATGAGCTCTCAGAAGGTCAGTAATATTAAGGTTCCTCAGTTTGATAAATCGAGATACAATCTATGGAAGAAGAAAATGCTTTTATATATTCGGGCGTCAAATCCAGAGTATATGAAGGTATTAAGAGAAGGAAGACATGTGCCAATGAAGGAGCATCCGGAGTTGCTGAGGCTGTCATGTCCTGAAGCAGAATGGACTGCTCGTGATAAAGAACTTATAGCTCTGGATGAAGGCCTACAGCTTATCTTGGTGGATTCAATGGATAACGATATGAGTCAGCAAATTATAGTCTGTGAAAGTGTTAAGCACGTGTGGGAGACCATATAATTTCTTATTGAAGGAACTGAAGATGTCAGGAAGAATCGACTGGATAGCTTGACTTTACAATATGAGGCGTTTAAGACCTTTCCTGGAAAAATCGTAATATAAGTATTTGAAAGACTAAATAAATTATTGAATGAATTGAGTATCCATGGCAAGACTTACCCTCAGAGAGAAGTCAACATGAAGTTTATGCTAGTCCTACCTCACCATTTGAGAATAAGGCTTCATCTGTTCGTGAGCGTGTTGATTTTGAAACCATGACACTTTAGAAGTTGTATGGTAAGCTGAAGACTCATGAAATGGAGCAGGAACAAAGAAAGATCATCTATGGTGGTGGTACAGTTGATAGAAAAAATGGTGAACTACTCAAGACAACTTCTTTTGTAGCCAGTGGAATCAAAGAGCTTGACATTACTGCTGAAAAGCCTAAGTCTAAAGCTAAGACGATATTTGAAGCTGAGATGGATGATGGAAGCATATATGGTAGTCCTAGTGACTACTATACCATTGAGGAGCTGCATGGTATGGAAGACCCTACTATGGCCAACTTAGTTGGGATGTTCAGTAACATCAGGTTTAGAAGGAAACAAGGCTTTAGGGGTTCTGGAAGCAGCAATCGTGGACAGAAATCAAGTTCATCTTCTGGATCAGGTTACAAGACAGGGATGGTAGACATAAACAAGTTCAGGTGCTATAATTGTGATGAGGTTGGGCACTTTACCACTGAATATAGGAAATCCCAACAAGAAAGGGTCAAAGGCAAAGCTTATCAGACGAAGGACTCAGGTAGTTGAAGGAAGTATCCAGTGAAATCTTACATAGCTGAGGGAAAGAGCTGGGATGATACTGATAATGAAGAAGAATAATATGGCAATCTTACATTGATGGCGGAATCTTTCTTCTTAAGTAAAATTTCCAACTATTCATTCTTTACCCTTTGATAACTTGTGTGAGAATGAACACTGTGTCGCCTTAAGGAAAACTATCCTAGTGTATGGAAATGTTGTTTATCATCACTATTTTAAGGAACAATGCAACACAAAGGAATGCATTGAACAACACGATGCCGAAAAAGAAGTGTATAGAAATGTTAGTACTACACTAAGATGTACTCTGGATGATGTCGAGGACCTTAAAGTAGAACTAAAGAAAGTTAAAGATGAAAATAATAAGTTAGTTCTAGATAGGGTAAGTGTCGAGAATATAAAGCAAAATAATGCATATTTAGAGCTTAAGATTGAGAAGCACCTTGAGATGGAGGAAGAGCTTAGGAACAAGAATGCAGAATTAGAAACTAAATTGCATGTTTTTACTGATTCTGGAAATCTTGCTAAGAAGCTCATAGCTGAACAAGTAGTAGGTGGAAGGTTGAGATAGGTCTAGACTACGACGAACTTAGAAAAGCTTCTAAGAAATGAGTGGTTGAAAATGACCCTGTAGAGAAATTTATCGATCCCTTTGGTATACCTCATGTTCCTAAGAAAGCTAAAAATACTCTGTTTAAGAAAGTTACTATTGAGCCCTTTGATGAAGATAATATTTATATTCATCATGAGATGCTTGTTGAGGATCTCGAGCTCTCAAGGAGACAAAAGGCAAAGAAACCTAAATATGTTGTTAGTCATTCTGACTTATCTTTTGCCGGACTAGGTTTTACTTCCAAGACTAAGAAGAATAGAAATAAAAATGGAAGGATATGAACTAATGGCCCTAGGAAGTTATGTAATAATTTTGGTTCCGCAGGACATCTTACTCATGCTTGTAGAAAGGTAGAGTAGACAATGCTAAGAATGCTTATATGAATAACATGCCTAACATGCCTAAAGTTTCTAAGTGTGATAAATCTGTTTGTATGCCATGTGTAGTTTCCTTCATGCACACTTATCTTGATTCCAAACACTCACATAATACATATCATGATCATGATAAGCATGTTTGTAAGAACACTGGTAGATCAAAGAATATAATCCCTCCTAAAGCAAGGAAAGTGGCACCTGTCACCAAGCCCAAGAGCAAGTCTATTGGTGCTTCTGAAAGTGACAAGGAAATAATCAATGATAAAGCAAAAACTGATAAGCCTGTCAATTTTGTTAAAAGAAATGTTATATATTCAAATGCTTCTAAGTCTTCTGACCCAACTTAGTTTGGGTAACAAAGAAAACTTAATCATCTTTGTTTTCAGGGCATTAAGTAGAAGAAGCTCATGTGGATTCTGGATAGTGGATGTTTAAGGCATGTGACTAGAGATAGAGCCCTACTATCAAAGGTGGTTGAGAAAGATGGCCCAGTGGTTACTTTTAGAGATGACAGAAAAGGTTATACTATGGGTAATGGCTGATTGGAAATTGGCAATATCATCATTGATGAAATCTCTTTGGTTCAAGGTCTTAAGCAAAATCTCTCAGTATCAGTCAATTTTATGAAAAAGGTTGTGAAGTTTTGTTCAAGAAGGATAAGTGTTTGATCTCTAATCAGAAAAATGAGAAGCTGACTCTCAATGGAGTTAGAAAGGGTGATTTGTTCAAGTAATGTGTTTCTATAGTAAAGCCTCTCCAGATGAAAGTTGGTTATGTCATAAGAAGCTCTCCTACTTGAACTTCAAGACCATGAATTCTTTGATTAAGAGGGAATTGGTGAGATGATTGCCCGAGATGGAATTTAGTCCAGATGGACTTTGTGAAGCATGTGAGAAGGGAAAGTCAAAGAGGGCATCACACAAGAAGAAGATAATGACTGACATCACTGAACCACTACAACTCCTTCACATGGATTTGTTTGGCCCTGTAACGTCATGTCCATGTCTAGAAAGAAATATGGCTTAGTGATTGTTGATGACTATTCCAGATACATGTGGGTGTTATTCTTACATTCAAAGGATGAAACAACTAATATGATTATTGATCATATCAACAAGAATGAGTTAGAAGCTAGAGTTCCTATGCAAACCATCAGATCAGATAATGGAACAGAATTCAGAAATTCAAATTTAAATGATTTATGTACCGATAAGGGCATTTCAAGATATTTTTCAGCACCAAGGACACCATAACAGAATGGAGTGGTTAAAAGGAAGAATCGAACATTGGTTGAATCTGCAAGGACTATGCTTAATAAAGCCAATCTTCCTACCTACTTCTGGGCTGAAGCAGTTAACACTGCATGCTATACTCAAAATAGAACCCTGATCAACAAGATATATTATAAGACCCCTTATGAGTTAATGGCCAAAAAGAAACCATCAGTGAAATACTTTCACGTGTTTGGAGGAAAGTGCTTTGTGCTTAAGGACGATGAGCATCTTGGAAAATTTGATGCTAAAGCTGAATAAGGTATCTTTCTGGGCTATTCTCTGGAATCAAAGGCTTACAGGGTATATGTGATTAGTGATTGAAAGGTTGTGGAAAGCCTTAATGTAACAATTGATAATGCCAAACTCCCAAGTGTTCCAAAGGAGGATGATGGTGATAATCTTGATGTTGAAGATCTTTCTGATGGAGAAGATGGACCTGAAGTTGTTCCAGATAATAATAATTGAAATGACAATGGTAATGACAATGGTAATGACCCGATGATCATAATTCTGATTCAGATTTTGATAGAAATGATCCTGGAACAAACAATGATAGTCATACTATCTCTGCAACTAGTCCTCAAGCTTCAGATTCTGGAGATCAAGATGACAACAACTATGGGGGAGCAGAACAAGGAGAAGAACAAGGATCTGGTAGTCAGAATCAATACAATTCTGGAAATGCCATGTTATCAAGAGCTAATCCACCAAGACAGAAGGTATGGAGTAAAGATCATCCTCCAAATTTGGTACTTAGTGATCCAGATAGTGGAATTAGAACTAGAAGAGCTACATAAAATGAATGTTTATATTCAGGGTTTCTATCTCAAGTGGAGCTAAATAAAGTAGATGAAGCTTTTGGGGATCCTAATTGGGTGATTGTTATGCAAGAGGAACTCAATCAATTCGAAAGATAGAAAGTGTGGAAGCTTGTACCCAGACCTAAAGACAAATAAGTGATTGGCACAAAATGGGATTTCAGAAACAAGCTTGATGAAGATGGAGTATTAACAAGGAACAATGCAAGAATGGTTGCTAAGGTTTATTTTCAAGAAGAAGGGATTGACTACGATGAAACCTTTGCAACAATTACTAGATTTGAAGCTATCAGTATGTTCTTAGCATTTGCTGAATATTTAAATTTCAAGGTATATCAGATGGATATGAAAAGTGCTTTCCTAAATGGTGAGCTTGAAGAAGAGGTCTATGTGGAGCGACCCCCTGGATTCATAGATCCTGAGTTTGAAGATTTTGTCTTTTTTCTCTTCAATACTCCTTATGGTCTAAAGCAAACGCCGAGAACATGGTATGACACTCTCTCAGAATTTCTTTTGAAAATTGTTTCACTAGAGGTGTCATATATAAGACTCTGCTTCATAAGAATCATAAAAATGATATCATACTTGTGCAAGTTTATATTGACGACATTATCTTTGGATCTACGAATGATGCATTTTATGCAAGGTTTGTTAAGCTTATGCAAAGTAGGTATGAGATGAGCATGATCGGTGAGTTGAACTTCTTTCTTGGACTTCAAGTGAATCAGAAGCCAAATGGTATCTTTATTTTTCAAACGAAGTACATCGTAGATCTTCTGAAGAAATATAAGTCAGAAGATTCAACACCTGCAAAGACTCCGATGGCAACTACCATAAAACTTGATCAAGACAAGTCTAGTAAGAAGGTGAACATCACTAATTATTGAGGCATGATTGGATCATTACTCTACCTGACTGCAAGTCGTCCAGATATTATGTTTGTAATATACTTATGTGCATGGTTCCAAGCAGATCCGAAAAAATCTCATCTGATAGTTGTCAAACGAATTTTTAGATATCTAAAGGGTACACCTAATCTAGGTATCTGGTATCCTAAAGATACGGGCTTTGATCTCATCCGCTACACAGATTCTGATTATGCTGGTTGTAAGATTCATCGGAAGAGTACTTCAGGAAGCTGTCAGTTTCTTGGAAGAAGAATTGTTTCTTGGTTCAGTAAGAAGCAACATTCAATGTCTACTTCTACTACTGAAGCTGAATACAGTGTTGCTGGAAGCTGTTGTTCTCAAATTCTTTGGATGAGAAACCAACTCCGAGACTTTGGACTTGATTTGAAGAATATTTCTATCTACTGTGACAACACAAGTGCTATAACAATCTCAAACAATCCTATTCAGCACTCTAGGACAAAACATATCAATATAGGGTGTCATTTTATAAGAGAGCATATAATGAATGGTATTGTGGAACTTTATTATGTTCCCAGAATGGATCAAATTGCAGACATTTTCACAAAGCCACTTGATGAAGTTACCTTCAATAAGTTGGTTAGTGAACTTGGCATGTTGAATTTTTCCAATTAACTGGAAATCAACAAATGTTATTTGATCCGGGTAAACATTATTATCCCCTGTGATGATGCTTTGAGGGGAAAAGTAAGTTTACATATCTATATAATTATATATATCCATGTTTGTAAACTTGTTTTAAAGCTAATTGATTACCATGTGTTACATGTTATATGCCAGTGGTAAGTAAATTAGAGATATTGATGCAATATATGAGTTGTTTGAATGTTTACATGATATATGCTTTTCTCTGATGTAAACACTCATGATATTGATATTTATTTTAGCACACACACATCTCAATCTTATTTGCACTATGATCTAATATTATGTAATCTAATTTTTGATTCTGTAATAATTCTGATTGATAGGTTAAGATCCCGTGCAACTAGATTAAGTACTTTGATTAGATTTTGTGTGACTAAATCATGTTTTCAAAGTAAATTTGTATGAGTTTTGAGCTTCAGACCCTAGGTAACTCTGACAACAGATTCCTTGGTCACTTTGATTTTCTGTTTATGCTAGAATAATCATGTTTATCTTGTGCTAGAATAAATTTGTTGCATGACCAGTGATAGTTGTGATATATTTATGTCAGGAGTAGTTTTTATTTGGTTTACTCTTGTGATGACTAATCAATTGGTGTGGACTTGTTGAATATACTCTTGGCATAATTAATTGATTTTATGACTTATATTTTGATCATGTGTATAACTCTGATGATCTTGCTATGCTTATACTCTGTTATGGATAGTAGATCCTAATATACTTCTTATACTCTGATTACCTAATTCAGTTCTTACAGGCTTAAAATATTGTTCACCCCTTTTCTCTATAGTATTTATCTATATTGAGCTAACTTGAATTGTTTTGAGCTAATGAGATTTGATTGAGTAGCATTGTCAAAAGAATCAGAAAGCATGATTATTCTGAGACATCCTTCATGAATCCATATTGTGGTAAGTGAAGGTAAAAGATCTCTGGACCTGAAATCACTTTGTTATTGATCATTAAATTCTCTGATATTGTACTTTAGATGTTTGTGATCTTCAACACCCTCGGTGGTTTTAAAAACTGACTATGAGCTTATCAAACCTCATATGTTCTAACCCAAGTCATTAGAACCAAACACTTTTCAAACAACATCCTTACTTGACTCTGATATATTCACCATTTGATACCATCTTTTTGCTCTGATACATAAAAAGTAACCATTGTTGTCAGAAAGAAGTAATAGTTGGCATCAATACCACTTTGGTATTGGAGTTGTGATGAGAATGAGGGAGATAGTGCCAAGAAGCACCACATAAGGAAGAAAAGGTCCACCCTATAACTTTGTCTCTCACAAAGAAGTGGAGTATATTTAACCCGAGACATCTGTAAGACATCTGTAACCTCTTAAAAGGATATAGAGCTGAAAAGGAATATAAATAGTTACTAGGTGCATTCTCCCAGCAGAATGTTATCTATTGAAAATTTTCCTATCAGCCAAGGCATCTGAATGAGAATCACTTCCCCTTTATTAAAATATTTCCAATGCACATGTCAGATTCACAAACAAAAGGAAGGTATTGACATAATAATTGTTGTTAATCCATATCAAGGTCACTAATAAAGGTCGAATCCTGGATCATGTTTCTGCTCTTTATCTATGATCTTGAATGAGAACATATGATCCTGGAAGTTGCTTGATCTTAATTCTCAAATCCTGGTCTCTAATATATAAAATGATCTTGGACTCTGATTTTTGGATTAAGGTTAAGATCCTAAGATCTGGGGCACATTTATCTATGCTCTAACAAGTATGTATTTATGTTCCTGGATTGAGTTATGATTCTGGACCCTAATGGATCATTGAATCTGATAAGTCTTCACAGACTTCAGAAGAAATCTTTGATCCCTAATGGCATATCATTGATCATTGGTTATCTTCCTAGAATTCAAATCTGGAAATGATTTTGACTTGGTCAAAATAACAACTTGTAAATGAGGACTCAGATATCATCTAACGAGTTTATGAGGTATACTTCTTCATGGAAGTTGAGGAATATCAAGAATTATGCCACTTAAAAGAATCCTAATTTCCCCTCTCAGAAGTAACATTTCAGAAGGAACATTTCTGAATCTCTTGACTGAGAGTTTCCGTCCTTGAAGGTGGAAGGCAACTTTTCTATGAAAAGGATTTTCTTGCAGGCAAACTTGGATGCTTGGAGCTTTGAGTGAGTAACACAGTGTGAGACTGAGTGACAAATACTTGAGTGTAGAGTGGAGTGAAACACAATGTGAGATCACTAACATAAATCACACACTTGCACTATGAGGAAATAGTTACAACATATAATCTCTTCACTTGGTTGTTTGATCCTACGATTCCACACTGATACACTTTGAAGGATTACTTAACTAAGGGGGACAAATTATATAGAAATTATTAGAGATTATCAAAGTCCAGTAGTTTTTCTGTGACTAAGAAGGGGAGTTTCCAACTTTATTATAATAAGGAGGGGATTCTTCATCTTAGGGAGAGAGATTATTGGGTTTCAATTTTCTGATTTCCAAATTGTTTTCTATGTGTTTTATGGGAAGATCTGAATATTATTGAAGACAGTATTTGGAAGACGTATCTATCTGCAACTTTACATAAGGGAGAGAAGAATTTGTTCTCTGCTGAAGTTGAATGTGTATAGAAGATGTGGTAGGTATAAAAAAGTATTATTTCAAAGTCCAGGAATGAAAGATGAAGGTTGATTGGAGTTTTTTTTATATAGTTTGTTGAGTTATCCTCCAAACTGTGGCTTCTCCATTATTATTTGAACGTCAGGTGTAATAGTCAAATATGGGGAGATTGTTGAGTAAGATTGAAGCTTTATTCATAAGTCAACAATACTGGTTTGGATATCTCAACATAGAATAAAGGACTTTGAAATAAAGTATTATTCTACAAGAATCAATACTTATTGTTTATGAGGCATATACACTATGGTTTTGGTAGCTAAAGTGAAGAAGACATCAACAATGATCCGTATAAAGTTCATTAATATGTTCAGGCATCGGAAGAATAAAGTTGGAGTCATTCGAAGAAGTTATCAGAATCAGTGTGAAGACCTCAAGGGTTCTTAGTGAAGTTGTTTTTATCTGGTAGAAGACTTGTCAATGATTAAAGAAGATATAATATGAAGTCCTGAGAGCGAAACTAGTCACCTGTGAACAAGACCATTGCACTAGGTGTCAGTGATTCGTGAAAGGAAAGTAAGTATTATCATTAGGAAGATTGTCAAGTGAGGATTCTTATATGGGAATACAGGTTTTATGGCTCGGAAGAAGACTCAAAAGAGAAGACTTGAAGACAGGACAACTCTGGGAATGCAGTGCTCTATAGATTCTAAGTCAAAGTGATCACTCCTTGTAGTAGGAGTCACCTTGATCAGTGTATTAAACATCAAAAGCAATATCCTGGAAATACAGTTCAATATTTCAGTACAGGAACTGATCTTGACTTGGTACGAGCCTCGGGGAATAAACAGGAGCAGTAATGAATTTACAAGTACTTGAAAAACCCTCTTGGTCGCCAAATACCATGCAAAGAAATATTTCAAAAGAAAAAATGCTTCCCTGGCTATACTAGCAAGCATAGGTCGCAGGTTAGAAACTAAGTAGAGAGAGAAAATTCACATGCATGTGCTGCAGGCCCCACATAATCTTTTCAAAGCTTCCAAGAGAGAGCAAGGTCGCAAGCATGTCCTCCTTGGTGTGTATGGTCGCAAGTAAATCCCTACACTAGCTACCAGAGTCACAAGTAAGCTCATAACAACGTGATACAAGTATCCAGTGAGCTTTATAAATGTGCAGGTTGCAAGTTAGAGTTTCCTTGGAGAGCTTGGTCGCAGATAAGGTACTTGGGAAAGGAAAAAGTACTAAGGGACAATGCCTTATTTCTTGTAGTCGCCATCTAGGAACATGGAGCTTCTAGGAGTCGCAAGTTAATGTGTAACTTAAGAAGAAACAAGTAATCATCTCAGTTCTACTCTAGGCCGCACGTGAGATCCTATGGAAATAAATCAAGTCACAAGTTAGCACTTCCTTGGTTCCCAGTCGATAGTAATGTGTGAAGAAAATACCAAGTACAAAACTATGCTTCAAGTCACCAATCAATGAAAAGAAAATGCAGGGGACACAAGTAAATTGATTTACTAAAGCTATACATATCAAACTTCTTGGTTCTAATGCTTCCACATAGTCTCTCTTCTCTCTCCAACCCATCAGTCTATATAAACAATAAATGCAGATTGAAAATGCATCTCTCAAATTCTAAAAAGTGCGAAGCTATTGCAAAATTGATTCATCACCATTGAAAGCTTGATTTGACAAGGAGGGTCATGCCAAATTTGATTTACACCATTTAAATCCTTACATACTTGTAACACTCATTATTTAAAGCTTCTTTGATTGTATTTAATATCATTTGATAAGTGCTTTAGATTTTTAGAGTGATAAGAAGAACCCTAGATTGATAGCTTGTTACTTTGGTTCTTTTTATATTTGTAGCTTTGAATCTTTGTATTTGGAGTTGTAAGCAAACCCTCCGGGTATTTATACTTTTGAATAAAAGAATATATACCCAGAATCTCTTTGTTTATTTATTTCATTTTCATAGTTTGATTATCCGCTGCATTATTTTGTGAAAAATGAAAAACATACATTCACCCCCCCTGTATGTATCTTTTGGACCTAACACTGACTCTACAAATTCTGATATACAGATTAATGCTAAGGATAGAACTTGAGCCATCTTGGTACCTCCACTTAAAGCAGTACCAATGGTCTCCAACACTCAAGGTACAACTCTTTCTCAATCTACTATATCTGCTAGCATGATTATAAATAGACCTGTTACTAGGACTACCTCTATTTATATGACTACATACCACTCTACTATGCATTCTCTTATTTTTTTCTGTTGTGAGTGAACTAAACCTTTCTTGTGAGGATGTGAGAAAAGATCAAGAGAAAACAGAACTATTGAGAGGCAGTCTCCTGTACTGGAAAAAGGAGAGGTAGTAAAGAGTGATAAAAGTGAACGAAATATTTTTATTGAAAGTTATATATGTGTGAGAAGTGATGAGATCAATGTAAAAGAAAAGGGAGATTTAGGTGTTATTTGTTCTGTGATTTCAGGTGCTACTTAGGGAACTGGTCCTTCTAAGCAAATTTCGGATTTAAATCATAAGGGTAAAGCAATTGACGAATCAGTTCCCGATGCTGATGATGCTTTTAGCTCAGACTCAGACTCAGATTCTGATAATCCTGACAGTGCAAATCTTAAATTTGATATGGATGCTTCAAAACTGTCCACATATGGCTCTTCTTCTGGACTTGCATACCATAGAGAACATGAATGGAATCATGCATGGACCAAACCTTTTGAGAAGATTTCTCTTGAAGCTGCTCGAGCTCTGGCTCATCATACTGTTGAAATTACTAAAAATCTTGATCTCGAGAATGTCATTAAATCATCTACAATCCTAACCAGGGGACTGCATTCTTCCATGTCTACATTTAATCATACTAATCTTCTTCTCAAAAAAGAAGTTGCAGATCTCTCACAAGCTGTTAGAGGAACTAATCCTCAATCAGGATTATTGAAAAAGGTGAAGCAAGTTGAGGCTAATCAGAAGATTATCAAAACCAGACTTGATGAACTTGCTACTATATAAGAGGCTACAAATAAAAAATTGGATACTATTTTCTCTTTTATACAGGTTCTAGTTGCCAAAAACGGGGAGATAGTGGTTCCAAAGATAAAATGTGCACCTGAGTCAATATTGAGGAAAAATGCCAATCCTGATGATGACCGTGATAAGCAAGCAAAGAAAAAGAAGACCTCTGATGCTGTGGTGGTTCAAACTAGAACTGGAGTTCAAACTCAAACTCAAACCATTCATTCAACTCATGTCTCTCTACATGGTTCTAAAACTACCAAGACAAAGGAAAATACTCACTCTTAAATCCCGATGGAAAAGCACCAGTCATGATCTGCTAATCCTGATAGAGATGAGGCGATAAATTATAATCTTGAAGATGCACAGAGATTCTTTAAAAGTTTCAGAACTTCATCAGGAGCAAGCATCACTCTATATCATAAAGACAAGAGACTGGAAGATTTGTTTGAAAGAAGAGCTCTTAAACACCTAGCTGAAGAATGTCCTGATATGACATAAGATGAAATGCTAAAACAACAAGAGGAAATTCTTAGTCAACTACAAAATCAAGGTACCTCTAGAGGAAGAGGCAAAGCAAGTGGTGGTATGGGTGGCAGAAAAGGTGCTAAAGGAAAGTTGTTCAAGATATTCAAGTGGTTGTTCCTACTAAGAGGAGAACATGGTCAAGTGGTGTTAGAATTGAGGAATTATCTGAGACATCTCAGTCTCAAGGTTCAAGAATAATTATTGATCCTTTATTTTTTCATCTTATACAAAGGCATGTTTCAAGTTCAAATTTATACACTCCTAAAAGTGAAGAAGAACCGGAAGCTCACCTTGTTAAAAGACGAAGAAAACTGCAATTAGAAGTTGCTCCTGCTACTACAAGTTCAATTCCTGACAAGAAAGATCCAAATACTGATTCAGTTTCTGATAGGATAAATCCTGACACTGTCAATTCTGACAATTTAGTTCCTGATAGTGACAGAATAATAATAATCATTCCAGACTCTCTTAAAACTGAAGAAGAAATTATATTTTGGGTAAATCTACAGATTCTATCTGCATATGTTGAAGCCTTTAATGCTGAAAACTTCAAGGAAGAAGAAGTGATATTTGCCAGAGAAGAAAGGGCTCAGGAAGGCAAAATTAGGATTATTGTTGACAGAGCAAATCAAGCATACAGAAACATGCTTAGGAGGTCTGAAAGAAGTAGATGGAGGAGTAATGATATGAGGATGCTATATGAAAAAACATAAATGAGAGCTCAAAATTTTCCCAAGATCAAGAACAAGTATAAGAGGAAGAAAGTTTCTGATCTTAATTGCAATGATGAGATGAATTTTGTTCTTGAAGGTATAAGGGTGGATGGATTACCTGGTTCTAATAGTATGGGTGATAAAAATTCTTGGTTGGTACAATCCAAGAATCTTAAGTTGAATGAACCTTTTACAAGAGCTGGGATAGGACATCATGAAGCTCAACTGGTCAATCTAAAGTTATTAAACTTCACTCTTGCTGATAGTCCTGGTTAGGAAGTCACTGTTGATCACTTGGAAAGACTTGAAGCAGTGAAGATTATACTGGACAAACATGATGGCTCAGAACCCAAGCAGAAGTTTCTACTCTTATTGCAAGGTGATCAAGTCAAGTTCTATCTCTTGATGAACTCTTGCTCATAACAACTAAAGAACTCAAGTATATTCATTACTTGCTAAAAGTTGAAGATGAAGCTTCCAGGGAATGGTCAAATATGATTCTTGCAACTATCAGGAAAAGAATACTGGATAATGGTTCTTATTATTCTTGATCTTACATTCCTACTTACATGAATTTCAAAGGGCAAGAAGTTGACATGAAAAAGGGAGGAGCTGTAATTGAAAATATTCTTACTCAGAGACATATAACCAGGAATCCAGATGAATTTCAAAGGACAAGAAGTCAACATAAAAAAGGGAGGATCTGTAATTGAAAATATTCTTAGTCAGAGACTTATAACCAGGAATCGAGATGTTTCTAAAGAATTCTATGTGTCATCGGAGGAGTTTATGATTGAAAGAACTCCTATCAGAAACTTGAGAGCTGCTATCTATCAACTGTCAGATAAAATATGAATATGAAAAGAACTTGAAGATCATATTAGAGGAGATAATGTTGAAGAAGATTGGTGACAGGGTTAAAGCCTTTGATAAGAGGCACTCGAGAGTTTATCAAGAATTATGAAGATCAAATTCTGACACAAAGTATGCTTTACACTCTACATTTTTTCTCTCTGGTTTTTGGCACCAGAGAACAGTTTAGAATTTATGTTTATTCTGTAAAGCATAAATTGGGTGAGATTGTTGGAAATTGTCTATGTCAGGAGTCACGATCTGTCAATGAGTTAGGATCTGACAGAGGTATCGGGATATGTAGCCAATCATGATCTGTCTGACAGTCAGGATTTGTCAAGCCGCCAGGATCTGATGTAGTCAGGATATGCATCAGGATGTTAAGACTGTCAGGATATGATTGGATAAGTCACCGCTATAGTATAAATCAGAATCTGCTAATTTATAGGATCATAGTTTTTGATTTAGATATGTATAAAAACTAGATAAATCATGATGTAATATATCTTGTAATGGATAGCAATTGATTGTAGCGGTGTGATATATAAATACAGATTAGGTTATCACTTTGTGTCTAGACAACTCGAGTATTTTATAACGTAGAAGCTCTTAAGAATATTGTTCTTGAGAGAGTTTGGTAACAATTTATTAAAGATCAATATAAACTATTATTTAATTAAATTGTTTACTGTTATTTTCACTTTACTTCTTTAATCAATTGATTAGTTTTGTAATTGTATCCAACCCCCTTAAACAATTATCATTACTGGAAAAGAATATTATTAATAACTTGTTAATTAAATTTAATGCGAACTTTGATGTGCTATTATTAGGAATATGTTATGTTCGTGATGGTAACTTGACAAAACACACTAAGTGTTGGATTTTTAACGCAGCGGGGGCATGGTAAAACACTTTTACACATATAAAATCCAAATAAAAGCATATAAATCGTGAATAAAAATTCGAGGGATCGAATCTAACCTTTTAAAATAATTCGGAGACAACGACCATAGATCCTTAGCAGTTGCTCCTCAAGTGTGAAGCACTCCACCGGTATCCACCAAGAAAACGATGTTAAGGAGGAGGAAGGAGGTGGAGAGAATTGGGTTTTCCAAACTTTTTGGGTTTTCGGGTTCGATGTGGGTTAGAATAAAATTAGGGTCTATAATAGTGTATTTATAGGCAAAATTTTTAGCTGAAATTTTCCCATAAATATTATTATTATTATTATCCCATTTATTATTCTCATTAATAATTAAAACACCTTTTAATTATTAATCCTTTTTCTAAACACTTTAGAAATAATTCTCTCTCTTGATTTAATTTCCAAAAATTAAATCCTTTAATTAATAATATTAAGAACTTTTCTTAATTAATTTATAATCAATTAAATCTCATTTAATCAATTATTAAATTTGCCAATTATTTATTATATAAATAAATAATTATTAGCCATTATTAATTAATTCCTCCACCATTAAATCATTCTCTTTTTATGGTGTGACCCTGTAGGTTCAATATTAAGCCGGTAGCAGAAATAAATAATAATAAAACTATTTTATCATTATTTATATAAATTCTCTAATTTATTAAATATGATTAATTAATTAATCACATTTATTCTACATCGTGAGGGATACTTCTCAGCATATCGCGACTATCCAGATAATATGAATTCACTGCTTAGAATACCAAGAACCTATTCAGTGAATAGTTACCGTATAATAAACTCCTTCTACCCTACAATGTCCCGATTAAATACAAGGCATGGATCTCGTGTCAAGCCTATCTAATTCAATCACTTGCTTACCATTTACTATGCGTAGTTCTATGCAAATTAGAAACTCTTTTCTAATTTCATTCACTCTGGCCAGAGATTCCTGAACTAGCATAAGTGGATCAGCCTTGAACATTCGCTTCCTTCACTGGAAGGGGTAGATCCTTTATTGATCATACACTATCTTCGTGTACAAATTCCTATACCCAGAAGAGCCATAATAATTGTCCCTGGAGACTAAGAACTAAACCAAAGCATAGTTCAGTGTACACAAGATGACTATGATGACCTCAAGTCTAAGGATACTTGTACAACTATCACTAAGCGAACAACTGCTGACACGTGAGTGAACTCCATCAGTTGTTCAGCTGGGCGAGTCATGTTCAGTGAACTTATTCTATAATAAGCACCTACATACTAGTTATAGTGTCACCACACAAATGTCTATGAGAACAGACATCCTTCATAATGAAGCAAGCATAGTATGTACCGATCTTTGCGGATTATTAATTACCAGTTAGTAATCCTACGACCAGGAACTATTTAAGTTTAGAGTTATCATCTTTTTAGGTCTCACTATTATGATCTCATCATAATCCATAAAAAGCTTTACTCTAAACTATGGTATATTTTATTTAAACACTTAAATAGATAGAGCCCGTAATAAAAACAAAATAAGTCTTTTATTAATATCAATGAAATCAAAACAGATTACATAAAAGTTATTCCTAAATCCTAATACATGATTGGACTTAGGACATATTCCTTTCAATCTCCCACTTGTACTAAAGCCAATCACTCTGGTATCTAATACCCATCTCATCTTTATGACGATCAAAGTGACTTTCAAAAAGTAGCTTTATGAGTGGGTCTGCTATGTTGTTATGTGTGTCAACTCTATTTCAATACAATACAAGAAATGTTACCGCGCTCTCACTAACCCTTTTGTAGACGCATGGTTCATCTTCGTTTTTGATAAAATCAAACTCTTTGATTGTCTCATCAAAACGAATGTTCCATCTTTCGAGAAGCCTGCTTTAAACCACATATGGTTCGCAGCAGCTTACACACTAGGTTTTCATTTCCCTCAGAAAGAAAACCATCTGGCTATATGCCAGATTTCATAGTCATAGTAAGCAGCAATCGCAAGCAAAATCCGAACTGATTTTAACAGGGCTACAGGTAAAAAGTTTCATCAAAGTCAATCCATTGCCTTTGTTTGAATTCTTTTGCCACAAGCCTGGCCTTAAAGGTCTCCACCTGGCCATCTGCTCTAATCATTCTTTTGTATCCCGTATACATAGATTTCTTTCCGGATTTCATGGCACTATGCCATTTCTCTGAGTCAACACTACTCATAGCCTCATTATAGGTCACAGGGTCGTCATCATCAATGATCGACAACTCATTGTCATTCTCAATGACAAGGCCATATTACCTCTCAGGTTGGCGAGACACTCTCCCTGATCTATGAATGGGCTGTTCCACAAAAGGTTGTTCAGTCAGAACAGGTGTTTCCACTTGATCTGTAGTAGTTTGTTCTTCTTGAACTTCATCAAGTTCAATTTTGCTCCCACTGTTTCCTTCAAGGATAAACTCCTTTTCCAAGAAGGTAGCATGTCTGGAGACAAACACCCGATGATCGGTGTAAAAGTAATACCCTAAAGTCTCTTTAGGATATCCCACAAAACTACATTTTACGGATCGATATTCCAGCTTATTTGGGTCAACTTACTTGACATAAGCTGGACATCCCCAAATCTTAACGTGTTTAAGACTCGGTTTCCTTTCTTTCCATATCTCATAAGAAGTTTGAGGAACAGATTTTGGAAGGCACCTTATTCAGTAAATATGCTGAGGTTTCCAATGCATAACCCCATAGGAATACTAGAAGATTTGCATAGCTCATCATGGACCGAACTATGTTTAACAAAGTTCGATTTCTCCTTTCAGATACCAATCTGGAGGAGTCCACTGGGAGACTATACCATTTACTTTGAGATAATCTAGAAACACTCCATTAAAGTATTCACCACCTCGATCTGATCGAAGAGTTATAATACTATGTTTGGTTGTTTCTCCACTTCATACTTATATTCTTTGAACTTTTCAAAGGCCTCAGACTTGTGTTTCATCAAACACATATCCGAATCCAGATCTATCATCTATGAAAGTAATGAAGTATGAAAATCCACCCATGGCTTGCATAGACATTGGTCCACATACATCTGTGTGTACCATTCCTAGCAAATCTGCAGCCCTCTCTCCATGTCCACTAAATAGAGACTGCAGTGCCACAATGAAGTGAGATTTTCATCATCCCTTTTCTTTTATTAGTTTGTTCAATCTGAAGTAAATTATGTCACATTTATACAGACCATTATTTAAAGTACCACGTCCATAAAGAATATTATCTCTAAGAATAGAACATTCATTATTCTCAATAATAAATGAAAATCCAGCCAAGTCTAACATGGGAATAATATTCCTCACAATCGAGGGAACAAAATAACAATTATTTCAAACAATAGTCTTGCCCGTAGGCATATGTAAATGAAATGATTCTACATCTTCAGCAGCAACTCTTTCTCCATTTCCCATCAATAGAATCACCTCCTCTTCCTCAAGAGTCCTACTTCTCCTTGGTCCCTGCAACAAATTACAGATATGAGAACCACAGGCGGTATCTAATACCCAAGTAGAAATGACATATTCACTTTTATCATGAACATACCTGAATCAGAAGTGGTAGTCTCACTACCCTTCTTCTTCAATTCTGCAAGGTAAACCTTGCAGTTCCTCTTCCAGTGCCCCACCTTATTATAGTGAAAGCAAACAACTTTGCTCTTGGGGTCTTCAGCTTTTGGTAGAACCGGCGTTTTCTCACCTACTTTCTTCTTCTTGGAAGAGTTCCTCTTCCTTTTCTTAGGATTGGAACCTATACCAATTAGAAGAACAGAACTCTTCTTAGGGGGAAAATTCGATTCCGCAGTCTTCAACATGTTGTGGAGTTCAGGCAGGCTGACATCCAACTTATTCATGTGAAAGTTCACAACAAACTGCGAGAACGAACTCGGGAGCGATTGCAAGACCAAGTCTTGGCTCAGCTCCCCATCCATGGCAAAACCAAGTTGTCCAAGACGTTCAATCAAATTGATCATCTTAAGTACATGGTCATTCACAGATGATTCCTCAGACATCCTACAACCGAACAACTCCTTCGATATCTCATATCGA
This sequence comes from Apium graveolens, assembly GCF_009905375.1. Lineage (NCBI taxonomy): Eukaryota > Viridiplantae > Streptophyta > Magnoliopsida > Apiales > Apiaceae > Apium > Apium graveolens. Next base: position 276,113,353 of record NC_133651.1, on the reverse strand, counting down.
GCTGTCCTCTCTGCCACATCATACAACTCTTGTAGATGCATGAGGATAGTGTGAGCATCCATATGCTCATGTTGCTTCTGTAGCTCCATGTTCATGGAAACTAGCATGATGCATTGAGCAACATTTGCATCATCTATCCACTTACGATACACAACATGTTCATCATTTTGTGCATCACTAGCAGGTTCAGTAGGCTTAGGTGAGTCAATCATGTATTCCAGCTTCTCAATCCTGAGAACAATTCTCAAGTTTCGAAGCCAGTCAGCATAATTAGGACCAGTCAATTTGTGAGCATCTAGTATGCTCCTGAGTGATAGTGCAGAAGACATAATGTATATTGTAAATCTGTAAATGGTAAACACATAACAACACTCAGCAAATATTCGATTTCATCTTAAAACACTATATGAATCGGGTCTTTATTCATAAGTGGCTCCCACCAGTTTACCTAATTTATTCAACCCCCTACGTGAAAAACTAAGCATTCATAATGCTAGTGGGAATAGGGATCCTACATTCCATTACACGACCCCGGCTGTAGCACGAACCGCCATGTAATGTTCAATAGGCAGACAACTCTTGTCAATTACATCTCATGTTATTCCCTAATCAAACTTTAGCCTCTTGAATAATTGAGTCTCGGCTGTAGCACGACAAACTCAATATTCTAAGTCAAGTCTAACCCAATATTTCGTACAGTTGAATCAGTCCCCAAAGGCCCACGGCTGTAGCACGTACCGACCTTTAGATTCTTATTCAATGTACACATCTCTATGTAATAGACAAGTATTTCTTATTTCGAAATCAAAGCCCTCGGCTGTAGCACGAACCGACAATGATTCAAAAATAAGAACTACTTTTCTATCATGTTGGAAGGCTATGACCGACACAAGCCCGTTGTGTCATTGGCCAATTACTACTTGATATTATTTAATTTTAGAGGGATTATATTACGTTACAATCATAATCATATTATAAAGAGATTCTTCCTTTTAAATTAAATATTTCAAATCAATAATCAATAATCAGATGATTCCCAGATCGGGTGGAGCATTGTCAAGAGGCGTCACTTAATAACCCTTTCTTACAGATAGAAATATGTTGTTGACAGAATCATCCTTTCTCTCATATCGAAAATTCATATTCAATTACGTGTTTCACAAACACAAGAATCTCATGATTGTATTCATAATATTGTTATTAAGGTTATGAAACAATTTCACTATACTAGGTTGTCTAACAAACACCTTATGTTCATTTAAGTTCACCTAAATCTATCATCGCATGATAAACTAAGCATATATCACATATATCAACATGAATAAACATCAAGGTAGGCATGTTATATCATCTAGCACATTTTTCTAAGCAATATACATCTCTATGTATCACATGAAGCATTTAAAATCAATTAAAACAGTCAAAAACAACTTTAAAACACTTCATGGAAATATAAACAGTTCAAAACTTTTATATAAACTAAAATTGATCACTCCATTAGATCCGTCTCGAAAAAACTAATCCAACGGTATATTGCACGCCCAAAACGGAGTTACGAAACTCCCAGAAAATCAAATTTAAAATCAACAGACGGGCTGTAACACATTACAGGAACGCGTTACAAGCCCTGTAACGCATTCCGGTGATGCGTTACACCCTTTTTAAGCCATTAAAGGGTGTAACGCATTCCGTGAATGCGCCACAGGTGTGTAACGCATTCCCGGAATGCGTTACACCCCTATATTTTTTTTTCAGCAGCCGCCTGTTGCTTCTCGAACTCCGTGCGCCGCCTGTTCTCCTTTACTTTCCGTGCAACACAATAGACAATACAGAGCAAATGCAGATAACAGATGGCAGTACAGATATATATACATACTTACAATCAATTTATATATATATATACATATTTAATTACGAATTTAATTACAAGAACTTCAAAAATTCATAATAAAAAATCTATACATCATAAAATTATGAAAAAAATACCCAGACGATCTACAACACTTGTAGAACCCAGATCAACATTCAAAATTATTCTGAGAAACGATTTCTCATCAGACAAAATTAATCCATAATATAAATTGTAAAAATCATAATTAATTCATACAAGCACATAAAATTCTGAAATTTTTACCACAGATCTATATGCATACAACCTATGCTCTGATACCAATGTTGGATTTTTAACATAGCAGGGGCATGGTAAAACACTTTTACACATATAAAATCCAAATAAAAGCATATAAATCGTGAATAAAAATTTGAGAGATCGAATCTAACCTTTTAAAATAATTCGGAGACAACGATCAGAGATCCTTAGCAGTTGCTCCTCAAGTGTGAAGCACTCCACCGGTATCCACCAAGAAAACGATGTTAAGGAGGAGGAAGGAGGTGGAGATAATTGGGTTTTCCAAACTTTTTGGGTTTTCGGGTTCGATGTGGGTTAGAATAAAATTAGGGTCTATAATATTGTATTTATAGGCAAAAATTTCAGCTGAAATTTTCCCATAAATATTATTATTATTATCCCATTTATTATTCTCATTAATAATTAAAACAACTTTTAATTATTAATTCTTTTTCTAAACACTTTAGAAATAATTCTCTCTCTTGATTTAATAATTCTCTCTCTTGTCAAGCCTATCTAATTCAATCACTTGCTTACCATTTACTATGCGTAGTTCTATGCAAATTAGAAACTCCTTTCTAATTTCATTCACTCTGGCCAGAGATTCCTGAACTAGCATAAGTGGATCAGCCTTGAACATTTGCTTCCTTCACTGGAAGGGGTAGATCCTTTATTGATCATACACTATCTTCGTGTACAAATTCCTATACCCAGAAGAGCCATAATAATTGTCCCTGGAGACTAAGAACTAAACCAAAGCATAGTTCAGTGTACACAAGATGACTATGATGACCTCAAGTCTAAGGATACTTGTACAACTATCACTAAGCGAACAACTGCTGACACGTGAGTGAACTCCATCAGTTGTTCAGCTGGGCGAGTCATGTTCAGTGAACTTATTCTATAATAAGCACCTACATACTAGCTATAGTGTCACCACACAAATGTCTATGAGAACAGACATCCTTCATAATGAAGCAAGCATAGTATGTACCGATCTTTGCAGATTATTAATTACCAGTTAGTAATCCTACGACCAGGAACTATTTAAGTTTAGAGTTATCATCTTTTTTGGTCTCACTATTATGATCTCATCATAATCCATAAAAAGCTTTACTCTAAACTATAGTATATCTTATTTAAACACTTAAATAGATAGAGCCCGTAATAAAAACAAAACAAGTCTTTTATTAATATCAATGAAATCAAAACAGATTACATAAAAGTTATTCCTAAATCCTAATACATGATTGGACTTAGGACATATTCCTTTCACTAAGTAGATAAGTAAAATGATTTTTAGAGCCATCAAGTGATGGAGTAGCTTATGTTTAAATAAGTCTGTAGCACAATCCTGTATACTAGAATATCTTAGAGGTTTAGAAATTGTTAGACATTTCAGGTCATGTTGACTACTAGCAAGATATGCAAAATAGGTTGGATAATTATAAATAGATGATGCCTTATAATTCTGCATAAGTGAAAGAGTATCAACTGCCAAGGAAACTTTATTAATGGCTAAACTGCAAAGCATTTGACGGATGACTCAAAGCACTTTCAACGGATGATCCATAAGAGACTCAAAGGATAATCCAAGCTGAGTATCAACGAATAACATATTCAAATAGCAGTTGAAAGCAACAAGACAGTCACATGGGTTGATTGTATATAAAAGGAATGTGGCAGCCTGTAATCGGGTTTATGAAGATCAAGAAGCATTTCCATTTCCATGCAAAACAGGGATGTTCAAAGATGCTGTATCTGGATTGCATGGGATAGAGAAATGAAGAAACATGTGATTAGACCTAGATAATAGATTTACGTTTCATCTTACTACACATGTAACTTGGTGATATATAAACCAAGAGTAGCAAAGAGTTAATTATTAATTAACACAGGCAACACAAGCAAGAACAAGAAAGCATTTGTAAGATGTATATTTTGGCACTCTAAAGTTTAATTTGTAAGAACTCTTATAAGCAGTTGTTCGCTTTTGCAACACAGAGATCTTCTACATTTATATATATCTCTGGTAGAAATATCAATCCATCAGAAAGTTTTTAAACAACTTTGTTTATTTACTTTGTGTTTTGAATACTTGAATACTTCTGATCATCACCTAGCTTATTCAAACATTGTTATATATTCGTAAAAAGATTTTAAATTTTCCAAAAGAAACCAAAATTCCATTCAACCCCCTTCTGTAATTCTGTTGTTAGATTGTTAAGGAATAACAACTATATAATATAAATATATGTTATAAAATAAGGGAATCAATATTATTCAGTAAAAATATTTTGTAGAGACTAATGGAATAATTATTGATTACCCGAAATTCTAATTGGATATATTCAAAAAATTTAATAACTTCCAATAATCAAATTCAGTATATTAGTTTAAAATAAATATGGAGGGATAAATCGCATAGAATAAACACTTATAACCATTAATCGGGTGATTGAGGGGTAGAGCAAGTTATTCTTAGGACTATACTTCATAGTTTTACTTATACTAATATATATACTTTAATATTTTTATTATACATCTTCTTAACATTTAATTTCTGTATTAAATTTATTATTTTTAAAATAATTTGTTAAAATTTTAATTTTCCAACTTATCAACTTATAAGTTATTATTTACCATCATCAACTTATAAGTAATTTACACGTAAAATTATCCAAACACCTAAATAACTTATAAGTTACGATATTCATATCCCTTTTTTGACACTTTTCGACTTTAAGTCATAAGTTATATTTTTTAAGAAACCCTAAACGGGCCCTATATTCAACGGAACTCATATTTGTTTGTGGTAATATAAAACCTTAGTACTACCTGACTTTGTCATATTTGTCTAAAATATATTGGCAACCCAAAGAAACACTCAACTTACTCCTAGTCGTTCTCAAATTTTTGATTAATTCAACCTACAATCTCAGTTCATGGTAGACCTCTAATTATTTCATTTTTTACTCTTTGATTTACTCATGCTTTAGTTTTTTAATGTTAAGCAAGATTGAAACTGTATGTAACACTCAATAATGCTAGTTTGGATAATTCTACATAGAACAAAGGACTTGCAAAAGATGTATGGTCCACTAGAATCTGTATAGATTGATTATTGGATATATACATGATGATCTTGGCAGCTGTAGTGAAAAAGACGTCAATAGAAGTCCGCATGAAGTTCATTAATATGTTCAGGCAACGTTGGGTAATAGAGTAGCCTTGGTGACTCATACTACAAGGTAGTGATCACTTTGACTTATTTTCTGTAGAGTGCTTTAACCCTTAAACTATCTCGTCTTTATGGCTTCTCTCCGAGTCTTCGTATAAACCATATAACTTTCATATTCAGATACAAATTCTAATTTAACAATCTTTCTAATGATAGTAATTAGTTTTCTTTAACAAATCTCTAACGCCTAGCGCAATGGTATGGTTCACAGGCGACTAGTTCCACTATCAGACCTTTGTACTATAATCTTTATGAACCATTATTAAGTCTTCTACCAGATATAATCAACTTCACATAGAATCCTTTAGGTTTTAGTACTAATCCTAATAACTCCTTCAAATGAGTTAAGGCTTATAATATGGTTAAAAATATAAGTACCAGAGTTGGTTTTGACCTAGTAGGAGCAACATGGAAGAAATAGGATCAGAAACTAACTCAGAGATGCACTTACACTACTCTAGGCGCAACTAGGACTCATCCGATACCTAGTAGGTGCAAGTGAGGCTTTATTTTTCCTTGTAGGCACAAGTGATGGAGAAATCTAAGGAAAAATTCTTCTAGTAATTCAATAAGCGCAATTGGACCATTGATGGTACTTCTAGGCGCAAGTGAGGCTTTATTTTTCCTTGTAGGCACAAGTGATGGAGAAATCTAAGGAAAAATTCTTCTAGTAATTCAATAAGCACAATTGGACCATTGATGTTACTTCTAGGCGCAAGTTGTTGAAGATTCTAAGACAAATTACTTTATTGGATGTCTATTGGCGCACGTACTTCTCTCTTGTTCTATAGGAAGCGCAAGTTATCATAAAAACTAAGTAAAGAAGGTACATAGACCCTGGAAGGCGCAAGTGTCATGTCATTGATCCCTTGGAAGTGCAAATGGAATGAAAATGAAGGACCAAGTACCAAACATGAACTCTAGGCGCAAGTTGGATTAATAACATAATATGCAGGAGCAACAAAGGACATGTGCAAGCTGTAGAATTCAAATACTAGGCCAATATTGATCCACCTGTGATTAACTCTCTCTCTCTCCAACCTACCAACATATATAATCAATAGATGTAAATTGGAATTATATCTTTCTAATATTAAAAGTGCAAAACTCTTGCAAATATTTCTTAGTACACAAAAAGTTTGATTTGACAAGGAGAGGTCATGTCCAATTGATTACTCACCATTAAAGACTTACACATCTAGATACACTCATCATTTATAGCTTCTTTGATTGTGTTGTTAATCATTTGATAAGAGTTACAGGTTTTTAGAGTGATAGATAGAAGCTATTATTTTGATAGCTTACAATTGTATTGGCTCTATCCTTTTGTTGTTGGGAACCACGAACTTGGGGTGTTACTACGTTTTACGATAAAGATTACGAAAAGAAGATTACCTTGTTAATGGTTGATTCCACGCTCTTCTATTGTATTCCCAAATTCCCTTGAGCGAAGTGTGGCCTCCGTCTTCTCAAGTTATCCTCTCTTCTTGCTCCTTGGTGGTTACAATATGTTTTCACACAATTGCCAAGCAAGAAGAGAATAAGAATATATATAGGCTACAATAGGGACCATGGATAATTAGGTTGGGCCTTCTAATTATATCTTGAGCCTAGCCCAATGTAATTAAATATTAATTCAATCCACTAAAGAATTAAAATTTGCACTACCTTTCCTAATACCGTAATTTAATTAATTCGGTTCCAATATTATTTGCTTATTAAATTCCCCATGTTTAAAATATCATATGTCCATTAATTAAATAAATTACTGATAATTTATTTAATTAATATCTTTTATCCTTGATCATCCACTCAACCTTTATTTAATTATGCCAGAATAAATTCCACCTGCAGGGTTTCACATAATTAAATCTTTTTGAGCTTTCAAGGGGACATCATTAACCCGAATATTATCAGGACATGGATTCCTTCAATAAATAATATCCACCATGTATATAATTCCATCACCCAAAATATAATGATATAATTCAAAAGAATTATTTCATATATAAATCAAAGCATGTAAATAATATACACGTGTCAATTACTATTTCCGGATTAAGAACCTAAGCATTAATAATAACATAGAATCTTAGTTCTCCTTCTTAATCAGTATTAAGGGAACAATTCAAAATTTGATCCTGTTTAATATACACAAAGTATACTAGCATTATTTATTAGTCAATATAAACTAATCTAAATAATATTACAGCCATACCAGTGGATTGTCCAACACCACCTGTGCTGTGAACCTTATTATATTATATAACCGTATTTAACAATCTAATATTCTGTATCCCATTTGATACTAGATTGTTCACAATATATAATATTAGACAACATGTAAACATTCAAATGATTCTCAATTAAACTGGCCAGAAATAAATGTATATACTTCAAATAAATATTTTCAGTATACACTAACAATCTCCCACTTATACTCAAAATATTCTATGTGTATATCAGTGTTTATTTAATCCACTATTACATAAAAATCTATGTGTCCAACCATACAGCCTCCTTGGCAGCCTAAGAGGCCGCCACGTACTCGGCCTCCATGGTGGAGTCTGCAATGCATTTCTGCTTTACACTCCTCCATATAACGGCTCCACCTCCCAAAACATATCCCGAGGTTAATTTCCTCTTATCCCTATCTGATTGGAAATCTGAATCAGTATATCCCAAAGGAAATAGATCTGAGGCCTTGTAAATTAACATATACTCCTTAGTCCTTCTCAGGTACTTGAGTATAGTTTTTACTGCACTCCAATGTTCCTGACCTGGGTTCGACTGATATCTACTTACCATGCCTACAGCAAAGCAGATGTCAGGCCTCGTACATAACATAGCATACATTAAGCTTCCACATGCTAAAGCATAAGGAACTGCTTTCATGCTCTCTATATCCTTAGGTGTCGAAGGACACTGCTTCTTAGATAGAGCAACTCCATGCTTAAAAGGTAGAAAACCTTTCTTGGAGTTCTGCATGTTAAAACGAGCTAATACTTCATCAATGTAGGGCTCTTGAGATAAAGCCAACATCCTTTTCTTGCGATCCCTTATAACTTTGATCCCAAGGATGTATTCCGCTTCACCTAAGTCCTTCATGTCAAATTGTTTGAACAACCATGCCTTTACTGATGACAACATCTCAACATTGTTTCCAATGAGTAAAATGTCATCTACATATAGTACTAGAAAAACCACTGCATTACCTTCACTTCTGTAACACCCCCAGATCCGGGGTCAGGGATCCGGGTCGTCAAGGTCTTTCTTTCCACAATATCACTTCACTTAATTAATAATAATTAACCTCATGTTGTGACCCCACACTAACACACACCACAACCCGTTATAGTCTCAGAGATGAAATTGAAATAAGTACAAGTCTTTGAATCCACAATTTAAAACTTATTACAACCCAAAATGATTACTTAATAAGTTTACAATTAATTGCCATTATCTGCCACAAGTTATAATTATACATAATTGATTCTCAAAAGTAGATGGTCTGATCTACAATAGATCTACCTCTGCAGCTATAGCAGCTACAACATCAACGGGAAGACGTGGAATGCTTCCCACGCGCTTGCGCTGGGTCTGCTTGAATCTGGCCATCCTTCCTAACTGTTGTTGTGTGATGAAAAAATAAAGCAAGAGTGAGCATTACAGCTCGCAAGATAATATATAGTGTAATCAATGATGTAAGTATCTAATAGATAACTTACTGAAAACCTTTATCAAAAGTAAGATAATTACTTACTAGATATAAGCTGAAAGGAAGATGAAGTTACCAAATACTTCACTATACTTATATCATTTATAAGGCTACTTGAACTACCACTGTTCAAAGTATTATAGGTTTTAAAAAAAAGTCATCCCATAGATGAGACCACAAGTTAAGACTTGAATAGATTCAATCTTCGAAATATTATTGAATGAAATAAAGTTACGAGATACTTTATTTAGTCCCGATATATATCCACATATATATCTCTTAAACATTTCCTGGAACCTCTGTTATGTAAAGTATGAACAGAGTTTGAAACATCCAATGAATTTTGGAAAGGAGAAGAATTTTGGCATAAACTAGATATCTTGCTGATCAGGCAAAGATACCAATAAGTAACCTTTTCTACTAGTAGATGGATGAATCCCCCACCGGTCATCACCCTGACCACATAAGGACCTTGTGCTGGACCGCCACCCGGCCTCTTACGCGTTGATGGACTGCCACCCAGCCACTTACACTTTGATAGACCTTACCCCGGCCTGTCGCTTATGCCGACTCAATTAGATGGGCTTACTTCCCGAACATTGGGCAAGTAATCAATTCATTCATCAAAACAGCAACCTTGTTGCGAATATAAAATACACCACAGAGCCAGATCCCTTAGATTTTTGAGCGAGTATTCAAGTCCCCTTATAATGGAAGATCTTGAATTAGAAAACAAGTTTTGGGATCCGCTCTACCTTTTAAATTCATTTTGAAGATTCGAAAACATTTTTAGGAATGTTTGGAGTAATACTGATTTATTAAAATAAATCAGTCCCGATATTAAAGAAATATCTGACTATTATTATTTAAATAATATTTCCATAAGAATAATTGAGGTAGAAGTTGGAAAACTTATACTTGAATGAATAGCAAATAATCAAAGATATACTTATACGAAAGTAATATCTTATTTGAATAATCAAAAATAAGTTTGATTATCGAAATATTATTCTTTAATAAAATAAAGAATATTATTAAATAATAAACGGAGTCATAAGTCCTCGAATGAATATTATAAATAATATTCATAAAATAAACCAAAGGAGTCATACATCCTCAAATGAATATTCAAATAATATTCATTAAATAATATAACTGAGTCATAAGCCCTCGAATTAATATTCGAAATAATCTTGAATTAATAAAATAAAAGGAGTCATAAGTCCTTGGATGAATATTCAAGTAATATTCATTAAATAATATAAAGTTATCGAATAAACTTTATTCGATTAATAGTGGTGAAAACTATAACCATATATATATAAATATATAAATATATAAAGTCTACTCGGGATCCTCGACTCCCGGTTTTAGAAAACGTTTTCACCTTTGGGTCCCTATACTAAGGGTATATGCAAATTACCGCTATCCTCTAGCATAGGTATTATCAACTGAACCAACAGATATATATGGCAAGGATACGAAACAGGCATGCATATATATACCATATCAGCATGCTTCAATATATCGCAACATTTGCTAATTAACCAACATGCATCTATCGCAAGATAATGTGTTGGATATCTCACTAACAAGTATAGCAACATAGAGGCAAGTGTATAAAGAATTTAACAAGTTTAGGCCAAGACCACAGTTAACAAAACAAAACATGCAGGTAAACAAAATCAGTAACTGAAATAACGAAGAGAGAAAGTAAGATGTACCCGAAACCATAGCTTTCAACCGTGACTGAAACAAAGGTTTGCAGATACAAAATGCCAAGAAAATGATCACAGCTGAGTCACCAGGCCTTGCTCGAAGTCCTGGCTGCTCTTGAAGAGATTATTGCCCCCTACCTGCTGCGTTTGGGATGTGTGCAATATCTCCACCAGGATAAAACAGCTCGGAGTTTATGTTAACAGCAGCAACAAAACCTCCACTTCGACCAGCACCTCAGTCGCCGGAAAATATCAGCACTTCAGGACTTATGGGAGAGAAATGCAGAGAGGTTGAAGAGAAGAGAAGAGAATGTAGTGTATGTTGTTCTTTTTCATTCATTCAGTTTAGCCTCTATTTATAGGAGAGGAAAAATGAAACTGTCCACACACTTAATGTCTGAATTAAACTGCTCCATTAATGAAAAAATAAAAACTGATCAGATTTTGAATTCATTAATGAAAAAATCAAAACTGAACAGCTTTTGAATTTAAATTATTTGTAACAGCTTTTCACATTAAACACCCACATTATAATCAGAACTTAAGTTAAGTTCTGATTTGACTCATCAGTACTTAAGTTCTGATTCTGATATCAGAACTTGTTAAGTTCTGATTTTATTCATCAGTTCTTAAGTTCTGATTCTGATATCAGAACTTGTTAAGTTCTGATTTTATTCACCAGTTCTTAAGTTCTGATTTTAATTTCAGAACTTGTTACAGATCAGATTATTTGCAGGACTTAGCCTATTTCAGTACCCAGCCCAATAATCCAATCACCGATAAATAAATTCGAATTAAAATAATTCTCAAATAAATAAAATCCTCGCCCAGGTCGCCTCGCGTACGCGAGACGCCGAGACATTCGCCCAAATCGCCCTTCGACCCGACCCGGTCCGGTCCGGTGCGGTGCGGTGCGTGGCGGGGCGGGGCGCGCGCGTGTGTGTGTGTGTGTGCGCGTGAAGCACACAACAACACAATGGACCATCACACACCTTAGTAGTTGTATACTACTCATGTGGGTAATACCATATAAAGCACACACCCTCCTTTATTTATTTCAATGTGGGACAAACATTCTCAAATTTTTCCAAGCTTTTCCAAGCTACTTTCAACTCTCATTTCATATGGATTTCATTAAGAAAATTCTTAAAACCATACATGAAAGTTTAAGTTCAAATATCATTGAACAATTTCCAATCATTAGATTTTAGGATTAACATCAAGAACATAATTAAATTAAGCTCTAAAATCCTAATTTTCTAACAATCCCCCACAAATCCATACAGAAATGTGATCAATTTCCCATCATGACTTGTTTTTCAGAGTCGGTACCCTTCCGGGTTTGAACCCTCCTAATTCCTCTACTTCAATGGCTATCGGACTCAGATGGAATGTTTCACCTTGAATCTTAATCCGTTTAGTATAACCATATTCCATAGACGACGACAAGTCAAAGGTTATGGTGCCAATCTACGGCTTTGAGACATTAATGGTCATGTCTCGATCCTGTTCGTCGAATGCTTCAAGGATTAACCCTATCCTCTAATTGCGACCACACAATTACATTCGCTTAGCTGGGCATCTCCAGAGATATACTGCCTCTATCTCGTCAAATGACTTGATCCCATTCAGAGTTTTACCACTCTTGCTTTTCTGGCAGTGTCAGTACCTTCTAGGTTTACAGGGGATAGACTCAAATACTATAGTATCATCTATGTAGCAAAGGTACTACCAACTCATCCTTACAGCTTGTTATTACCCATTGAATACACTTCGAGGGATCTCCTCTCATGTGTATTGGGTTCCCACTGTTGATGAATTATGATGGGTTGACAGTCCCATCCCCAACCTTGACTTAAGGACCACTGCAGGTTCCAGTCCTTTAGTAAGAGGATCAGCTATATTATTCTGAGTTCCTATGAACTCTATAGCTATGATCCTATCAGTCACTAAACCCCTTATAGACTTGAGTCTAACTTGGATGTGTCTCTTAGTTTTAGCATTATGCTTTTTACTGCTAATCTTGTCGATAGTTGTTCGACTATCACAGTGAATAGCAATAGCAGGAAGCGGTCTGCTTACTACAGGTATTGCAGACAAAAGTCCGTGTAACCATTCAGCCTCCGTCCCTGTGGCATCAAGTGCACACAACTCAGCCTCAAAAGTAGACCGAGTAACAATAGTCTGTCTGCTTGATTTCCAGGATATTGCTCCACCAACCAAGGTGAACATGTATCCAGTCACTCCATTGGAACCAGACTTCTTAGCTATCCAACTTGCATCACTGTACCCTTCAAGCACACCAGGAAATCTCCTGTAGTGTAAACTAAGGTACATTGTGCCTTTTAGATATCTAAGTACTCTATCAAGAGCATCCCAATGAGTTCTGTTTGGACAGCTTGTATATCTCGCCAATTTAGACACAGAATATGAAATATCTGGTCTAGTACAGTTAGCAAGATACTGCAAGCTCCCAATAATCTGAGAATACCTTAACTGAGACACAGGCACTCCTGAAGTATTCTTGACAAGGGCAACTTTCGAATCATAAGGTGTACTAGCGATTCTACACTGTGAATAACCATATTTCTCAAGTATAGATTTCTCTATATAATGAGATTGAGTCAAGGTTATTCCTTCAGTGGACTGAATCAGTTTGATTCAAAGAATCACACTTGCCTCACCCATATCCTTCATTTCAAAATACCTTTTCAAGAATTCTTTAGTCTCGTTAATAATCTCAATATTGGTTCCAAACAGTAAAATGTCATCCACATATAGGCACAAAATAACACACTCATTACCTTTAACTTTAGTGTAGACACACTTATCACTTTCATTAATTTTATAACTGAAAGGCAATATAGTTTCATCAAACTTTTTATGCCAATCTCTGGGAGCTTGTTTCAAGCCATAGATGGACTTGATCAACTTACATACTTTCCTTTCATTGCCTGATGCAACAAATCCATCAGGCTGATCCATATAAATCTCTTCCTCAAGTTCACCATGAAGAAAAGCCGTCTTTACATCCATCTGATGAATGATAAGACCATGGACTGAAGCCAATGCTATAAGCATTCGGATTGTTACCATTCTTGCAACCGGAGAGTATGTATCAAAATAATCAATTCCTTTCTTTTGCTTAAAACCCTTAGCTACCAGTCTAGCTTTGTACTTATCTATTGAGCCGTCAGGGTTCAACTTCCTTTTAAAGACCCATTTGCACCCAATAGTAGAACACCCAGGAGGGAGATCAACCAACTCCCATGTTCCATTGGAAACAATAGAGTCAATTTCACTCTTGACAGCGCCCTTCCAGTGCCTTGACTCAGAAGAATCCATAGCTTGCCGGAAAGTTAAAGGTTCGTCCTCGATATTGTAAGTGATGAAATCACCTCCAAAATCCTTGACTACCTTTGCACGCTTACTCCTCCTTGGTTCCGCCCCCACATTTGTCATCTTTTCCACATGATCAGGAATAGAACTTGATGTGTGAGTAAGATCTTCCTCAGAAGTCGTTTCAGGTATTCCAGTCTTCATAGGGTAGACATCCTCAAAGAATGTCGCATCTCGAAATTCAACTATCGTGTTTGCCACTATACCATCTATGTCAGATTTTAACACTAAAAATCTCATAGCTGTAGTGGTTTCAAGATAGCCCAGAAAGATACAGTCAACAGTCTTTGGACCTAGTTTCTTTCTCTTGTGTTCAGGTACAAGCACCTTAGCAAGGCACCCCCACACACGAAGATACTTAAGACTAGTCATCCTGCCTTTCCATAACTCCAAGGGTGTTTTATCCATGTGTTTCAGAGGGACTCTATTCAAAATATGGCAAGCCGTATTTAGAGCCTCTCCCCACATGTATTTAGGCAACCCAGAGTTAATAAGCATACTATTAATCATATCTTTAAATGTTCTGTTCTTTCGCTCAGCAACCCCATTAGACTCAGGTGTGTATGGTGGAGTAACTTCATGAACTATACCATTGTTTACACAAAATTCATTAAAAGCATTACTCGTATACTCACCACCTCTATCAGATCTCAATCTTTTAAGTATCTTACTAGTTTGTTTTTCTACTTCAGTTTTATATATAATGAATTTAGTAAGTGCTTCATCCTTATGTCTAAGTAAATAAACATAACAGTATCTACTACTATCATCTATAAAAGTAATGAAGTATCTAAACTGGTCCTTGGTCAACACACCACCAAATTCACAAATATCAGTGTGTACTAAATCCAACAAGTCTGAATCCCTAACAACGTTATGAAAAGGTTTCCTTATCTGTTTAGCAGACACACATACTTGACATTTAGAATTCTTTTCTATGGTATATTTTGGAATCAACTCTAAGTTCATCATGTTCTTAAGAGCACCAAAGTTCAAATGACCTAGTCTAGCATGCCATATATTTGAGGATTCAATACAATTAACAGTAGGAATAACATTATTATTCAAACTTCCCAAAACGGGATCCGCATTAATAACAAATAAACCATTTGACAAGTAACCCTTGCCAAAGAATGTACCAGTGTGAATAAGAACTACTTTATTACACTTGAACGAAATTTCAAAACCACTAGAAACTAAACAGCTTCCACTTATTATATTTCTACGCATGTCGGGAACATGATGCACTCTCGTCAGAGATAGAATACGTCCTGAAGGGAACTTCAGATCCACGTTTCCAACTCCATGTACTTGAGCAGCACTAGCATTCCCCATCTTCACAGTCAAGCTATGACTCTGTTGATAAGATACAAATAAACTAATATCAGCACAAATATGTACATTAGCTCCAGTATCTATCAACCATTCATTTGACAGATAGGTAGAAAATATCACAGGGTTGTAGGATACATACTGGTCAACGTTGGTTTCAGAAGCCGTAGCCTCACCAACAACCATGTTCACTACAGGCCCACTTGCGGTTCCAAGCACAACATTTGCTTGTGCTACCTCGGTTTTCTTCGCTTTCTTTGTAGGGCAGTCCTTACTCCAGTGCCCAACCTGCCCACAAGACCAGCATGGTTTGTTTGCCTTGGGTTTCTTGGCCTTGTCCTTGTCACTCTTAGGTTTATTACTATTAGCTTTCTTAGCAAAAGCCTTCCTCTTTTGTCCTACAGTTGCTATGTTTACCTTCGAGGTACCGTGTTCAGTTGGCATCACATGTCCCTGTTTGGACTTGTGTTGTTCTTGCACCGAGATGTCCAGCATAAGGTTGGTCCAGGTGATCTCTCCTTTCTGTCTTTTCAGGGAGAGAGAGAACTCTTCCCAAGACTTCGGGAGTTTTTCAATCACACTCATCACCTTGAACTTCTCCGGGAGATTCATTCCAGACTCCTTCAAAGCATGCACTATCATCTCGAACTCATGCACCTGCTCAGTCATGGACTTATTGTCCACCAGCTTGAACTCGAGGAACCTTGCCACAGAATACTTTTCTAGACCTTGTGAGTCAGTATTATGTGTCTGGTCCAGCTTCTCCCATAAGAGTTTTGCAGAGTAGGCATCAGAAGAATAGACATCAAACAAAGTGTTTGTTAGTGCCGCCAGAATGGCCGCCCTAGCCACTCCATCCTTCTCAGCCCACTTCGCAAAAGCCTTAACTGTTTCAGCCTTCTCTTGATCCACTACTGGTTTCTCATATTCCACAACCGGCCACAGACCCTTTATAGTCAACCACAACTTCATCCTTTTCTGCCAGCGAGAAAAGCCAATGCCACCGTTGAATTTCTCCGGTAAACCGGTTAGTTCAACAGCTTGTGGGAAACTATAGGTGGTCCAATCAATGGCCCCAGCAGTTGCACCCGAACTGCTACCACCACCAACGATAACCTCACTTTCGTTAACCATTATGTTAAATTCTAAATAACTAATAATCTCTTCAAGAATGTTGGATATCTCACTAACAAGTATAGCAACATAGAGGCAAGTGTATAAAGAATTTAACAAGTTTAGGCCAAGACCACAGTTAACAAAACAAAACATGCAGGTAAACAAAATCAGTAACTGAAATAACGAAGAGAGAAAGTAAGATGTACCTGAAACCATAGCTTTCAACCGTGACTGAAACAAAGGTTTGCAGATACAAAATGCCAAGAAAATGATCACAGCTGAGTCACCAGGCCTTGCTCGAAGTCCTGGCTGCTCTTGAAGAGATTATTGCCCCCTACCTGCTGCGTTTGGGATGTGTGCAATATCTCCACCAGGATAAAACAGCTCGGAGTTTATGTTAACAGCAGCAACAAAACCTCCACTTCGACCAGCACCTCAGTCGCCGGAAAATATCAGCACTTCAGGACTTATGGGAGAGAAATGCAGAGAGGTTGAAGAGAAGAGAAGAGAATGTAGTGTATGTTGTTCTTTTTCATTCATTCAGTTTAGCCTCTATTTATAGGAGAGGAAAAATGAAACTGTCCACACACTTAATGTCTGAATTAAACTGCTCCATTAATGAAAAAATAAAAACTGATCAGATTTTGAATTCATTAATGAAAAAATCAAAACTGAACAGCTTTTGAATTTAAATTATTTGTAACAGCTTTTCACATTAAACACCCACATTATAATCAGAACTTAAGTTAAGTTCTGATTTGACTCATCAGTACTTAAGTTCTGATTCTGATATCAGAACTTGTTAAGTTCTGATTTTATTCATCAGTTCTTAAGTTCTGATTCTGATATCAGAACTTGTTAAGTTCTGATTTTATTCATCAGTTCTTAAGTTCTGATTTTAATTTCAGAACTTGTTACAGATCAGATTATTTGCAGGACTTAGCCTATTTCAGTACCCAGCCCAATAATCCAATCACCGATAAATAAATTCGAATTAAAATAATTCTCAAATAAATAAAATCCTCGCCCAGGTCGCCTCGCGTACGCGAGACGCCGAGACATTCGCCCAAATCGCCCTTCGACCCGACCCGGTCCGGTCCGGTCCGGTGCGGTGCGGTGCGGTGCGGTGCGTGGCGGGGCGGGGCGCGCGCGTGTGTGTGTGTGTGTGCGCGTGAAGCACACAACAACACAATGGACCATCACACACCTTAGTAGTTGTATACTACTCATGTGGGTAATACCATATAAAGCACACACCCTCCTTTATTTATTTCAATGTGGGACAAACATTCTCAAATTTTTCCAAGCTTTTCCAAGCTACTTTCAACTCTCATTTCATATGGATTTCATTAAGAAAATTCTTAAAACCATACATGAAAATTTAAGTTCAAATATCATTGAACAATTTCCAATCATTAGATTTTAGGATTAACATCAAGAACATAATTAAATTAAGCTCTAAAATCCTAATTTTCTAACATAATGCATATACAAATATACATCACAACAACAGTATAACGGGTAGAAAACTTGCCTGAGCGACTGGGGGTGATAAAAGGCTCGGGACGAGTCTGGTAACCTATAATCAACAAGTAAGTTGGAATTAAACCAAAGTCACTTGTAATTCTATACTCTAACCAAATTAGACTCTAACGCTCGCTTTGCGCTTACTGGTTCTCTTAAGTCACTCGAGTACCCTCGGCTCCACCATTTTTAATAAATTAACCATTACGAGTTTTAAGGCGATTCTTTCGCGAGTGGCTTACCAACTGCCTAACACACTTACCATAATTGTTTCATACATTAATTAACCCTTTTTGGTCTTTAACCAATGTTTCAAAGTAAGGCGAGGGGAAAAGTTTCGTTTGCGAAATGCCGTTACTTGAAACGGTCGTTTCTCCTAAACCGTACATCGGAATCGAACGAACTACATATCAAAACAAAGCTCGTAACATGAGCTATCTAAACATGGCAATGGTGAAAATCTAGCAGGGGGTTCTCGGGTCCTAATGTTATGAACAAAAGCAGTCTAAATTAATCGGACATTACGACGGCTATGTTTACGCGATTTCCCAAATTTAAACCATTCAAAAACCATCATAATTCAACCTCAACCCATTCATACAACCAAATTCCATCCTTATCACATCATTACAGCCCCAATCAATTCAATATTAACATTTATACTTATGCCTAAGCTTGAATTTAACTATACTTAAGTTCTTTTAACCAAAACAACAAGATTCACCATTCCATTTCACTACCACTCCAACCCACACTCTAAACCACAAGCATTAAGCTACTATATCACCATAATAATCAAAATCATCTTATTATACATAGGAATCTAGGGTTTGGAGATGATATACCTTCCTTGAAGTGGTGGGAGTAGCTAGGAAGCCTTAAGAAGCTTTGAGAAGTCTTATGGATGCTTGGATCTTAAAGGAAAACAAGAAAAAAATTCAAGTTAAAACCTTGAAAACACTATTCATTGTCTTCTTCATTGATTTATTGAAGAAGATTGAGAAAGAATTGAAGGCTTAAACTCATGATATAGCCATAACTGTGCATAAGGATGATTAGGGAATTAACTCACCAATTTAGGAAGCTTGGATCTTGGATTTTGAAAATTCTTGCCTTTAAAAAGTGAAAAAGCCGAGAGCAAATGAAGAAATAATGCCTTGGTTCCTTTTTGTTTTGATGAAGAATGAATTATTTGGCTTGGTTGGTTGGTTTTGTTTTTGTTTTAGTTAATTACCTATTTAACCTTGGACTTTGTGTGGTTCTCATTCAACCACACCTCCTTCCTTCCCATGTCATGCTTGTGTCATGCTATGATGTCATCTTTCCCTCCTTGTCCTCTTCTCATTGGTTGGGTGACATCATCCCCACTAATCTCTTTGATTAACTTCCTAATTGTTTGCCTAATGACCGCTGATCTGTTATACGGTTCGCTTAACTTTCGTTTTCGTTTATCGTTTGAGGGATCATACCCGGGATCTTATTACTTAGGTTCCCTTAACCTTTCTCAATATATCATATTCCTTTTATGATTCTCTCTTATAATCCTTTAATTTAAATCTTTTTTATCCTGTTACCTTATACTCAAATCTTTCCGTATCTAGTGGATTTCCGGGAAAAATCAAAGTGTTCGGAATTGGGTTCTGGCGATCTTTACATACACTTATATACCATATAGAGTACTAATAAAATCTCAGAATATCCATAACAGAACCCCTACATAGTGTGACATGAAAAGTTTTCTCATTCAGCAAAAACACTATTCACAAGGGTTACAAAAAGTTGAAAATTTTGGGGGTTATTACAGTCTCCCCTTCTTAAAAGGATTCCGTCCCGGAATCAAATAGAAAATAAATGGGGCTACTTCTCTAGCATTGCGCTCTCTAGTTCCCAAGTTGATTCTTCCACATTATGATTCTGCCATAGCACTCTGACTAGCTTGATCACTTTGTTCCGAAGCACCTGCTCCTTCTTATCTATAATCCTTACTGGCTTCTCCACGTAAGTCAGATCTGGTTGCATATCCACCTGCTCGTACTCCACTACGTGTCTGGCATCCCGATGATACTTCCTTAGCATTGACACATGGAACACATTATGAACTTGTTGCAATGTTGCAAGTTAGGGGGTAAGGCTAGCTCGTAAGCTAACTTTCCAATCCGTCTTAATATCTCAAAAGGTCCAATGTATCTTGGGCTTAGTTTTCCTTTCTTTCCGAACCTCATTAATCCCTTCCAAGGGGATACTTTCAGCAGTACTAAGTCCCCTACTTCATATTCCTTGTCCTTTCGGGCTAGGTCTGCATATTTCTTCTGTCTGTCTTGGGCTGCTACAAGTCGCCCTCTGATAAGATCCACTATATCTTTGGTCCTTTGGACCACTTCGGGTCTGAGCATCTTCCGCTCCCCCACTTCATCCCAGTATAAGGGAGATCGACACCTTCTTCCGTACAGGGCCTCATAAGGCGGCATTCCGATGCTAGCATGAAAGCTATTGTTATAAGAAAACTCGATCAACGACAAGTGGTCATCCCAACTTCCATTAAAGTCTATTGCACAGACTCTCAACATATCCTCTAGTGTCTGGATGGTCCTTTCACTCTGCCCATTCGTCTGGGGATGGTACGCGGTACTCATATTTAACTTGGTCCCCGCACATTCCTGAAAGCTCCTCCAAAATCTGGAGTTGAACCTGGGGTCTCGGTCTGAGACAATGGACGCTGGGACTCCATGTCGCGTCACTATTTCCTTAAGGTAAATGTCCACCAGTCTATCGACTGTGTATCTCTCATTGATAGGAATGAAATGAGCTGACTTTGTCAGTCGGTCTATAATTACCCATATGGCGTCATGATTGGCTTTCGTCCTTGGCAAGCCTACAACAAAATCCATCGCTAACTGTTCCCATTTCCACTCGGGAATCTCCAGGGGTCGTAAAAGTCCACTGGGTCTCTGGTACTCTGCCTTTACCCTTTGGCAAGTCAAACATTTGTTTACCCATTCTGCTACGTCCCTCTTCATGTTGGGCCACCAGTAATATTCCTTCAAATCCCTATACATCTTGGTACTTCCCGGGTGAATGGAATACCTTGAACTATGGCTTTCATCCAAAATCTCATCTTTAAGCTCTTGAACATTCGGAACCCAAATCCGGTTGGAGTACCTCATTATCCCTTTATCATCTTTCTCAGTATGGATCTCCTCTCCAGTCATTGACTCTCTGCCTTCATTCATTATTTTCTCTTGGCACAATCTGATCTTTTCCAATAACTCTGGCTGCATTGAGATCTCAAAAAGCTTTTCAGTTCCGATTCCGGTTACCTTTACTTCTATTTCCATTCTCTCAAAATCCCTTATCAATTCTTCCGAAGTCGTTATCATTCTGAGTCTTTCCTTTCTACTAAGGGCATCAGCCACCACATTGGCTTTCCCCGGATGATAGAGAATCTCACAATCATAGTCCTTCATTAGTTCTAACCATCTCCTCTGGCGCATGTTGAGCTCTTTCTGCGTAAATATGTACTTGAGGCTCTTATGGTCTGTGAAAATCTCGCACTTCTCTCCATACAAGTAGTGCCTCCAAATTTTTAAGGCAAATACTATTGCCGCGAGCTCAAGGTCATGAGTAGGATATCCAATCTCGTATTCCTTCAGTTGTCTCGATGCATACGCAATCACTTTACCGTGCTGCATAAGCACACACCCTAATCCTTTGTGCGACGCGTCACTATATATCACAAAATCTCCTTTTCCGTCCGGCAATGCCAACACTGGGGCCGTTACCAACCTTTTCTTTAATTCTTGAAAACTGTTCTCGCATTTCTCCGTCCATTCAAACTTCTCTGTCTTACGAGTAAGTCGTGTCAAAGGGGCTGCGATCTTCGCAAAGTCCTGCACAAACCTACGATAGTAGCCGGCCAATCCTATGAAACTCCTTACCTCTATGGGTGTGGTTGGCCTTTCCCAATTTGAGACCGCCTCTATCTTGGAGGGGTCGACCAATACTCCTTCTTTATTGATCACATGTCCTAAAAACTGTACTTCATTTCGCCAGAATTCACACTTCGAGAATTTGGCATATAACTGCTCATCTCTGAGTATTCCTAGAGCTATCCTCAAATGCTCTGCATGTTCTGCCTCAGTCCTGGAGTAGATCAAAATATCATCGATAAAAACTATCACACACTTGTCCAAGTACTTCTTAAATACTCTATTCATTAAATCCATGAGAGCCGCTGGGGCATTGGTTAATCCAAAGGACATTACCAAGAACTCATAATGCCCATATCTGGTATGGAACGCTGTCTTGGAAATATCTTCGGGTTTAATCTTTAGTTGGTGATATCCAGTTCTCAAGTCGATCTTGGAAAAATAAACAGCATCCTTTAGCTGGTCGAACAGATCGTCTATTCTAGGTAATGGGTACCTGTTCTTTATGGTTAGCTTGTTCAACTCTCGATAGTCGATGCACAGCCTCATGCTCTCATCTTTCTTCTTAACAAATAAAACTGGTGCTCCCCACGGAGACACACTGGGTCTTATCATACCCTTATCCAAGAGTTCCTACAATTGGATAGCTAATTCCTTCATTTCTAATGGGGCTAATCGGTAAGGTGCTTTTGAAACTGGCGCCGTCCCTGGGGCCAACTCAATAGCAAATTCAATCACTCTATCGGGTGGTAATCCCGGAAGGTCTTGTGGGAATACGTCTTCAAATTCGTTTACTACCGGAATATCTTGTAAGTTGGGCACCTCCTTCTGCGTGTCCACCACATAGGCTAGGTAGGCCTCATTTCCTTTTCGTAGCATCCTTCTGGCCTGGGCCATAGTCAAAAATTTCTGCGTCTGCCTCTTTCCTCTAAATATAACTTCTTTCTTCCCTGGGATATTTAGCTTAACTTTCTTCCCTTTACAGTCTATCTGAGCATCATTGCTAGATAGCCAGTCCATTCCCAAAATTACATCAAACTCCCCTAATTTAAAAGGAATCAGATCAACTCTAAAAGATTGCTCCCCTATGCCTATCTCACAGGCGGGGTGAATCTAGTTAACAGGAATAATTTCATGATTGGCTATTTCTACTTGTAAGGGTTCTATCAAGGGTTCAGCTTTAAGTCTTAATTTACGTGCAAAGTCCCTTGATATAAAAGATTTAGTTGCTCCCGAATCAAATAAAACGTTTGCACTGACTGAATTTAGAGAAAAGGTACCTGCTATCACATCTGAATCTTTCATAGCATCCTGGACTGTCATGTTGAAAGTCCTTGCAGTAGGTGGTTTATTGGAAGCAGCCTTGCTTGCTCCCGAAGCTGCTGGTTTATTCATTGGGCATTCCCTCTTCCAATGACCCGGGCGTCCACACTGATGACAAGTGGTGGTTGGGCGGGTAATGGGGGTTGGCGAAGTGCACTTGTCCGAATAGTGACCCTCTCGACCACACTTGAAGCAAATTACCGGCTTTCCTTTACACTCCCCAGAATGCATACTTCCACAAGTGTTACAGGCTGGCAATGGGGGTCGAGACTGGTTGGAATAGGACATTCTTGACTTCTGGCCACTCTGGCTCACATTCATGCTCATGGGCCGCTTAAACCCAGTGTTCCTTCCCGGTAGGGACACTGCTCCTCGATTAAATCTAGTTGGGAAGCTCCTTCCTGCGGAACCTCCACCCATGCTCATACTTTTCCTCTTTATTCCCTTCTTTTCTCTTTCCTTCTGCATCTGTTCACTTCCAGCTTCTACAATTGTTGCCTTTTGCACCAGAGTGGCATAATCCGTAATCTCAAGGATTGCCACCCTATTCTGAATCCACGGTTTCAGTCCCTGCTGAAACCTCCTAGCTTTCTTTTCCTCGGTGCTCACAAACTCCGGCACAAACCTTGATAACTCAGTAAATTTCGCTTCGTACTCTACTACAGACAAGTTATTCTGCTTTAGCTCCAAGAACTTGAGCTCCATCTGGTTTTCCATAAACCTCGGGAAATACTTTCCCAGAAACAACTGACTAAATCTCTCCCAGGTTATAATAGCATCTATCTCCATGTTTTTCTTGGCCTCCCACCAGTAGTTAGCTTCTCCTTTCAGAAGGTAGGTAGCAAATACAGTCTTCTGTGCCTCATCGATACTCAGAATCTCAAAGGATTTCTCCATTTCCTTTAACCATGCCCTTGCCTCAACTGGGTCGGCTGATCCGTGGAACTCAGGGGGCTTAAGGGACTTAAAAGCCCTGAAAGAGTTTGCCACAACATTGTTATTTCCTTGAGGGGGTGGGTTGGGTTGACGTTCCAAATTCTGCCTTAGGAGTTGCATGAACTGGCCCATGGGATCCATGCCTGGGTTTGGTACTGGTTGCTCAACCTCAGTTTCTCCTTCTTCAGCCTCTATCTCAAATCCCTCAACATCATATGTTTCCTCTTCCTCTTCATACAGGGAGTCATCCTGTTCCACATAATCCTCATCTTCCTCTTCACTGTGTTCCTGGTTTCTATTGTCCTGATTATGGATTCCCTGGTCCTCAGATCCAGGGTTCGCCCTAGTTCCAATCTTTCTTGGCGGCATGATTCTGATAAAAACAATTATTGGGAAATTCAACGTTAGGTCACAATCATATACAACATTGTGCCTTGCACAGCTCTTATAATGGGGAGAACGTATATCGCAATTCTATTATTTTATGACAGTTCTAATACGAAGTGCAGTAATAATAATGATAAAAATAGTGATCTCGTCACTAAGGAACTGAACCGAAGGAAACAAATATATACATAATGCGAGAAATACATAGTTTGATCTGGTCAAAAGTACAACAGTGCTACAGCCATTTGTCCCAAAAGTGATACACAAGAGTCTATCTGTCTAGTCAGAAAAAGGGATGCTATATACAAGTCAACTATCCCGGAAAATTGGCTCTTACTAAGGCCTCGGCTAACTAGACAACTAGACTATTTCATCGTCAATCCTGAATCACACACCGGAGCGGGTCAGCTCCCATACCCTTTCCATCGCACGACGGAAGATATAGTCGGCCTGCCACCTGGAGATCCTACCATGCTTGTCCCCCTGGAGAGATCTGAGTCTCGCTCGGGACGTGAGCTCTATCCCCGTTAGCTCCCTCCTCAAGGATCGGGGTATAGCAGCCCTAGTCTCATAAGCTCGGGTACGCCTACCCGCCCTCTCCGCGTCCAACTCCCTCCTGGCCTCATCCAGTCGGGCCTCAACAACAGCCAATCGGGTCCTCAGTACATCCTGCACATAGCCATAGGCTAACGAAGACTGCCTGTGGGCAGGGTCAAGAGGTGGTGAATCCGGAGCCGCTGGGGGTGCCTCCTCGGTCTGCCTAGGCTCGGAAGTATGGGTCTCTGAGCTGTCATCATAGGGGATCCAAGATAGTGGTGGAGGGGTAGGAGCTCTGACCACCAGAAGTGTGGGTAAAGGGGTACCAATATACACTACCATAGGTCTGACACGCTCCTCAGCTACTGGGACCTCATCCGGGTCCTCCTCCTCTGGAATAGCAATGACCTTTGTCTCTGACTCCTCTGAGGGGTCCTCCTCATCTGAAATAGCAATGACCTCCGTCTCTGACTCCTCTGAGGGGTCCTCCTCATCCTCCTCCATCTCAGGCTCCTCCTGATCCTCAACATCTAGCAGTGCCTCATCATGCTCACGCTCGAACATCTCAGGGTCCTCTATCTCAGGCGCCTACACATTAAACGAGCTAAGTTACTATCATGATACTTATAAGGGTTCCCGTAAGGGTTTTAACTGTCAGCACTACTTTAAGTAGTCTGACCATGAACTTGGCAAGAGTTCTTATTATCTTTGCGAGTTTGTTATTATATTGTCGCATCATCTCTGAGGTTTATAACGCTTAGCTCTGATACCATTTCTATAACACCCCCAGATCCGGGGTCAGGGATCCGGGTCGTCACGGTCTTTCTTTCCACAATATCACTTCACTTAATTAATAATAATTAACCTCATGCTGTGACCCCACACTAACACACACCACAACCCGTTATAGTCTCAGAGATGAAATTGAAATAAGTACAAGTCTTTGAATCCAAAAGTTATTACAACCCAAAATGATTACTTAATAAGTTTACAATTAATTTCCATTATCTGCCATAAGTTATAATTATACATAATTGATTCTCAAAAGTAGATGGTCTGATCAACAATAGATCTACCTCTGCAGCTATAGCAGCCTACAACATCAACGGGAAAACGCGGGACGCTTCCCACGCGCTTGCGCTGGGTCTGCTTGAGTCTGGCCATCCTTCCTAACTGTTGTTGTGTGATGAAGAAATAAAGCAAGAGTGAGCATTACAGCTCGCAAGATAATATATAGTGTAATCAATGATGCAAGTATCTAATAGATAACTTACTGAAAACCTTTATCAAAAGTAAGATAATTACTTACTGGATATAAGCTGAAAGGAAGATGAAGTTACCAAATACTTCACTATACTTATATCATTTATAAGGCTACTTGAACTACCACTGTTCAAAGTATTATAGGTTTTAAAAAAAAGTCATCCCATAGATGAGACCACAAGTTAAGACTTGAATAGATTCAATCTTTGAAATATTATTGAATGAAATAAAGTTACGAGATACTTTATTTAGTCCCGATATATATCCACATATATATCTCTTAAACATTTCCTGGAACCTCTGTTATGTAAAGTATGAACAGAGTTTGAAACATCCAATGAATTTTGGAAAGGAAATGAATTTTGGCATAAACCAGATATCTTGCTGATCAGGCAAAGATACCAATAAGTAACCTTTTCTACTAGTAGATGGATGAATCCCCCACCGGTCATCACCCTGGCCACATAAGGACCTTGTGCTGGACCGCCACCCGGCCTCTTACGCGTTGATGGACTGCCACCCAGCCACTTACACTTTGATAGACCGTACCCCGGCCTGTCGCTTATGCCGACTCAATTAGATGGGCTTACATCCCGAACATTGGGCAAGTAATCAATTCATTCATCAAAACAGCAACCTTGTTGCGAATATAAAATACACCACAGAGCCGGATCCCTTAGATTTTTGAGCGAGTATTCAAGTCCCCTTAAAATGGAAGATCTTGAATTAGAAAACAAGTTTTGGGATCCGCTCTACCTTTTAAATTCATTTTGAAGACTCGAAAACATTTTTAGGAATGTTTGGAGTAATACTGATTTATTAAAATAAATCAGTCCCGATATGAAAGAAATATCTGACTATTATTATTTAAATAATATTCACATAAGAATAATTGAGGTAGAAGTTGGAAAACTTATACTTGAATGAATAGCAAATAATCAAAGATATACTTATACGAAAGTAATATCTTATTTGAATAATCAAAAATAAGTTTGATTATCGAAATATTATTCTTTAATAAAATAAAGAATATTATTAAATAATAAACGGAGTCATAAGTCCTCGAATGAATATTATAAATAATATTCATAAAATAAAACAAAGGAGTCATACATCCTCAAATGAATATTCAAATAATATTCATTAAATAATATAACTGAGTCATAAGCCCTCGAATGAATATTCGAAATAATCTTCAATTAATAAAATAAAAGGAGTCATAAGTCCTCGGATGAATATTCAAATAATATTCATTAAATAATATAAAGTTATTGAATAAACTTTATTCGATTAATAGTGGTGAAAACTATAACCATATACATATAAATATATAAATATATAAAGTCTACTCGGGATCCTCGACTCCCGGTTTTAGAAAACGTTTTCACCTTTGGGTCCCTATACTATAGGTATATGCAAATTACCGCTATCCTCTAGCATAGGTATTATCAACTGAACCAACAGATATATATGGCAAGGATACGAAACAGGCATGCATATATATACCATATCAGCATGCTTCAATATATCGCAACATTTGCTAATTAACCAACATGCATCTATCGCAAGATAATGCATATACAAATATACATCACAACAACAGTATAACGGGTAGAAAACTTGCCTGAGTGACTGGGGGTGTTAAAAGGCTCGGGACGAGTCTGGTAACCTATAATCAACAAGTAAGTTGGAATTAAACCAAAGTCACTTGTAATTCTATACTCTAACCAAATTAGACTCTAACGCTCGCTTTGCGCTTACTGGTTCTCTTAAGTCACTGGAGTACCCTCGGCTCCACCATTTTTAATAAATTAACCATTACGAGTTTTAAGGCGATTCTTTCGCGAGTGGCTTACCAACTGCCTAACACACTTACCATAATTGTTTCATACATTAATTAACCCTTTTTGGTCTTTAACCTATGTTTCAAAGTAAGGCGAGGGGAAAAGTTTCGTTCGCGAAACGCCGTTACTTGAAACAGTCGTTTCTCCTAAACCGTGCATCGGAATCGAACGAACTACATATCAAAACGAAGCTCGTAACATGAGCTATCTAAACATGGCAATGGTCAAAATCTAGCAGGGGGTTCTCGGGTCCTAATGTTATGAACAAAAGCAGTCTAAAGTAAATCGAACATTACGACGGCTACGTTTACGCGATTTCCCAAATTTAAACCATTCAAAAACCATCATAATTCAACCTCAACCCATTCATACAACCAAAGTCCATCCTTATCACATCATAATAGCCCCAATCAATTCAATATTAACATTTATACTTATGCCTAAGCTTGAATTTAACTATACTTAAGTTCTTTTAACCAAAATAACAAGATTCACCATTCCATTTCACTACCACTCCAACCCACACTCTTAACCACAAGCATTAAGCTACTATATCACCATAATAATCAAAATCATCTTATTATACATAGGAATCTAGGGTTTGGAGATGATATACCTTCCTTGAAGTGGTGGGAGTAGCTAGGAAGCCTTAAGAAGCTTTGAGAAGTCTTATGGATGCTTGGATCTTAAAGGAAAACAAGAAAAAAATTCAAGTTAAAACCTTGAAAACACTATTCATTGTCTTCTTCATTAATTTATTGAAGAAGATTGAGAAAGAATTGAAGGCTTAAACTCATGATATAGCCATAACTATGCATAAGGATGATTAGGGAATTAACTCACCAATTTAGGAAGCTTGGATCTTGGATTTTGAAAATTCTTGCCTTTAAAAAGTGAAAAAGCCGAGAGCAAATGAAGAAATAATGCCTTGGTTCCTTTTTGTTTTGATGAAGAATGAATTATTTGGCTTGGTTGGTTGGTTTTGTTTTTGTTTTAGTTAATTACCTATTTAACCTTGGACTTTGTGTGGTTCTCATTCAACCACACCTCCTTCCTTCCCATGTCATGCTTGTGTCATGCTATGATGTCATCTTTCCCTCCTTGTCCTCTTCTCATTGGTTGGGTGGCATCATCCCCACTAATCTCTTTGATTAACTTCCTAATTGTTTGTCTAATGACCACTGATCTGTTATACGGTTCGCTTAACTTTCATTTTCGTTTACCGTTTGAGGGATCATACCCGGGATCTTATTACTTAGGTTCCCTTAACCTTTCTCAATATATCATATTCCTTTTATGATCCTCTCTTATAATCCTTTAATTTAAATCTTTTTATCATGTTACCTTATACTCAAATCTTTCCGTATCTAGTGGATTTCCGGGAAAAATCAAAGTGTTTGGAATTGGGTTCTAGCGATCTTTACATACACTTATATACCATATAGAGTACTAATAAAATCTCATAATATCCATAACAGAACCCCTACATAGTGTGGCATGAAAAGTTTTCTCATTCAGCAAAAACACTATTCACAAGGGTTACAAAAAGTTGAAAATTTTGGGGGTTATTACAACTTCTCTTATACACGCACGATTCGCTTGGACTTTGATCAAATCCATATGACTGGACTGCCTGATCAAAACGAATATTCCAGTCTCTAGAAGCTTGTTTAAGTCCATAAATAGACCTCTTAAGCTTATATACCAGATGCTCTTGGCCTTCCTTAATGAATCCTTTTGGTTGCTGCATATAGATGGTTTCTTCAAGACTTCCATTAAGAAAAGCTGTCTTGACATTCATTTGCCAAATCTCATAATCGAGATGAGCTGTTATAGATAAAAGAATACGGATTGACTTAAGCATGACTACCGGTAAAAAGGTTTCCTCATAATCGATACCTTCTTTCTGAGTATACCCTTTCGCAACAAGTCTTGATTTCCAGGCTTTCACCTTTTTATCTAATCCCCTCTTTTTCTTGTAGATCCACTTACATCCAATAGGTTTTATACCTTTGGGTGGTTCCACGAGCTCCCAGACCTGATTAGAATACATTGATTTTAGCTCAGATTCCATCGCCTTTTGCCAAAGATCTGCATCTTTGTCTTGTACTGCCTCTTCGTATGTACGGGGATCATCATCATGTTCACCAGAGACCAAGTCTGAAGACTCTCCCAAAAAAATGAATCTATCAGGCTGTTGAACAACCCTCCCACTACGACGAGGCACTGATGCGGTATTAGTGACAGGTTGTACATTATGTTGTGGTTGTTCTACTTGTACTACAGCTTCATGGGTATTTTTTGTCCCTCCCACTAGTTCCTCTAAAACGACACTACTCATGGGTTTGTGATTCATTATATATTCCTCCTCTAAGAATCTTGCATTGGTGCTAACAATGACATCCCAATTCTTCAGACTATAAAATAAATATCCTTTCATTCCCATGGGGTAGCCTACAAACAACCTTACTTCTATACGAGATTCTAACTTAGTCGCGTTCTTGTTCAGCACATGTGCTGGACAACCCCATATTCGAATATGTCTTAAACTCGGTTTACCCCCGGTCCACAATTCTAAGGGGGTTTTAGGAACCGACTTAGAAGGTACTAAGCTCAGAAGATAAACTGTTGTCTCTAAGGCATGTCCCCAAAACGACTTGGGTAAATCTGAATAACTCATCATCGATCTAACACTCTCTAAAAGAGTCTGGTTCCTTCTCTCTGCTACACCGTTCTGCTGGGGTGTGCCTGGTGCAGTTAACTGGGATTCTATCCCATTTTCTAATAAATATTCCCTAAATTCTCCAAGCAAGTATTCGCCACCACGATCTGATCGTAGTGACTTGATACTTTTATTAAGTCGCTTCTCCGTTTTAGCTTTGTACTCTTTGAACTTATCAAAGCACTCAGACTTACGGTGCAACAAATAAACGTACCCATATCTAGAATAATCATCAATGAAAGTGACGAAATATTTATAACCACCTCTTGCTTGGATATTCATGGGTCCACATAAATCAGAGTGAACCAATTCTAACAGTTGTTTGGCTCTATTCCCTTTTGCCTTGAAAGGCCTATTAGCCATTTTACCTTCCAAGCAGGATTCACAAACTGGAAATGGCTCCACTGCCAATGAGCTTAAAGGCCCGTCTACTACCAGTCTTTGAATCCTCCTCAAGTTAATATGACCTAATCTCAAGTGCCAAAGATATGTTTGGTTCAAACTAGAAGGTTCCTTTCTTTTAGTAGAGTTAGAAGATGTGTTGTTCAATTCCCTAAATTGCAGTTGCAGTGCAAGTGACTAGGATTAATTATATACAAATTGTCTTGCAATGTACCAGAACATATAATCCGTTTATTCATCATAATAGAAACATTACGATCCAAACAAACATTATAACCATCCAAAGCAAGTTTAGAAACCGAAATTAAATTCCTTCTAAAAGAAGGTACATAAAGACAATTGTTCAAAACCAAAATCCTATCAGAACCAAAAGATAAATGAATAACTCCTACTGCAACTACTGCTACTTTCATAGCATCTCCCATGAACACGTATATCTCACCATCTCTAAGCATTCTGGATAGTTGAAACCCCTGCATAGAATTACAAACATGATCAGTGGCTCCTGTATCTACACACCAAGTGCTCGTAGATATAGCCGCTATAAATGTTTCTGTAAATAGAGAAAGAGACATACCAGTATTGTTTGTCTTCTTAGGAAGAGGACAATCCTGTTTCCAGTGACCTGACTGTTTGCATTTAAAGCACTTTCCCTTAGGCTTTTTCACACCACCCTGAACTCCCACTGCCTTCACAGCTTTCTGTGTCTGAGCCTTTTTCTTCTTCTTGATACCTTTCGGCTTAGAGGAAGAACCTTTCTCAGCCACATTCACTAGAACACTCTGCCGAAATAATCCTTCAGCTGCCTGAAGTTCTGTCAGCAGTTCCGCGAGACTATACTGCCTCTTGGTCATGTTGTAATTCAAGCGGAACTGCTCAAAACTCTTGGACAAGCTCATAAGGATAATGTCAATCTGGGTTTCCCCGCCAAGTTCAGTAGCAAGGACCTCTATCTCATTCAGATGCGACATCATCTTGAGAACATGATCCCTTACAGGTGTGCCTTCATCCATCTGAGTGTTCATTAAAGCCTTCATGGCTACTTGCCTAGCAGCCCTATTTTGATCTCCAAAAAGTTCCTTGAGATTAAAGAGCATATCCGAAGCAGTGGCCATAGACTGATGCTGATGCTGCAAAACACCCGACATTGCTGCCAGAATGTAACATCGTGACATCTCATCAGCCTTAATCCACCGTTTATAATACTCTTTCTCATCTTCAGGAGCATCAGCAGCAGGCTGTTCAGGCTTGGGTTCATAATTGCAAAACTTGTACTCCTCAGCAGTCAACACAATGTCCAAATTTCATTTCCATTCAATATAGTTAGGTCCGGTAAGTTTGTTATCCTTAAGTATGGTGAATAGTGGATTAAAGCCCATTTTACCCTGAGAATCATGCATAAAAACATCACATAAATAAGGGTGCATTAATTATTAAGAGCTATTGATTCCTCTAACAATTATTTAAAATTAAATGCACTAACATCTAGACACCATAAGTTTCTGGTACGCCACGATGTGTGACATGTATACCACCTAATTTTGTTTAAATGTTACTTCGGTCCTATTACTAAACAATATGCCACATTGGGGTGGACTATATTATTTTTCATAGCTAAGTGTATACCATCATCAAATCTTAAATTATTTGAAATCTATGGAACTTGGTACGCCACGATGGGTGGCGTGTATACCTTCCAATATTCGTAATTTTGCCTTGAATAGAATACTTCAATTTAATATTCATCAATGGTTTGATTTCCGGGTAGTGGAGGAGTCACATCGGTCTCGTTTAAAACCCACAGCCTTATAAGTTCGATGAACCCGTTTTTGACAAAATCGCCCCAAATCAGAAATAAAGAAAATCCGTATTTATTTCTTTTAAAATTTATTAATTTAAGAAGTTTGTTCTAGTAATTTCTATAACATTCTAGACACCATAAATTACATGCCACGATGGGTGACGTATATATAATTAATATTCGTCTTTATGTTAAATTACCTACAACCAATAATGGAGACCATGGGATTTAATTTCATATTAATTCCCTCTCCCACTTAGATTTTTTTTATTAAAATTGAGGAATTTTAAAATTAAATGGGGCCCTATGTTGTTATAATTATGTCTAAACATGCATTCAAAATACACACATAATTTTAGCAACATGTAATATTTAATTAAAGCAATAAATAAAATTTATGTCCATGTCGTCCTAATTAAGTTAAACATGCAATTTTAAAAGAATTACACACATAATTAACGACACACATAATCAATAAATTAAAGCAATAATTAAAATTTAATGGAAAAAATTAAAATAAATTTTCCACTATTATGCCCCTTGAAAAAAAATCCAGCTCTTAAAAAAAATCTGCCCCAAACGCGCCCCAACAGCCCCAGCAGCCCCAGCAGCCCCAGCAGCCCCAGCAGCCCCAGCAGCCCCAGCAGCCCCAGCAGCCCCAGCAGCCCCAGCACCCCAGCAGCCCCAGCACCCCCAGCACCCCAGCAGCCCCGGCACCCCAGCAGCCCAGCAGCCCCGGCAGCCCCGGCAGCCCAGCACCCCAGCAGCCCCAGCAGCCCCAGCAGCCCCGGCACCCCAGCAGTCCCAGCAGCCCCAGCACCCCAGCAGCCCCAGCACCCCAGCAGCCCCATGTAATCGCACAGCGGAACAAAAAAAAACTACCGGAATTGATTTCCGATCGCACATAACTATTATAAAATACCCGGAACAATTATAAAAAAAATAGATCTAATACAAAACTAATTTTGTAAAATCTATTTTAACACGATCAACCCTCGTGTAAATTACAACTACGATTAAATCATGTGGAAACCAAAACAAAAATTAACCACGATTAAACCACGTGGGATCCAAACACATAATTAAAATATACATGGCCATAATAGTGGATTAACAACCTGCATCAAAACCAATACAAGCAAAACACTATATACACGCATATATAATTACGACATGGACATTATATCATAAAACGTAGAACCCATTACCAGGCTCTTGATACCAATTGTTGGGAACCACGGACTTGGGGTGTTACTACGTTTTACGATAAAGATTACGAAAAGAAGATTACCTTGTTAATGGTTGATTCCACGCTCTTCTATTGTATTCCCAAATTCCCTTGAGCGAAGTGTGACCTCCGTCTTCTCAAGTTATCCTCTCTTCTTGCTCCTTGGTGGCTGCAATATGTTTTCACACAATTGCCAAGCAAGAAGAGAATAAGAATATATATAGGCTACAATAGGGACCATGAATAATTAGGTTGGGCCTTCTAATTACATCTTGAGCCTAGCCCAATGTAATTAAATATTAATTCAATCCACTAAAGAATTAATATTTGCACCACCTTTCCTAATACCGTAATTTAATTAATTCGGTTCCAATATTATTTGCTAATTAAATTCCCCATGTTTAAAATATCATATATCCATTAATTAAATAAATTACTGATAATTTATTTAATTAATATCTTTTATCCTTGATCATCCACTCAACCTTTATTTAATTATGCCAGAATAAATTCCACCTGCAGGGTTTCACATAATTAAATCTTTTTGAGCTTTCAAGGGGACATCATTAACCCGAATATTATCAGGACATGGATTTCTTCAATAAATAATATCCACCATGTATATAATTCCATCACCCAAAATATAATGATATAATTCAAAAGAATTATTTCATATATAAATCAAAGCATGTAAATAATATACACGTGTCAATTACTATTTCCGGATTAAGAACCTAAGCATTAATAATAACATAGAATCTTAGTTCTCCTTCTTAATCAGTATTAAGGGAACAATTCTAAATTTGATCTTGTTCAATATACATAAAGTATACTAGCATTATTTATTAGTCAATATAAACTAATCTAAATAATACTACAGCCATACCAGTGGATTGTCCAACACCACATGTGATGTGAACCTTATTATATTATATAACCGTATTTAACAATCTAATATTCTGTATCCCATTTGATACTAGATTGTTCACAATATATAATATTAGACAACATGTGAATATTCAAATGATTCTCAATTAAACTGGCCAGAAATAAATGTATATACTTCAAATAAATATTTTCAGTATACACTAACATTTGTAACTTTGAATAATTATTAAAACGTGTAAGAAACTTTGTGCGGTTTACTTTCTTAATATAAGAATCACTCCGTGAAATCTCTTGTATTTATTTATTTCATTTTTAAGTTTCAATTTCCGCCACATGCATTAATAGTTTTAAAAATAAAGAACATACATTCACCCCCCCCCCCCCAATTCTATGTACCTTTTGGACCTAACCATTGGTATAAGAGCTTGTTGATCGATATATAGATCAGATCCATTAGATTAGCAAGTTTTGTTGTTGAGTTTGGTTGTATGGAGTCTGGGAGTGCTTTCATGGTGTAGAGTAGATTTTGGTTTTTTTGTTTTGATTTGACTGAATTTTGGTATTGTTGACTGACTAGGTAGTTGTATTTTGAGACGATATATTGCAAATTTTTCTCAGATCTAAAAATAAGAGTTCTCGGAAAGTTTATAACGACTCGTATATTTTGTATTATTTTAAAAGTGTAATTGTTGAATAATTAATTAAATAAAATATGTTTATTGGATTTGACAACTCCGTGTTGGTTCTTATTAATTATTTGTGATATATTGGTGTATGGGATTGAATTGCATAGTTAATTATTGAGTTGTATTATTTTGTTTCACATTTAAAAGTGATTTTATTGCAGTTTTATTTTCATAAATATCTGGATCATCTCTAAAATTGTTTTTATGATTTTATAATTTCAATAATTATTTTCAGGATTTTATAAACCTGAGAAATCAATATTTCATTAATTATTTATCTTTAAATGATTTTTTGATTGCATTTATTTGGAAAATCAGTATTTAATTCCAGAATTCTTAAAAAATTACGAAACTCATATTTTATGAAGTTTATAATATTTTGAAAATTTTAAAATTATTTTGGAAATTTTTGGAATTAATTTCACCCGCGCGTTGATTCATTTAATTGTTAAAAGCGGGTATAAATTGCGTTTCAGAAATGGTTTTAAAATTTTGAAATTTACATTTTAATTAATTTTGGGATATATATAAAATTTTAAGATTATTTTGGCAATGCTTTGATTAATATTTATTCACAGATTATACCATTAAAAATAGATTAAAATGACGTGAATGGCTTGCAGTCGGTCGAAATAAAAATAAAACGACACATATCTAATAAAATTTGACACGTGTCATGTGTTGGTGTTTTAGGAGGGTGAGCAGTCATTTGAGTATAGGGATAAACACCAATTTTCCTTGGTGTCTCGGCTTATCTCTCGACTTGTCTCTATTTCTCTCTTCTCGATCCTCTGTTATCTCTCCTTTTCCTTTCTTTTTCTCCCGTCTTCTTCCTTCCTTTCTTCGGCTGTTCCTGCCTTATGTTTTGCCGCCATTTTCCGGTTGGTTTTCCGGCATCCTGATAAGTGGCATTTTATACCACTTAAAACGTCTTAAAATGGCTTAAATTGGTGTCTTGAAATCAAGTAT
Organism: Apium graveolens; assembly: GCF_009905375.1. Lineage (NCBI taxonomy): Eukaryota > Viridiplantae > Streptophyta > Magnoliopsida > Apiales > Apiaceae > Apium > Apium graveolens. Next base: position 276,076,265 of record NC_133651.1, on the reverse strand, counting down.
TTTGTGTATTTGATGCGTTTTTCTAGTGTTTATGCATTTCAGGGTATTAGTTGCATTTTGGGGGAGGAATCATCAAGAATAAGCCTTGGCATGTGTTCACCATTGCGAGAGGAAAGGAATGGGCAGATTACGGCGAAGAAACGGAGCAAGCTTGGAATTTTTCCAGTAGGGTCCTGCGCGCTCGCGCAGCAATGCTGAGCGGCCGCGCAGCAGTCTGCGCGCCCGCGCAGATATGCTGAGCGGCCGCGCAAGGTCGGGGAAAAAGCTGAATTATTTTAGACTTCTACTTCTGTGTGGCTTCCAACTTCTATGTAATCTGAGTTTTATGGGACTATTATATAGGTAGATTTGAGACGTTTTCACAGAGAGTATTAAGGAGATTATGTTTTAGATTGTGTTTTATGCAAGAAGCGAAGGAGATAAGGAAGAAGACCGATTTAGCACACCGCAATGAAGAGGAAGCATATATTCTTGTGATTCTTGTTTCGTTGTAACGTTGGATGCTAGTTTTCTTGCTTTGACTTATTTACTCTTGTGACGTACTCTGTTTTAATATAATTAGTGTAGTTATTATTTTCTTGTGTTGTTTGTCATGATTTCATATGAACCCATGATGGCGATAAGTTCTATTATGGGCTAATCGTGATCATGGGGTTACGACGGATTTATTATGGAATTCTTTAGTTAATTGTTTAATACTTTAGTGTGTGATGATTGCATGATATCTAGTATTGGTTGTGCGTATTCGTCTTATGTGCGTCGCGAACATATAAGATAGGGTGTTAATCTCTTGTGAAGCGACGGTGGATCTTGAGATTTAGAACTTGCCATGCTAGCATAGGTTCATGTACGTTGTGCATGATTAGTGGGTAACTCTAACAGTTTTATTTGCCCTATGTAATCAAAAGGGATAACTTGTGCTTAAATCGTTGTGTTGTCAATTTCTGTAGACATATAGGAACTCAACATAATTGATGACTATTCAACTTCTATCTTAATTGTGGATGCTTGGTAGAATGGTATTAGTACAATGAAAGTTGGCTTTTATCAGTTTCGTGTTATTCGATTAATGTCATCACTGTCACATGCTAAAGTTAATAACAATGGCTATAGAAGGAAGTAATAATGAAGTTGTGATCTCATGAGTCTTTTATTATTGATAAATTGAAGTGTTAGTTAAGTGGTTAATTGAGTAGTTAATTATAGTTAATATTTAATCAACAATTTTAAGTGTTATTATCTTAACATTGAGAAGTAATCATACATTGGTGAGTGAGTTTAATTAGACAATAATTTAGTCTGAGTCTCTGAGGGAACGAACTAGAAAGTATTCTATATTACTTGCGAACGCGTATACTTGCGTGAATATTAGTGCGTGTTTTCGCCCTAACAAGTTTTTGGCGCCGCTGCCGGGGACTCTGCGTATTTGTTTAGTTTATGTACTTACCATCATTGGTCATTAGGACTCAGTGATTAGGACGTAGTAGTTACTTACTCTTTTTGGTTGTGTTTCAGGTACTTTAGCAAGCGTTTATGCTAACTCGTTCTCGTGCTCGCAAGAGGACTTTAGATACAGCTGAGGAGACAGACGAAGTTCTTGATATTCCGGAGAAGTTAGATTTTGAGGATTCCGATTCAGGAACTGAGCAGAAAGAACCAGTAAACATGGGAGATCGTATTGTTCAAGCTGATCCAGCTCTTATGGATTTTTCTCGGCCTAAAATTGATGACATTCAGTCAAGCATCCTTCATCCGGCTATTCAAGCTAACACCTTTGAAATCAAGTCGGGCACTATTCAGATGGTGCAGAATTCTGTTTCTTTTGGAGGAGCGGCAACTGAAGACCCCAACATGCACATAAGAAATTTTGTCGAGATCTGCAGCACTTTTAAGTATAATGGCGTGACTGATGAGGCTATCAAGTTGAGGCTTTTCCCATTCTCACTGAGGGATAAGGCTAAAGACTGGTTACATTCTGAACCAGCTGGGTCCATCACTACGTGGCAAGATCTTGCGCAAAAGTTTCTGGTGAAGTTTTATCCAATGGCAAAGACTGCTGCTATGAGGAGTGCTCTTACTCAGTTTGCGCAGCAACCTACAGAATCTATGTGCGAGGCTTGGGAACGCTACAAGGAAATGTTGAGAAAATGTCCACATCATGGAATGCCAGATTGGATGGTGATCACTGGTTTTTATAATGGTTTGGGGGCCCAATCTCGGCCCATGCTCGATGCAGCAGCTGGAGGAGCCTTATGGGCTAAAAGCTATACTGAGGCGTATAATCTTATAGAGACGATGGCTGCAAATGAGCATCAAAACCCAACTCAGAGGATGACGTCAGGCAAGGTCGCAGGTATTCTGGAAGTTGATGCAGCCACCGCTATTGCAGCCCAGCTCCAAGCGCTATCAATGAAGGTTGATTCTCTGGCTATGTATGGAGTTAATCAAATAGCTATGGTTTGTGAGCTTTGTGCAGGTTCTCATGCTACGGATCAGTGTTCTCTTGTCAATGAATCTGTTCAGTATGTGAATAATTATCAGCGACAACAGCAGCCTGTGCCAGCGACCTATCATCCTAATAACAGAAATCATCCAAATTTCAGCTGGGGGAATAATCAGAATGCTATTCAGCCACCATATCAGCAAGGAGTGAGTAAACAGTTTACCCCACCTGGATTCCAGCAACCACAGCAGTATGCTACAAGGCAATCATATCCTCAACAGGGAAGTGCAGCTGCACCTACTAGTGCTGATTTTGAGGAACTTAAGATGTTGTGCAAGAGTCAGGCGGTTTCTATCAAGACCTTGGAAAATCAAATCGGTCAATTAGCCAATGCAGTGCTCAATCGTCAACCTAGCACTCTTCCCAGTGACACGGAAGTACCAGGCAGGAAGGAAGCTAAAGAGCAAGTCAAGGCTATTACCTTAAGGTCTGGAAAAGTAGCTGAGGCTGAAAAGGCAAAAGAAGTAGAAGCTGAAATTAGAGAAGAAGAATCTAAGCAAAAGGAGAAAGCGGCGGAACCAAGGAAGACTACTGTTGAACACACTCTACCTGAGGCTAATACAGGGGAGAAACAGCTCTATCCTCCACCACCTTTTCCTAAGAGATTACAGCAACAAAAGCTGGATAGACAGTTCGGGAAGTTTCTGGAGGTGTTCAAGAAACTTCACATCAATATACCTTTCGCTGAGGCTCTGGAACAAATGCCTAGTTATGCGAAGTTTATGAAGACTATTCTTTCAAGGAAGGTGAAACTGGATGACCTTGAAACCGTTGCTCTCACGGAAGAATGCAGCGCTGTTCTGCAATAAAAGTTACCACCAAAACTGAAAGATCCAGGAAGCTTCACCATTCCTTGCACCATTGGCAATCTAACTTTTGACAAGTGCCTTTGTGATTTGGGAGCAAGCATTAATCTGATGCCGTTGTCGATCTTTAAAAAGCTGGATCTGCCTGATCCAAAACCCACATACATGTCGCTACAATTGGCGGACCGTTCCATTACTTACCCAAGGGGCATAGTTAAGGATGTGCTCGTCAAGGTGGATAAGCTCTTCTTTCCAGCAGATTTTGTTATTCTGGATTTTGAGGAAGATAAGAAGATTCCCATAATCTCGGGGAGGCCTTTCTTGGCTACTGGCCGTACCTTGATAGATGTGCAAAAAGGGGAACTTACTATGCGGGTCCAAGATCAGGATGTGACCTTCAACGTATTCAAGGCAATGAAATTCCCTACAGAAGAAGAGGAGTGCTTAAAAGTGGATGTGATTGATTCCGCGGTTACTTTGGAACTCGAGCACATGCTAATGTCTGATGCATTGGAAAAGGCCTTATTGGGGGATTTTGACAGCGATGATGAAAATAGCAACGAGCAATTACAATATCTGAACGCTTCTCCATGGAAGCGAAAGCTGGACATACCATTTGAATCTCTTGGTACTTCGAACCTTAAGAATGCTGAAGGGAAGCTCAAACCATCAATAGAGGAAGCACCTACCTTGGAGCTCAAACCATTACCTGAACACTTGAGGTATGCTTTTTTCGGTGATTCATCTACGTTACCTGTTATTATTTCATCTGACCTTTCAGGTAGTGAGGAAGACAAGCTCTTAAGGATTTTGAGAGAATTCAAATCGGCTATAGGATGGACCATAGCAGACATCAAGGGGATAAGTCCTTCATATTGTATGCATAAAATTCTGCTAGAGGAAGGTAGTAAGCCAACTGTGGAACAACAACGAAGACTGAATCCCATCATGAAGGAGGTGGTGAAGAAAGAAATTCTGAAATGGCTAGATGCAGGCATCATTTATCCTATTTCTGACAGCTCGTGGGTGAGCCCCGTACAATGTGTACCTAAGAAGGGAGGTATCACTGTGGTCGCAAATGAAAAGAATGAGCTCATCCCTACTCGAACAGTTACAGGATGGAGAGTATGCATGGATTATAGAAAATTGAACAAAGCCACAAGGAAGGATCACTTCCCCCTTCCATTTATTGATCAAATGCTTGACAGATTAGCGGGTCATGAGTATTTTTGTCTTCTGGATGGTTATTCCGGGTATAATCAGATTTGTATTGCACCAGAGGATCAGGAAAAGACTACCTTCACTTGTCCATTTGGCACATTTGCTTTTCGTAGAGTTTCGTTTGGGTTATGTGGCGCCCCGACCACCTTTCAGAGATGTATGATGGCTATATTCTCTGACATGATTGGAAATAACGTCGAAGTGTTCATGGATGACTTCTCCGTCTTTGGACACTCATATGATGAATGTTTGAATAATCTGCACGCCGTACTCAAAAGATGCGTGGAAACTAATTTGGTGCTTAATTGGGAGAAATGTCATTTTATGGTGCGTGAAGGCATTATCCTTGGGCATAAGGTCTCTAGCAAGGGTCTGGAGGTGGACAAGGCCAAGGTGGGAGTCAATGAAAATCTTCCCCCACCCAATTCTGTGAAAGGAATCCGTAGTTTTCTTGGTCATGCGGGTTTTTATCGGCGATTCATCAAGGACTTTTCAAAGATATCTAAGCCGTTGTGCAATTTGCTTGAGAAAGATGTGCCTTTCAAATTTGATGATGAATGTTTGGCAGCATTCGAGACTCTCAAGAAGAGTTTGATCACTGCACCAGTTATTACAGCACCAGATTAGACAGAACCATTTGAGATGATGTGTGATGCGAGTGATTATGCGGTAGGTGCAGTTCTGGGACAGCGCAAGAAAAATCTCTTCCATATGGTCTACTATGCAAGTAAGACTTTAAATGGTGCCCAATTGAACTACACCACTACTGAGAAGGAGCTTTTGGCTATAGTCTTTGGCTTTGAGAAATTTCGATCTTATCTACTTGGTACGAAAGTAACAGTATTCACTGATCATGCAGCTATTCGCTATCTGGTTTCCAAGAAGGATTCGAAGCCGAGACTCATTCGTTGGGTGCTTTTACTTCAGGAATTTGAGTTAGAGATCAAAGATAGAAAAGGTACTGAGAATCAAGTAGCTGACCATCTCTCTAGGTTGGAGAATCCCGATTCTACTTCACAAGATAGGACGTTAATCAATGAATCTTTTTCGGATGAGCAGTTGTTTGCAATTCAGGAGGAAGAACCATGGTTTGCAGATATTGTAAACTATCTTGTCAGCAATATAATGCCTCTTAATTTGACATCCGCTCAAAAGAAGAAGTTTCTGCATGAGGTGAAGTGGTATATGTGGGATGAACCATACTTGTTTAGACAGGGAGCTGACCAGATCATCAGGAGATGTATCCCGTTCTGTGAGACGGAGGGGATATTACGAGACTGCCATTCCACGGTTTATGGTGGACACTATGGAGGTGAGAAGACGGCAGCTCGTATTCTGCAAGCAGGTTTTTTCTGGCCTACTTTGTTCAAGGATGCTCATCAGTTTGTTTTAAGGTGTGATCGTTGCCAAAGAGTGGGAAATTTGTCAAGGAAGGATGAGATGCCATTAAATGTGATGCTTGAAGTCGAGGTCTTTGATGTGTGGGGAATCGATTTCATGGGGCCTTTTATCGCGTCTTGCAATAATCAGTACATCTTGCTGGCAGTCGATTATGTCTTAAAATGGGTCGAAGTTAAAGCTTTACCGACAAATGATGCAAAGGTAGTGCTAAATTTTCTTCATAAGCAAATTTTCACAAGGTTTGGAACACCTCGGGTAATCATAAGTGATGAAGGATCGCATTTTTGCAACCGTAAGTTCACTTCTATGATGCAGCGTTATAATGTGAATCATCGAGTAGCTACTGCCTATCATCCGCAAACAAATGGTCAAGCGGAAGTGTCTAACAGAGAGATAAAGCGCATTCTAGAGAAGGTTGTTTGTCCGTCAAGGAAGGATTGGTCTTTAAAGCTCGATGAAGCTGTTCGGGCTTACAGAACAGCATACAAAACTCCACTAGGGATGTCACCGTTTCAGTTGGTGTACGGTAAGGGATGTCATCTACCAGCAGAGCTTGAGCATAAGGCCTACTGGGCATTGAAGAAATTGAACCTGGATTTAGATGCAGCTGGTAAGAAAAGAATGCTTCAGATTAATGAACTTGATGAATTTCGACTTCAAGCGTACGAGAACAACAAAATGTTTAGGGAAAAGGTGAAGAGGTGGCACGATAGGAAGCTACATCCTAAGTTATTTGTGCCAGGGCAACAAGTTCTTTTATTCAACTCTCGGCTCCGACTTTTTCCTGGGAAGTTGAAATCAAGGTGGTCTAGACCTTTTATTGTCAAAACTGTGTTTCCACATGGAGCGGTGGAAATTTTTGAGAATGATTCGGACCAAGCATTCAAGGTTAACGGTCAGCGGTTGAAGCACTACTATGGGGACATGGCAAACCGAGAGGTGGTTAGTGCCATTTTGTTGACTACTTGAGAAAGGTACGGAACGTCAAGCTAATGACGAAAAAGAAGCGCTGCGTGGGAGGCAACCCATGAATTGTTGTTACAGGAACCCTTAGAAGTTAATAACCTTTCCAAAAACACAAAAAAATCAGAAAACAGGGGCTAAAAAAAAAAAAATTCCAGAGACCCTCTGCGCGGCCGCGCAGTTATGCTGAGCGGCCGCGCAGGGGTCGAGTTCCAGAAATTTTTTTTTACAGTTCAGAAAAAAAAAACAAACAAAAACACAAAAACAGTTTTAGCCCATAAACCCACGAATTGTTCCCACTACCCCATCATTTTAGCCCTTAATTCCCAAACCCTAATCTAATCCACACCCTATATATACATACACATATCCTACATATCTCCCACAAAACTTCCTACACTTAAACCCTCTCACAAACATCAAAAATCAGTTCTTACACACTTCTATTCACGAATCAATGGCACCCAAGAGAGCACGCACTATTGACAACAGCAGCACAGTTCGTACTGCTGATTCATCGAGGGGCACTGCTGCAAGGCCTCGGTTAACTGACAGAGCTGCGGAGGAGGAGTACACTAGGCTGTTGGGGAAGCCGATTCTGAAGGAGAGGGGGTTTTTACCATCAGGGATGGATGGTGAGTTGTTGCCTATGATTGCAGAGAAGGGGTGGATAGCTTTTTGTGAGTCACCCGAAGCAGTACCGATGAGCGTTGTTCGCGAGTTCTACGCGAACGTGAAGGCTAAAAAGAATGGGTTTTCTGTAGTCCGTGGGCTGACGGTTGATTATCATCCTGCGGCGATTCGCCGTGTGATTGGACAGCGAGAGAGGAAGCCCGAGGAGGAGAACTGGAATGAAAAGACTGCTGAGGATTTTGACTTGGATTTGATTTGTGCGACTCTCTGTCGACCGGGCACAGTTTGGAACCGCAGTCCAGCCAATAATGAGTATCGTCACTTTCCGGCGATCGCCATGAACAGGTATGCCCGTGCATGGAATGCATTTATATGTGCTAATATTTTGCCTTCTTCACATGCACACGAGGTCACAGTTGAGAGAGCACAGCTGTTGTGGGGAATTCTGAATGAGGAATACTATGTGGACCTTGGTGAGTTTATCTACCAAGGAATTCTGAAGTTTTTGAGGGGAGCAAAGCATATGAACATCCCTTATGCATCCACGGTTACGAAGCTATGCCGAGCAGTGGGAGTGAACTGGCTGGCTCATGAGCAGTTGCAGTTGCCAGCAGCTCCGATAGATTCTGGCACTCTGAATGGGATGCAGGAGTGGATCGGTGGTGAGCCTGAGGAGCATGGGCTGGGTTATCGTCTTCCAGGAGGACGTCCAGCACGAGGTGCTACTATGGCTAGGCCAGGGCGTGGTGAGGCTGGTTCTTCGAGAGCTCAGGAGGGTGCTGGGATGGGTGATGCCTAGTATAGGAGGCTTTCATGGCGGATGGATGCCATGTATGAGACGCAGAGCAGGTTTGCTCAGGAGCTCACCCTTGCATTAGGGACCGCTTTTTGAGGCCTAGGAGCTGATATCCAGTGGCCAGTCTTTGGTGAGGACTCTGCATACCCACCGCCTAATACTCCACCCACTGAGGGTGATGATGATGATGACTCCGAGTAGGTATACCCTGTGTTCCTTTCTACTACTTTCACTGAGGACAGTGAAGATTTTTAGTTTGGGGGTGGTAGTTAAGGAATATTGTGTGTGTGTCATTTAGTTGCATATTCATGATAGTTTAGTTCATATAGTTGCATAATTTATGCCATATAGTTTTTTTTATGAATGTCATGTAGCTCATGCATTTACTATGATCCCTTTTGCAATGATTTATCGACTGAATTGTGATATTGATGCGAGTGTAGTGATAGCATTAAAGTGATATTAAGTTGTGTAGGTTGATATGCATGCTAGAAACAATTGTAAGTCCACTAAGTCTTAAAGAATGCGTAAGGGCTAGATTGTTGTTATGATTTGGTTGTTTTCAAGGTCAATCTATTTATTATGCTTAGAATTCGATTATAGGTTCTTAGTGATAAAAACATGAAAAGAAAAATTTTTGGAGAAAAAAATATGGAAGTTGTTGCTAGTTGTGGCTAGGCGTCAAATGGCTAGTAGCCGGCTCGCTTATGTTGCGAGTAGTCTAGGGTTGAGTAAGATGGAGCGAAACGCACTTGCTCAGAAGTTATAAAAAAAAAAAATATTTTTTGCATAATTGATCAAGAGTGGGCTCTTTGGTATTCGAGTTATTAAGTTCTTAGGGGACTTTGTGCCTAGTGACCTAAGGCTTTTAGAGTCTGGGATCCGCTAACCTAACGCTCGTTACATGGATACCATTGTATAAGTCTTTTGTGGACCTCACTCATTGCACGGTCAAATAAGCATTTGAGTTGTAAATAAAAAGCACGATTCCGTAGTAAGCTCCAGAGTTCTTGTAGTGTTGTATATCACTTTGTGCCTAGAATTTTTATTCTTTGTATAATCGTAGGATTGCCTTGAGGATAGTCTAGTCATAGTAATTGGTCTAGTTCCGAAGCATATCTGTTAAGCATTTGCACACACCATGTTTCTGGCTGTATGTCCGGTTGCATTAGTTTATTGATCTTCTGTTGTCTAACTGCATTCGTTGAGATGTGACAATTTGGTTGGTTAATTGTAGTAAGGGGGATCGTTGCATTTTCATATAGATTGCATTCATGCATATTTTTATTTGTTTTTGAGTCTGTGACGCTTGAGGACAAGCATCGATTTAAGTTTGGGGGTGTGATAAGTGGCATTTTATACCACTTAGAACGTCTTAAAATGGCTTAAATTGGTGTCTTGAAATCAATTATTTTGTGTATTTGATGCGTTTTTCTAGTGTTTATGCATTTCAGGGTATTAGTTGCATTTCGGGGGAGGAATCATCAAGAATAAGCCTTGGCATGTGTTCACCATTGCGAGAGGAAACGAATGGGCAGATAACGGCGAAGAAACGGAGCAAGCTTGGAATTTTTCCAGTAGGGTCCTGCGCGCCCGCGCAGCAATGCTGAGCGGCCGCGCAGCAGTCTGCGCGCCCGCGCAGATATGCTGAGCGGTCGCGCAAGGTCGGGGAAAAAGCTGAATTATTTTAGACTTCTACTTCTGTGTGGCTTCCAACTTCTATGTAATCTGAGTTTTATGGGACTATTATATAGGTAGATTTGAGACATTTTCACAGAGAGTATTAAGGAGATTATGTTTTAGATTGTGTTTTATGCAAGAAGCGAAGGAGATAAGGAAGAAGACCGATTTGGCACACCGCAACGAAGAGGAAGCATATATTCTTGTGATTCTTGTTTCGTTGTAACGTTGGATGCTAGTTTTCTTGCTTTGACTTATTTACTCTTGTGACGTACTCTGTTTTAATATAATTAGTGTAGTTATTATTTTCTTGTGTTGTTTGTCATGATTTCATATGAACCCATGATGGCGATAAGTTCTATTATGGGCTAATCGTGATCATGGGGTTACGACGGATTTATTATGGAATTCTTTAGTTAATTGTTTAATACTTTAGTGTGTGATGATTGCATGATATCTAGTATTGGTTGTGCATATTCGTCTTATGTGCGTCGCGAACATATAAGATAGGGTGTTAATCTCTTATGAAGCGACGGTGGATCTTGAGATTTAGAACTTGCCATGCTAGCATAGGTTCATGTACGTCGTGCATGATTAGTGGGTAACTCTAACAGTTTTATTTGCCCTATGTAATCAAAAGGGATAACTTGTGCTTAAATCGTTGTGTTGTCAATTTCTGTAGACATATAGGAACTCAACATAATTGATGACTATTCAACTTCTATCTTAATTGTGGATGCTTGGTAGAATGGTATTAGTACAATGAAAGTTGGCTTTTATCAGTTTCGTGTTATTCGATTAATGTCATCACTGTCACATGCTAAAGTTAATAACAATGGCTATAGAAGGAAGTAATAATGAAGTTGTGATCTCATGAGTGTTTTATTATTGATAAATTGAAGTGTTAGTTAAGTGGTTAATTGAGTAGTTAATTATAGTTAATATTTAATCAACAATTTTAAGTGTTATTATCTTAACATTGAGAAGTAATCATACATTGGTGAGTGAGTTTAATTAGACAATAATTTAGTCTGAGTCTCTGAGGGAACGAACTAGAAAGTATTCTATATTACTTGCGAACGCGTATACTTGCGTGAATATTAGTGCGTGTTTTCGCCCTAACACAGCCCTCTCATTTTCAATTTCTTTACTTGACATATATGCATATATATGTATGTGTGTGTAACGGTGTGTGTGCAGTGTACTGTGTGTGCGTGTGTACGAGTGGGTGTGTATTGGTGGCGCGTCTCACGCGTGTTGCTGTGTTGGTGACTGTCCTTTTCTATTTGGTTCAGTTAATTTCAAAATTCATTTCATTATTTTATAATTTTTGCAGGTTATAATTGATTAATATTCATGATATAAAAAGAAATGAATTCTGTGCGGGAATTTTAGTAATCGGTGGAATTTTCATGTTGGAACCCGAATAATCGGGTGCCCCAAAATTTTTTCCACCGTCCGCGATAAATTTTTATGAGCGGAAGGTGGACGGTGATGAATTGATTCTAAGTCCTAATTTTATGAAATAAATAAAAATGATTCGTGTAATTGGTTTCGTATGTAAATAATTGTGTGATTGTGAAAATTGGGCTGTGACGTGAATTGTGATCTATTAGGATTGACGTCGATGATGTTTCGACGGGTAGGCTTATAAATAGAGGAGTCGCTGTTAAAATTTTTCTAAAAATCTATTTTAAATATGAGAAGCGTACTTTATAATATGAACGTTTTACCCTTATGTGAATACTGGTTACGTGATTATGTGTATAATCATTATACGAGTTGGGTTATCGAATTGGGTTATTAGGATTCGAGGATATCAAGGATGTTGATATAACTAATTAGGGTATTCTGTGAATGTGGATCCCAGTCGAGTTTCGCTAGGACTGAAGTCAGCGTAAAAGCTACTTAGAGTTTTTGTAAAGCATTGCAAGACAAGTACCCCTGACCATTCTTTTGTGGTTCCGTACATATGAATAAACTGTTACTTTATTCTCGTACAGGAATATAAATGTTTTAAGTTACGTATCCCCTATAGTTATAAATAACTGTTTTAAACCTATTTTGGGGAAAGGTAACTTCGAAAGGTACCTATCTTGAATGAAACGATTTGTGAAGCAGATTTTACATGTGCTTTTAAAATGAATGATTTTTAAATGGGATAGGTACAAGTGTTTTGAAAACTGGATAAAATGATCAGATATGGGATACATAGGGGCCAGAGTGGCCTAGCGAGCTGGTGTAAGAGGCTAAATCGGTTACGCGCATTACATAACCGATTAGTCCAGCAGGTTAGAGACCTAACTAGTCTCTATTTTGGAACAGGTGTATGGGATGACAGTTGGAGCCGTCTGGTGTTGATAGCCTGATCAGCTGTCTTCATATATCCGTTATGTATCTGATTTGGCTTTGCGATTCCCATAAGGGAATAAGTGATTGATACAGTTGAATTAAAATGAGAATACCATGCTAAAATTGGACTCTATTACTAACACAGCACATAACTATGTTTATTTTATTAAGAGCATGGTAGTTAGTGATATCCAGTTTCTTTATTTACGGTTTTCAAAATGATTTACAGATTATGGAATTCATGTTGATTTATAGTTCTGTTCCTATAACTATTTATTTTGCTGTTCTTATGTTAATGTTCATATGTTAATGTTCATATGTTGGTACTGCTGAGCGATTATATGCTCACCCTTGCAACCTGTTGTATATATCGCAGATGCCTAGAATACCGATCAGACCTTGGCAGAACCGTGTCTCAGCCCCTTCAGGACCCGGCTCCTAAGAGGTAGTTATTATCAGACCATGTGTGGTCTGATGAGTTGCTGAATAAGTTTAGTGTGTCAGACTTTTTGAATAAGTGATTTGTAATAATGAGTAACTTGAATTATACTTGAACCTGGACCAGATCTTGGTTTGGTATCATGATAGTTTAATATTAATAATAATCTTGTAATATATATTGTGGTTTGTTGTATTTAGTGACGTCAACTCCTGACCCCGGGGTTGAGAGCGTCACAGTTGGTATCAGAGCTACAGGTTCAAGTCCCTGATTCAGGTTAGGGATTGAGTTAAAAATGTATATAAATTGTGTCTTAAGGTTTGAGTCAGCAACTCATGTAGAGGAGCAAACCTTAAATTCAGTCAAGGGTTCCGACGGCGTTACCCACACATCTATTGATGTTTTGATAGAACTGCCTTAACCTTGTTGTGTCTTTCCTGTATATTTATTTTATTGGCAGTGGCCTATAGTGATTTCCAGTTCTCCATCCTAGGAGAACAGGTCAGACTCAAACAGTTCCGACTCAGAGAGGACCTTATATGTTCTAGCCGAGGAGACTCCTTTACCTCCACCACAAGTGTCCCCGTTTGTACCGAGGGATATCCCTGGACCTAGTGCCCGTCCTCGTTGGGTACAGAGGTGAGTATCTGCTGTTAGGGATTTCCCACCAGGCTGTGGTACCAGTTCTTCTTCCTCGAGACCTCTGGTTCCTCCATCTGCTCCTAAAGGTGCTTCATCCCTGATTCCCTATCATGTTCACCGGGCAGTGAACAGGTCTTTAATTAGAGAGCAGAGCCCAGAGCTGGCTGCACATCTTGACCAGATACAAGTTGGACCTTTTCAGGGTATCCATGTCCCTTCACCTGATATTCAGGGCCGAGTTAGGTCTTTGACCCAGATTGCTGTAGAGAAAGCTAGTTCTATTGACTCTTTTATTAGCTCAGAGTTTAGGGCCATTCAGTACCATGACCTAGTTAACTGGTTGGTATTTGAGTTACGCTCTATTGGTGGCAGTGGTAGTGGGAGTGGTTTGAGCAGAGGGGCAACAGTGATAGACAGAGCTCAGAGTTGGTTTGCAGGAGCTCTGTAGTTGTTTCCTTTATATATGTACATTATTATGTCGTAGTTTGTAGTAGGCGGAGGCTGCTATGACAGCCAGTTTTATTGTGTATTCGGATGGTTTTCTAGTTGGATATCAGTTGTATCTGTTGGATTTCTATTGGTTGTTATATAGTAGCTGCTTTATTATGTTATTCAGTTTTCATATACACTTGGGCATTGTTACTATTGTTGTTTCTGTTGCTGCTATTTCTAGAATATAATCAATTCACTCAGGATGGATCCAATTAACTGGGGATGAGGATATTGTCTTAGTGGCAACACTCTCCTGGTACATATGTATAAACTGTTTGGAGCAATTTATTTTCTTATATATGACTGTTGTATTTCAGGAGAATTACATTAAAGAATAATTCTCAACCCAACAATGGATCTGCTAAAGATCCCTCCATGACTGAATTGATAGATTTGTTGTGTCATAAGTCTACTCAGTTAGCCCAACAGCAACAGCAATTCCAACACCAGCAACAATAATTTCAGCAACAACAGCAACAACTCATACAACAACAACAACAAATCCAACAGCAGCAGATGCAAATCCAACAGCAGCACCAGTTGAGGGGGGATGACCCAAGATATCAGTTTTAAGTCTTTTCAGGATGTGAAACCCCCAGAATTTAAAGGTGATGTGGATCCTGGTGCTTCCGTGATCTGGTTGAAGGAAATGGAGAAAGCTTTTGCACTCACCAAGGTGAGTGAGGATTTAAAGATATATTATGCTAGTTATTATCTGAAAAATGATTCAAACTATTGGTGGGAGTCTACGCGAGCGTTAGAAGGGGAAGGTCCTATTCCATGGACCCGATTCACAGAACTGTTCTTGGAAAAATATTTTTCGGATTGTCTCCAAAGTCAGATAGAGATGGAGTTTTTAGAGTTGAAGAAGGGGACAGAAGTGTCACAGAGTATGAAGCCAAGTTCACGGAGTTGGCTCGTATAGCACCAGAGTATGTGAGTTCGGAAGCTCAGAGAGCGAAGCAGTTTCAACAAGGATTGAAGCCAGAAATTATGAGTGGAGTTGTAGCCTTACAACTCAAGACCTTTACTTGGGTAGTTCAGGATGCCTTAGTAATAGAAAGTGACCAGAGGTTAGCTGCTAAAGAGGAAGGTGAGAAGAAAAGAAAGTTTGAAGGTGGACCTGCAAGGTCAGAACAAGAAGGAGTAAGCCAGAAGTTTTAGTGCCGGTTTGGAAAGAATAAAGATAGAAAGTTCAGGAGACAGAACTTCCCCGCAAGCTAGACCCAGTACTACCGCAGTTACTTCTACTCCGACAAAGTTCAACAAGCCAGTGATCGATTGCAAGACAAGCAGAAAGAAGCAAGTGGTCAGTGCAAAGAGAACGTCAACTGTTTCAAGTGTGGCCAGAAGGGTCATTATTCCACCGAGTTTAAATCTGAGAACCAAGGAGTAACCTATTTTAGCTGTGGCAAAATGGGGCATATTGCTAGGATTTGCAAATCAGTTACCCAGGGCAGCGTAGGAAAAAGTGCATGCCAAGGACCAGCAACAAGTACCGCTAAAGCTAGAACTTTTAAAATGATTAAGAAATCTTCGGCTCAAGATTCTGATGTAGTTGCAGGTACGCTTTATCTTAATTCCGTGTCTGTTAA
Source organism: Apium graveolens (assembly GCF_009905375.1). Classification (NCBI taxonomy): domain Eukaryota; kingdom Viridiplantae; phylum Streptophyta; class Magnoliopsida; order Apiales; family Apiaceae; genus Apium; species Apium graveolens. Next base: position 276,060,742 of record NC_133651.1, on the reverse strand, counting down.
CGTTCTATTTGATTCGGGAGCGTCTAAATCTTTTATATTTGTGAACTGTGTAAATAAAATGCAATTAATGTTGGAAGAATTAGATGAACTTTTTACCATAGAGGTGGCTAATAAGGATAAAGTGCATGTAAGTCAATTCTGTCCTAAGTGCTCCATAGAGATTTCAAGACATACTTTCCTTGCTAACCTAATACATTTTGAGTTTGGAGTATTCGATGTTATTTTAGGCATCGATTGGTTGTCTCTGTATAAAGTAAATATTGACTGCAAGAAAAAGACAGTTGTTATGTATACAATAGATAATGTAAGGATACGTTATCAAGGGCAAAAGCAAGATAAGAAGTTTCTTTCAGTACCACAAGTAAAGAAATTGTTGCAGCAGGGATGTGAAGCGTATTTAGCTCATGTGGTTGACCCTAAGAAGGAGACCCCTACTTTCGATGAGATTCCCATAGTAAGAGAATATCCCGACATTTTTCCGGAAGAATTGCCAGGATTACCACCTGATAGAGAGATAGAGTTCTTCATTGATTTGATACCAGGAGCCGAACCAGTATCTAAAGCTCCATATCGAATGGCTCTAGTAGAAATGAAGGAATTGGCCAAGCAACTTCAGGAACTGTTGGATAAATGAGTTATCCGACCAAGTTTTTCTCCATTGGGTGCTCCAGTGTTATTCATAAAGAAGAAGGATGGAAGTATGAGGTTATTCATTGACTATAGAGAGCTAAACAAGTTGATGATAAAGAATAAATATCCTTTACCGAGGATTGATGATTTGTTTGATCAGCTTAAGGGAGCATGCTATATTTCAAAGATTGACTTAAAATCTGGCTACCACCAACTGAAGATAAAACCTAAATATATACCCAAGACTGCATTCAAAATAAGGTATGGCCATTATGAGTTCTTAGTGATGTCATTTGGATTGACCAATGCACCAGCGGATTTATGGATTTAATGAACCGGGTGTATAAGGAGTACTTGGATAAATTTGTTATTGTATTTATTGATGACATCCTCATCTATTCAAAGACTCCAGATATCACGCAACGCATCTAAGGATTGCCCTTCAAAGGTTAAGAGAAAAATAACCGTATGCAATGTTTTCCAAGTGTAAGTTTTGGTTGACAGAGGTACAGTTTCTTAGACATGTGGTAAGTAAGGAAGGTATCAAGTTAAAGATTGAATCCGTATCCAAGTGGGAACAACCAAAGACTCTGATGGAAGTAAGAAGTTTTCTTGGGTTAGTAGGATCGTAAAGGATTTCTCTAAGATCGCATCTTCATTAACCAAGTTAACTAGGAATAGCGAGAAATTTATTTGGATGGAGAAGTGTGAAGAAAACTTCCAGGAACTAAAGAAGAGATTAGTATCAGCTCCAGTACTAGCTTTGCCAGATAAGACGGGGAACTTTGTGATTTATAGCGATGCTTCTTTAAAAGGTTTAGGTTGTGTACTAATACAACACGACAATATCATCGCATATGCCTCCAGAAAACTAAAGCCTCACGAACAGAAGTATCCAGTCCATGATCTTGAGTTGGCAGCTATATTATTTACATTGGAATTGTGGAGACATTACTTGTATGGAGAAAAGTGCGATATTTATACGGATCATAAGAGCTTCAAATACATATTCACTCAGAAGGACCTGAACATGAGACAGAGAAGGTGGTTGGAATTAATCAAGGACTATGACAGTTCAATTAACTATCACCCAGGTAAAGCCAATGTGGTGGTTGATGCCTTGAGCAGAAAAGAGAAACTGAATATGGTTCAGATTACAGACGAGCTAGCACGAGACTTAGAAAAGATGGACATTCAAGTTCGAATACCAAGAGAAAGCAAGGAGCAACTGTATGAGATTACCTTCCAGCCAACATTAATGGAAAAGATCAAAAGATGTCAAGAGGGAGTTATGGAATAAGAATTGGACACTCTAACATGAGAAGAACTATGCACCCAAAAGGATAGCCGAGGTATGTTTAGATTTTCTTCTAGAACTTGGATTCCCAATATGATGGAACTGAAGAATGAAGTGTTACACGAAGCGCGCAATTCTTGGTTTTCTATCCACCCTGGTAGCACTAAGATGTACCAAGATTTGAAGAAAAACTTCTGGTTTCCAGGAATGAAGAAGGATATTGCAGAGTGGGTTAACAAATGTCACGTTTTCCAGAAGGTAAAAGCAGAACATCAACGGCCAAGTGGATTATTACAACCTTTGAAGAAATCCTCAAGTAGAAGAGTCTACTTGGGAGTTAGAGTCAGACATGCTTGATAAATATCCTCATTTGTTTAGTAAGTCAAATCCCGGGGACAAAATCTTTTGAAGGGGGAATGATATAACGACTCGTATATTTTGTATTATTTTAAAAGTGTAATTGTTGAATTATTAATTAAATAAAATATGTTTATTGGATTTGATAGCCGTGTATTGGTTTTTATTAATTATTTGTGATTATTGGTGTATGGGATTGAATTGCGTAGTTAATTATTGAGTTGTATTGTTTTGTTTCACTTTTAAAAGTGATTTTATTGCAGTTTTATTTTCATAAATATCTAGATTATCTCTAAAAAAAATTTATGATTTCATAATTTAAATGATTATTTTTAGGATTTTATAAAATTGAGAAATCAATATTTCATTAATTATTTATCTTTTAATGATTTTCTGATTGCATTTATTTGTAAAATCAATATTTAATTCCAGAATTCTTCAAAAATTACGAAACTCATATTTTATGAAGTTTATAATATTTCGAGAATTTTAAAATTATTTTGGAAATTTTTGAGATTAATTTCACCCGCGCGTTGATTCGTTTAGTTGTTAAAAACGGGTATAAATTGTGTTTCAGAAATGGTTTTAAAATTTTGAAATTTACGTTTTAATTAGTTTCGGGATTTTTATAAATTTTAAGATTATTTTGAAAATGTTTTGATTAATATTTAATTGAAGATTATACCATTAAAAATAGATTAAAATGACGTGAATGGCTTGCAGTCGGTCGATATAAAAATAAAACGACATGTATCCAGTAAAATTGGACATGTGTCGTGTGCTGGTGTTTCAGGAGGGTGAGCAGTCATTTGAGTTTAGGGATAAACATCAATTTCCCTTGGTCTCTTGGCGGATCTCTCGACTTGTCTCTCTTTCTCTCTTCTTGCTCCTCTATTATCTCTCCTTTTCCTTTCTTTTTCTCCCGTCTTCTTCCTTCCTTTCTTCGGCTGTTCCTGCCCTGTGTTTCGCCGCCGTTTTCCGGCAGCCTTCTCTGTTTTGATTTCTTTACTTGACATATATGCATATATATATATATATGTATGCATATGTGATTATGTGTGTGTGTAACTGTGTGTGTGTGCGTGTGTACGACTGGGTGTGTGTCTTGGTGGTGCGTCTCGCGCGTGTTGCTGTGTTGGTGACTATCCTTTGCTATTTGGTTCGGCTATTGCCAAAATTCATTTCATTATTTTATTATTTTTGCAGGTTGTAATTTATTAATATTTGTGATATGAAAAGAAATGAATTTCGTGCGGGAATTTTAGTAATCGGTGGAATTTTCGTGTTGAAACCCGAATAATCGGGTGCCCCAAAAAATTTTCCGCCGTCCGCGATGAATTTTTACGAGCGGACGGTGGACGGTGATGAATTGATTCTCAATTCTAATTTTATAAAATAAATAAAATGATTGGAATAGTTGGTTTCGTACGTAAATAATTGTGTGATTATGAAAAATGTGTTGTGGCGTGAATTGTGATTTGTTGGGATTGACGTCGATGATGTTTCGACGAGTAGGCTTATAAATAGAGGTCGCTGTCAAAATTTTTCTAAAAATCTATTTTAAATACGAGAAGCGTACTTTATAATATGAAACATTTTACCCTTACGTGAGTACTGGTTATATGATTATGTGTATAATCATTATACGAGTGGGGTTATCGAATTGGGTTATTAGGATTTGAGGATATCAAGCATGTCGATATAACTAAGGTATTTTGTGACTGTAGATCTCAGTCGAGTTTCGCAAGGACCGAAGTCAGCGTAAAATCTACTTAGGATTTTTGTAAAGTGTTGCGAGGCAAGTACCCCTGACCATTCTTTTATGGTTCAGTACATATAAATAAACTGTTACTTTATTCTTATACAGGAACATAAACGTTTTAAGTTACGTATCCCCTGTAGTTATAAATAACTATTTTAAACCTATTTTGGGGAAAAGTAACTTCGAAAGAAACTTGTCCCGAATGAAACGATTTGTGAACCTGATTTTACGTGTGCTGTTAAAATGAATGATTTTTAAATAGGATAGGTACAAGTGTTTTGAAAACTGGATAAAACGATCAGATATGGGATACATAGGGGCCAGAGTGGCCTAGCGAGGTGGCGTAAGAGGCTAACTCGGTTGCGCGCATTACATAACCCATTAGTCCAGCAGGCCAGAGACCTAGCTTGTGACGGCCTCAACCCCGGGGTCAGGGGCTGATGTCCCCAAAATATAAAAATACAAAATAAACTTTATTATAAAACACGACCCCAAAGAAGGAGCCGATGCAGGTTCAAGTATTATTTAGGTTACAAAACAACACTAACTTATTCCCTGATCCAATACCCTAACTTATTACAGCAACTCATCAGACCTCAGGGTCTGATACAACTACATCAGAGGAGCCGGGACCGGAGGGGGCTGACACTCTACGCTGACTTAGTCTTCTAGACATCTGCAATAAATAAGTACAAAACAAGCTGCAAGGGTGAGAAATCAATTGCCCAACAGTACCTCTATATGAATAATAAGTAAAACAGTATATATAAAACAGTATAGGAACATATATCAAAACTGGTTTACGAAAACAGGTAAAACAACTATAAACTGGATATCAAAACTAGCATGCTCTGTAAAATAATATCAACTGTAGTGTGCTGTGTCAAAATACCATAATCAAATTTTAGCATGCTATTTCCTTTCCAAAACCACTGTCCATTGCTGGACCCATAAATCAACTGTCCCGTTACGGGGACCACAAACTATTTGTTCCGTTACGGGAACCATTAAACCAAAGTCAAATATAAAAGTGGATGAATTCTAGGGATAGCTAATAAGTCTATCCCACCACAATTTGTTCCGGAACTCAGAGACTAGCTAGGTCTCTGTTATGCTGGACTAAGCGGCCTACCAGTGAGCGCATCCGACTTAGCCTCTTACGCAACCATGCTGGGCCGTTACCTAATAACGGCCTCTTACGCAACTGACCATCCAATATCTGATTCGTGCTTATCCAGTTTCCAAAATCATTTACACCTATCTCTCTTTTTAAATGATTACAACACACATTCTAAAAATCCTTTTTAATTTTTTTATCACAATCTAGAGATAGGCATTTTCAGAAGTTACTTTTTCCCCAAAACATCGTTTAGTAAAACATAATTAAATACAGGGAATACGTAACTTAAAACATTCTGTTCCAGTACGTAATCGAAATCCAAAACTATTCATATATACTGAACTGTAAAAGATTAGTTTAGGGGTACATGCCTTGCGAAGCTTTGTACTAACACTGGCTTGACTCTAATTGACTTCAACTACTGGGTCCTTCGACTCGAACCTACGAAATTGAAACAATCCAGGTTAAATGACCGATTATGCTTGACTTATCCTCACTAAACTAATTACCCAATGATACAATTCCCGACTCGTATATATTCAAATAATAATAATATACACGCAATAATAGTACACATAACAACAGGGTTTGATTTGTATTTATCGAGATATCTATACTCGATTCATAATTAAAAGTAATTTTTAGAAAAATTTGGACAACGACTCCTCTATTTATAGACCTACCCGTCGAAACATCAATCGATGCCAATTCCCAACAACCAATTCTAATTGCCACTTAAATAAATTTTAGTCCTGAAAATAATTTATACGAGTTGCTTTATTTATTTAAAATATTTAGGACTCAGAACGGGGTCATCACCTTCCACCGTGCGCTCGTAAAAGAATTCATCGCACACGGCTGAAAAACTTATTGGTACCCGAAAATATACAGGTATCCGAATAAATTTCACCGATTAAAATTATCGCTCGCTTAAATTATAATTTATCATCACGAATTTTAGTCAAGAACTTCCTGCAGAAAAGAGGAAATTAAAATTTAAAATTATAACAATCCAGTCCATCTGCACACACGGGCTCAACAAAAGCCCAACACAAAACCAACAGCAAGGCCCAACTTAACAGGCCCAACTGCAACAACGGGAAGAAGAAACATAGCACAACACGGCCCCACATGGCCACACGCGACCGTCGCCGCAACACACACACAGCACACACTAACACACACACACACAACACACACTAACACACACACAACACAGACTAACACACATACACAATCATACAGTACCCACATACATATATATATACAGTGGCATATATATACATATATAATCCAATAAGACTGATCGAAACCACCAAGCCTCACCAGAAATGGACGGCGGCGGCAACGAAGCAACCAGAAATGAAAACGGAGAAGGACAACGAAGAATCGCCGGGAAAGTGTGAGAAAATCGGGAAGAAAAACGGAAACAGAGAGGGAAGGGAGAGATAGAGGGAGAGAGAGGAGAGATTTATCGATAGAGAGACGAGAGATTAGAGAAAGAGAGGGAGAGAGATTAGAGAGAGAGATTGATGTTTAATAAAAAATAATGAGTTATCTGCTGTGTTGCCCCGAAAATAAGCCATGTGTCTGTGGTTTAATATTATTATGACACGTGTCCCCTTTTTTTACTGTAAATCCCAAAATTGCACTCGTATTTTGCGAAATAACGAACAAACCTACGAATAAAAATTAACCCAAAAATTTCCAAATCAGTTTTAAAATATTATGAACAACTCGAAGTTAATAGAAGCATTAATTTTGAGATTTTAAAATAATTTCTGAAATGCAATCTATACCCACTTTTACCAAATAAACGAAACAATACGCATGTGAAATTAATCCCAAAAATTATCAAAATAATTTAAAAATCCTCAGAATATTGCAAACATAATAAAATATAAGTTTCATGATTTTTGAAGAATCTTAGAATTAAATATGGATTTTACAATTAAACGAAATCAGAAAATCATTTAAGAATAAATAATTCACAAAATATTGATTTGTAAATTTTCTAAAATCCCAAAAATTATTATTGAAATTACAAACTCATAAAAACAATTTTAAAGACACTCTAAATATTTATGAAATCAAAGCTGCAATAACACCACTTTTAAAAGTGAAACAAAAATAATATGGTGCAACACCTAATCATAAAACACATCACGCAGTCCAACAATCACATATAAATAATAATAAGTACAACACAGAGACCATAATCAATATAAAATTCTTATTTAATTACTTACACAATGATTACATAATTAAATATTACAATAATGTGTGAGTCGTTATATAGCTAGTCTCTGAGTTCCGGAACAGGTGTATGGGATAGAAGTTGGAGTCGTCTGAGCGATTATATATTCACCCTTGGAACCTGTTATATATATCTCAGATGCCTAGAAGACCGATCAGACCTTGGCAGAATCGTATCTCAGCCCTTTCAGGACCCGGCTCCGCAGAGGTAGTTAGTATTAGACCATGTGCGGTCTAATGAGTTGCTGAATAAGTTTAGTGTGTCAGACTTTTTGAATAAATGATTTGTAACAATGAGTAACTTGAATCATACTTGAACCTGGATCAGATCTTGGTTTGGGGTCGTGATAGTTTAATATTAATAATAATCTTTTAGTTTATATTGTGGTTTGTTGTGTTTAGTGACGTCAACTCCCGACCCCAGGGTTGAGGCCGTCACAAAGTTAGTAGTATTTAGGTTCCTTAGTTTGATAATTCTCAGTATAATATATGAAAGAAAAAGATGCTTTTATATATTCGGATTTCAAATCCTGAATATATGAATGTCTTAAGGAAGGGAAGACATGTGGCTATGAAGGATCATCTAATTATTGAAGGAACTCAAATTCTATGTCCTGAAGTTGAATGGACTATAAGGGATAAATAATTGATTGAATTGGATGAAGGTCTACAGCTCATTTTGGTGGATTCAATGGATGATTATATGAGTTACCAAATTATGGTTTGTGAGAGTGCAAGGCACTTGTGGGAAACCATATGAAAGGAATTGAAGACGTCAGGTAAAGTTGACGGAACGTTTTGACTTCACAATATGGGGCTTTTAAATCTTTTCTAGAAGAAAGTATAACCCAAGTTTTTGAAAGACTAAATAAATTGTTGAATGAGTTGTGTATACATGGTAAAACGTATCCTCAAATAAAATTCAACAGGAAGTTTATGCTGACCTTTCCACACCATTTAGAGAACAAAGCTTCATTTATTCGTGAACATGTTGATTTTGAGATAATGACACTTGAGAAGTTGTATGGTAATATGAAGACACATGAAATGGAGCAAGGAAAAAGGAAAATCATCTATGGTGGTGGTACAGTGGATTGAAATAATTCTAAATTACTCAAGACCACTACAAAGAGATGGATATAACTACCGAAAAGCCTAAGTCTAAAGCTGAAACATTTTTTAAAGATGAAATGGATGACAGAAATATGTCGGGTGATCCAAGTGATTACTCTACCACTGAAGAGCTATAAAGTATGAAAGACCCTACTTTGGCCAAGCTTGCAGGGATGTTCAGCAACATCGGGTTTAGAAGAAAGAAATGCTTTAGAGGTTCTGGAAGCAGGAAATAGAGGATGTAGATCGGGTTCATCTTTAGGGTCTGGCTACAAGACAAGGATGGTCGATACAAGAAAGTTTGGATGCTATAATTGTGATAAGGTTGGGCAATTTTCCATTAAATACAGAAAGTCCCACAAAGCAAAGGATAAAGGAAAATTTTATCAGAAAAAGGATTCTGGTAGTTCAAAGAAGTATCCAGTGAAATATTACATAGATAAAGGAAAGAGCTGGGATGATACTGATGATGGAGAAAAGCAATATGGAAATCTTGCACTGATGGCATAATCTTCTTCACATGTAAAATTTCTAACTATTCGTTCTTTACCTATTGATAATCTATGTGAGAATGAACACTGTGTTGCTTTTGAAGGGTTTCGAGCACATAAACGCAACGAAAATGATGTAAAATTAAATTAAAACCAGAATAAAATTGAAACCCCACGCATGATCCATGCGAAAATATATATTTAATTCGTAGTAAGAATCTTTACCTTAAAGAAGCTTTAAGAGTCGAAAAAATATCAATTCGGTCACTCGTTTCATCCAATTAAATCAAGTATATCATTGCTTTCCAGTTTGACTCAATGTGATCATTAATTTGAAAATTTGTATAAAAAAAATCATCTCCCGATGACTAAATTCATAAAAAAATTTAACTTTTAAAATAACTAAATTGATACAAATTTTCAAATTGGTAACCAAATTGAGTCAAACTGGAAAGTAATGACCTATTTGATACATTTGGATAAAATGAGTGAACAATTTGATATTTTCCCCCTTTGAGAGTTGATTAATGGAGGATTAATGGAGTTCCAAACCTTGTTGAATCACCATGTATCCCGCTCTCGCGATGTACGCTCTATGATATCTACAGGAACGGTTTTTTTAAGGATTGATGTGTACAAGCACTTGAGAACTCCATCTCCACCTCTCTTCCTCTTTCTCCTTGAACGATTAGGGTTTTGTAAACCATGTATCCTCATATAAGGAGTTTATATAGAGAGAGAAAAATGAGTTTTCTAATAATAATCTAATTATAATTAATACTAATCTGAAATCCCAATTTATTATTTAATTAAGTCACACTTAATTAATTAATAACTCTTGCAGAATTAGTTTAAATAATTTGTCTATTTTATTTATTTAATTAATTAAGTCATACTTATTAATATCATAAATAAAACAAATTACTTGTTTAATTTAAATTCATAATTGTTACGACCGGCATTTTGTGCAATATTATTTGTGAACTTTGTATAATATTAGAGCCGATTATAAATATACCTAATGACTGTACATTTGTGTGAATGGAATTTGCTGCGTTATAAGTTGCTTTATGTAGAATATAAATTTTTCAAAGCAAGAGTTTTATTATTTGCCTTTATTTTTTATTTATAAGGAATATTCTATACCTTGGAAAATTTTCTTTTAAAAATTATTTCATTCATAAATTTCAAAAGTGATCTCATAAAATTTTTAAAAATCCAAGTTATTTTATGGTACAACTTTTATAATTTTCGAATAATTAATTTTATTTATAAAAATTATTCTTTGCAACTAATTGTTTACTTAAATTACATTTTACTCTTTTGCCCATGCATGCAAATCACTTCTAATTCAACTCAAGGGCACTAGAGTCAATAAACACCCCACTAACCACTTCTACCAAGGCCACTTTACCAAAACACCCTTGCATGCATTTTTACTTCCAATAAGAGAAGGGAGATAGTGGTAAAAGCACAACCCACTCACCAATTTGCATAAGTGTAATGATTTAACCTCAATCAAACTCACAGTCAACCACATTCACTTCACTCCAACTCATCTCTCTCTTTTTCTCTCTTCTTCCCCTTCCCTCTCATTGCTCTCGGCCAAAACCCCCATTCCTCACTCCCTTCCATTTTTCCATCCCATTTCTCATCTTCCCTAGTGTAATTCCCCTACCTACATTTATTTTATATACTTCCCAAGATTTTTGTGATTGGGAGATGAAGTTTCATGGTTGCATGTGTAGCTTTTATGTGATCTCCAAAGAGAAACTCTTGTTTCTTGTGAATTTAAGAGCTCTCTGTTGTGAATATGTTGTGTACTTGATGATTACCTAAACAAAACATCTAAGTAAATTTTACTTAGTGAAATAATGTAGCACTCCACGGATAAGAATTATAGTCCCGACGGATAACTCGTTTTAGTCCCGACGGATGAGTAACTTATTATCCATCGAGTGAGTAGCTTATGTAATAATAAGTTTGTAGCACAGTATTGTATGCGCCTTTGTATAGAATCTGTAGTAGTATATAAGTCATGTTGACTTTAACTAGATATGCAGAATAGGTTGATTAACTGTACATAAGCAATGTCTTGTAATTCTGTATAAGTGAAATAAAGTCAAGTGCCAAAATAGCTATCAACGGATGCTTAACAAAGCTTCGATGGATGATCAAATGACTTTCAACGGATGTTTAAAATAGCAGTCGATGGATGATCAAGTAAGTCATCGACGGATGATCTGAAAGTCGACGGATGATCATATCAAGATTCAAACATCAGCTGAACAGTGAAAGCTGACACACAGCCGTCGAGTTGGATACAAACACACTGTGGAAGCCCATTAACTGGGTAATAGAGGACGAAAAGCAGCAAAGATCAAGACTATTAGATTTTATATTTATTCAGTTCTTTTGACTTTGTAATCTTGGTAATATATAAACCAAGAGAGTAGCAAATAAAAAAACAACTAAGAGAGCTAAGAAACAAACACAGAGAAATCTTTGTAAGCACTATCTTTAGCATTTCCTGTGTTCTTAGTATTTTTATTTTGTATAAGCAGCTGTGAGCATTTCTGCACACAGAGTCCTCTCGATATATTAAATATATCTCTGGTGGAATTGTTTAAATCCACCAGAAAGTTTTTAAAGACTCTTGTTTTTAATTACTCTTGTTTTGATTCATTAAAGTTTATATTCCGCATTGTGCTAATCAAAACAAATATATCTATAATCGAGTTGAACATTTTTATTTCAAGAAAAAGTTCAAGAATTTCATTCAACCCCCCTTCTGTAATTCTTGCTATATTGTTAAGGGACTAACAATTGGTATCAGAGGAGGCTCTTAATCTATAAAGAGTTTAAAGATGAAAACAATACAGCAAGATGAACAAGAAAGATGTTGGAGTCAAGATTCCTTTTCTTGATAAAGATAATTACCATCATTGGAAGGTAAAGATGCATCTTCATATGCTTTCTCAAGATGAGGCCTATGTGGACTGCATAGAAAGAGGCCCTCATGTTCCAATGAGAGCTGTAACAGGAAATGAACCATCTGTTCCAAAGCCAAGGCATGAATGGTCTGACCCTGATCTTGAACAAGTCAGGAAAGATAAAAAGGCCATGAACATTCTGTTCAATGGTGTTAATGCAGATATGTTTGATAACATCATCAACTGCAAGACTGCCAAGGAAGTTTGGGACACAATACAGATAATCTGTGATGGTACTGAGCAAGTAAGAGAAAATAAAATGCAGCTCCTGATTCAGCAATATGAGCATTTTCACAATGAAGAAAGTGAGTCACTCACTGACATTTTTAGTAGATTCCAAAAGCTACTAAATGCTCTTAAATTGCATGGAAGAGTCTATCAGACTAAAGACTCCAATCTGAAATTTCTCAGATCTCTTCCAAAGGAATGGAAACCAATGACAGTCTCATCGAGAAACTCTCAAGATTATAAGGAGTTTACTTTGGAGAGACTGTATGGCATTCTGAAGACCTATGAGCTTGAAATAGAGCAGGATGAAAGAATGGAGAGAGGAAAGAAGAAAGGAGGATCCATTGCACTAGTGGCTGAACTGGATAAGGAGAAGGAAGTGAAGATGGAAGCTGTGGAATCAACTTCAAAGGCCTGTGAAAGCAAGGGTAAAGGGCTAGCTACAGAAAGTAAAGATTCTTTGAGTCAAGATGACATGGAGGACATTGATGAGCACCTAGCATTCCTTTTAAGAAGATTTGCCAAGCTCAAGTTCAAAGAACTTTGGAGCTGCCAAGCCAAATAGAAACATGGTGGATAAGTCAAAATTCAAGTGTTTCAAATGTGGCTTGGCAGGGCATTTTGCAAATGAGTGTAGAAAGTCAGATTCCAGTAAGAAGAGATTTGAGTCTGTGGATTATAAGCAAAAATACTTTGATCTACTCAAACAGAAGGAAAGGGCTTTTATTACACAAGAGAATGACTGGGCAGCTGATGGTTTGGATGAAGATAAGGATGTCAGCTATGTCAATCTAGCCCTTATGGCCAAATCTGATGAAACAGAGACAAGTTCCTCAAGCAATCAGGTAATTACTATAAACCTTGCATATTTATCTAAAGCTGAGTGTAATGATGCATTAAATGACATGTCTACAGAATTGTATCATTTGCGTGTTACACTTAAGTCCCTCACTAAAGAAAATGCTAAAATCAAAGAAAACAACTTGTTTTTGAGTGAGAGGAATAATGTGCTTGAATCTCAGTTTGTTGAGTTTGAGAAACTAAAAATTGAGTGTAGAATTGCTAAGGAGGAATTAACTGAGTCCTTGAAAAAGGAAGAAATTTTAAAGAAGCAGCTTGATCGTGAACAGGAGGTGATTAAAGCATGGAAAACATCCAGAGATGTTCATGCTCAAATCACCAAGGAATTGAGTCCTTTTGTGATGAAGCTTGGAAAAAGAATAAGGAGAAACTAGAACCTATTTTGGTAGATGGATTGCTGACAGATGTCTCGACGGATGATGAGGACTATCCGTCGGATAACAAAATGTGTTATCCGTCGAATGATAAAAATCCTAATCCGTCGGCTGTGAGCAAACCCATTAACAAAGCCAAATTAACCAAGCTAAATGAAAAGTATGGGTCTGTTTCCAAGAACTTTGTTTCAGGGGAGTCAAGTCAAGCCAAGAAAGGGAAGAAGGCTAATATTGGTCACATGACTATCAAACAGTTGAGTGACAGACTTGAGAAGATAGAGGTAAAAATAGAGACTAAAAGGAAAAACAATAGGAATGGTAAAGTAGGGATTAACAAACATAATAACTACACACCTGACAAATATGCTCCTAGAAAAATCTGTGTCAAATGTGGTAGTGTAAATCATTTTTCTGATAATTGCAAATCTGCCATGCCTACTCCCATGTCTGTTCAGCCTCAATTCTCTAACATGAATGCCATGCCTCCTATGCCTGTTAATGTTATGCCTACACAGAACATGAATGCACAGTTTGCTAACATGCCATTTGCACCTAATCCATATTATGCTGCATACAATATGCCTCAAATGCCATTTAGCATGCCTTACTGGAATAACATGTTTGCACCAAGCATGCCATTTCCTGTTAGCCATAACATGCATAATAATTTTGTTGCATCTAGTGGTTTCAAAGGCCCAACCCAAATGACTAAGGAAGAATCTGAAATTCCTAAGTCAAATGAGTTAAGACCTAAGAAACAGAAGAAGAAAGCTAACAAGGCAGGACCCAAGGAAACTTGGGTACCAAAATCAACTTGATTTGATTTTGATGTGTGCAGGGAAATAGAAGGAATCTTTGGTACTTGGATAGTGGTTGTTCAAGACACATGACTGGTGATTCTACCCTGCTCACAGAGTTTGAAGAGAGAGCTGGCCCAAGTATCACTTTTGGAGATGACAGCAAAGGTTATACTATAACGACTCGTGTATTTTTTGAATCATTTAATTATGTAATTATGGAAATTATTAAATAAATAAAATATGTGTGTTGGTGTTGATCGCTATGTGTTGTTTGATTATTATCCATATGTGATTTATGGTGTACCGGGTTGTCCGCGCAATTAATTATAGGATCGTATTGAATTGTTTTCACTTTCAAAAGTGGATGTAGTGCAAATTTATTTGCATAAATATTGGGAATATTTTTAAAATTGTTTTTATGATTTTATAATTACAATAATTATTTTTAGGATTTTATAAAATTGAGAAATCAATATTCTATTAATTATTTATCTTTAAATGATTTTCTAATTACTTTTATTTGTAAAATCCATATTCAATTCTAGAATTCTTTAAAAATTATGAAACTCATATTTATTTAAGTTTGGAATATTTCGAGAATTTTAAAATTATTTTGGAAATTTTTGGGATTAATTTCACCCGCGCGTTGATTCGTTAATTGATAAAAGCGGGTATAAATTACGTTTCAGAAATTATTTTAAAATTAAGAAATTTATGTTTTTGTAAACTTCGGGATATTTGTAATATTTTAAGACTATTTTCGTAATTTCTGAAATTGTTTTAAGTGCAGCTCGGGTCGTTAATTGTGAAATGCGGGTACGAGTTGCATTTCAAAATTACTTCCAAAATTACGAAGAATTTATTTTTAATGACGTTGAATTATTTGTGATATTATAAAATGTAATTGGTAATTTTCGGTCCATTTTATACCCAACTTTGTTCGATAAAATTTTATAACTCGAGATAAAAAAAAAAACCTGGCATCGGGAGTTTCAGAGACACGTGTCCATTTTGATAGACACGTGTGGTTCACAGATTTAACAGTCAAGTTTATATAAAAAAGAAAAAAATAAAGAAAGAAAGAGAGATAAGCACAACTATGCTTACCCCCTTCCCCTGTTCTGTTCTATTTCCTCCCGGTAGCCATTTTATGGTAAGCCGCCACCGCCTCTTTTTGGTGGTCTCGGTGGCTGTGGTTCTGTTCATGTATGATTGTATGTATATGTGTGCTTTGTATTGTGTTGTTGTGGTTCTCGGACCGTTCCTCGCCGTTGTCCTTTTCCGGCGAAGGTCGCGGCTGTGTTCTGGTATTCTGTTGTCCGATTTTTGGCTTTTTAGTTGCGTGTATACATATGTATATACGTTTGCCTATTCACTGTAATTGTGTTGTGTTTGTTCCTGTGGTGGCTGGTTGTTTGTTGCCTTCTGTTTCACGATCGGGTCCTGGCTTTTTCCGATTAGCGCGTGCGGTGCGCGTGTGTCTGTTTGGTTGCGTTTTATATTTATTTATAATTTTATTTTTATTCCCTGCGGAAAATTTACTTGAGTAATATTTGTGAAATAACACATATTTCGAGCGGGAATTGTTAATAATCAATCGGCAAAATTTCGTGTTGGAAACCCGGGAATTTAACGGGTACCCGCGAAATTTTGCCGCCATCGGCGATGAGCTTCGGCGAGCCGATGGTGGACGATGATGATATATATCTGAGTCCTAATATTTTAAAAGAAATAAATGTAAAAACTTGAATAATAATAAATGGTTGGTTCAAATCAGTGGTTGGGATTTGTAGAATTGGAATGTGATTGGATAATTGTTACGATTGTTGTGTTTGGGATTTGACGTCGATTGATGTTTCGACGGGTAGTCCGATAAACAAAAGGGGACGCTGCCCGATTTCCGGAAAATCGAACTACGGAAATACGGGAGCGTATCCGAAGATTATCGGGACGTCGAGCGAGTAGAAGTAAATACATATACGTATGTTTTATACAGAACCTAATTGGATGTTGTGTTATATGTTTTGTCCAAAACACAGTAACCCTAATTTCGTAAAATGACGAGTATACGTATTTTCTGAAAACGAACACTGAACCGATTTTCGAGAACGTGAACCCTAAGTGATACGTGTATTATTATATGAAGTATGTTACGAGTCGGATTTTGTTAACATTCGGGGTAGATTGTTAGCGAGGATATGTCAAGCATAAGCGAATGTCTAAGTTAGGATGTTTCGATCTTGTAGGTTCTAGTCGGAATGCCTGAAAATTGGAATTGGACAAAAGATAGTTGGAGGTGAGTCGAAAAGCTCAGTAAAGTCCCAATCAAAGGACTTAAGTATTGAGGTCGAATCCAGAGTGATATAGTGGTTGGACGTAAAAGCCTAAGCGGCAGAGTTGGCCCAGAATTGATCAGTAATAGTTGTAAAGCCTTGTAAGGCAAGTATTTCTGATCTTTTCTTCAAGATATATATATTACCAATGTTTTCGAACTGTTTTATAACATGTCACTATTATACAAAATAACTCCTGTTTTATATTGTAAGAGCTTCAAACCATTTAACCTTGAACCCTGATTTTCTTGATCTTGAGCCATAAGCCTTATTCTTTGTAATCCGTCCTTTATTGATCCTCAGGCACCAAACCATACAAATATAATACTACTTCCCAAAGGTATAACTACCAACACCAAACACTGAAAGAGAATGATTTAACTTTCATACTCCAATCATTCTTAATAACATTAAAGAACCATATCTTGAAAAATCATTACTGGTCAAATACCTGACCCCTGTACAAACTGAAAACCATTTTTTATACATACATTGATATACCCTTGAGATATCCATGAGTTTCCTTACGTTTTTATGCAAATGTTTAACTGTTATTGATTATGATCTTGTTTTATTGAATCATATTGTTATCGTATTGAAGTGCTTTAGGATTGGATAGTTTTTATATATGTGGACCAGATTCGTGGTCAGACCATACCAATGGTCAAGTTAGGCCAATGTGTGCCTTGGATCCAGCAATTAGAGCAGTGCTGTGTGCTTGCTCGGGGTTAGTGCGTGACTGATCAGCAGCCTAACCTTGGTTTTTAAAACTTAAAATGAATATCCAATTCTAATGGTTAGTTAAAAAAAAAGAAACTTGATTCCTTTGAATCATTTCATTTGATCATTGTTTAACCTCAGTTATCATTATCATGACTTGCTGAGCTAGTTAGCTCACTCTTGCGAATCTTTTTATATATGTTACAGTTGAAAAGGATATGGATGATAGTGAAGTTCCTCAGTCCAAAGTGCGGGCTAAGGTCCCAGTTGAGTTGGATCGAGCTAGCAGAAGCTTCATGGGGTAGAGATATAGTCAAATTGTAAGAATACTTTTATTATCAGTTGTAAGTTAAATTAAAGGGAAATTTGGTACGTTGTAATAAAAGTTAAGGTTGTGGCTTGTTTTTATACTTTAACCTGTTGCGATCCGTGATTTTATGAAGTAGGGTCATTATAAATAATATTTCTTATACAGGTTAATATAATGTGTTTGTGTTGTGGACCCCAAACTTCTGACCCGGGTTTGGAGGGCGCCACAGGTTGGTATCAGAGCTACAGGTTATAAGTCACTGAAACAAGCCTAGATTGTCGAGATTGGGTAGAGGGTTAGGATTAGGATTAGGATATAGAAAGCTAAGATGTCGTAAGGATGAGTGCGATTACATAGTAGGTCTCCCGCACGGTTCGTGTTGCGATTCGGGATTCTCAGCTTGTGACGTGATTTCCAGACAACGGCAATGGCGGATTTTGATTTCCCAGTGTCATTTGATCGTTTGGAGCTTTCCGTTCGAGGGTCGTCATCTTCTCTCAGATTGGATTGCACCTTGTTCCTCCACCAGCATTAATGGTACTACCTTCTGTTATAACGGGTGCACTTCTTCAAGCTATTCTACGCTACTTTTCCACCTCTTGATATGAGATTACCTATTCAAGAACCTCCATCTGTTTATTCTTATTTTACTGGACATTCGGCGGTGAGTGTATCTCTTTAGTTTACCCTACATCCTGTTCTATACCCCCAGTTTAGAACCTGTCCTATGAAGCGATTGTACCTACGAGGATGGATTCGAGAGCTACAGTAAATGGTGAGCATTTGAGATATAAATAAAGGTGAGAAGAAGTTTGGAGAGGAGATTTAAGTGTTTTAGAGGATAGCTGTTATCGGGTTAAAAGAAGCCATTAGTGACTAAGCCACCCGTGAATAATTACGGGATGAATTAGATGAATCTTGAAAGAGTTAGAGAGAAAGGTATAAATCTGGAATTTTGGTGGAATTAAATGATGGTGCTATGATAAATGCGATATATAAATTTGTGTTGTGATGTGATACGAGCTAACTTTGTTCTATGAAATAGACTTGTTGACTATTGAGTAACCTGTTCTACTTAACTACTGCAACGACAATATTGGGAGTATTACCAGTATGGGAGCCTTGATGTGAAGCTATGAATAAGATAATGTGCGACAACAATTGAAGTTTCGTCGATTAAGGAGGGTAAGTGGACACGATAAAGGAGATAAGGTAGATTGAAGTGAACGGACCTTTATGTGATTGTTTCTTTAATTTGGTACCTTGTTATAGGTCGGAAGGATAACAACCAACTCATATAGTAAGGACAACCAGGTTTATGATTTTCCAAACTTTTTAAACAAGTTTTCAAAAAAAGATTTTCCTTTACAAATTTCTAAAAGCCTTTTCGAATAAAATGATTTTTAAACATTGGTTGTCAAGTTACTATTTGAGTTACTTATTTGTTAGGAAGCCCAGATTACCTGGAGGGATGCTGTTTCAGACTTAGTATTGCTAATTTCGAGAACGAAGTAACCTATGATTATGAAGAAGTTGATTATTCCTAATAGTAAAGTGCAAGTATTGTTTGATAAAATTTACAACAGAATCAGCGTACGGAGTAACTATACTTTTAATTACTAGGACTATCAGAGTTCGAAAAATTCATTGATTTAACAGAAGTCGGAGCGTGATCGAAGAAGATTGGAAAGATCTCCAGATCACTCTAAAAGCAGAATATTATTAACAAAAGGATCGTTATGTCGAATGGTACATGGTTACTCTAAATTAAAAGAGGAATCTTGAAGTTATAGGAACGCCATTATGATCGAATTATTAGGGTATTATAAGTGTAAGTGCGATGTTAAAGACGCAAAACTTAGCAAGTAAGAATTCATTATAATGCTTAGTTTGCGAAGACATTTCAGCGGAATTTCTAAAGTTGTTATATGACGCGATTGGGATATGATCGAACGAGCTCGAAAGATGAATATAAATGAAATGTGGATGGTGACCAATGGTATTGTTCTTGCTTTCAATATTACAGCATATATTCCTATTCAATTCCTAACAATGTATGAACTTCTTTTCTTAAATAAGTTCTTTGCTATGATATCGAAAAGGAGGATATTGCATTCCTTTTAAATTTATTTGCTTCCCTCAAGTCTTGTTTTCTGATTGGGACAAACAGTGTTATGGTGAGACACTTTGTCAGAATGACGAAGAGTCGGGTGGGACGCCACCTAATCATGTGCTGTATGCCATATGGTATGAAAGACTGGCCATCTTAAGTACCAATGTGGTTGTCACATTCATATTCAAATCCTTATTTCTTCTTTCTTTTCAACTCTAATTTTGTGGAATTTCGAATCCTTCTAGTCGTTTCATTGTACTATCGTTCTTTGCAAGAAGTTTTCAAACAGAAATCAACGTATCCTGAATCAAGTGGACGAAGTTCCATCTACATCTTATGTATGGGAAGGAAATAAGGGCACCTGGCAAGGATTGCAAATTACTAGTCCCAGTGAAGAATCCACTAAGAATCAAGGGAATCTACTCCAATAAGGAATATGTTTTCGAGAACGAGAATATGCGATTTTCCTGAGAAATATGTTATTCAGAATACGGACGTGATGATATGGATGATCAGGGTGAATACCTTATGCGTTAAAGTATTAAAATATGTGGGAGAAACTTAATTGTTTATCTCTCAAGGTTTTGTTGATAAAATAAATTACCCGGTTGAATTGATAAGATTGTGATTAAAGGACTAGCAAGTCAAGAATGTGTAATTGCTAAATAAGTGGGTACCAATGGGGGAATTGAGATTTCTGGCAATAAGTTGTGAAGAATTGATATCAGGAAAGATGAGAGGATTTGATATTATTCTAAGAAATGGATTAACTATTAAAGTGTGATGCCCAGACAGGCCGTCGTAATGAAAAAGACAGTTCTGAGGATGCCAAATGAGTAGGTGGTGAGATTCAGAAGATGAAAGAAGATAAAGAATTTTTTTAACGATGAATTAAGCTAAGAGGTTACGGGACCAAGAGGTAAGTACTATGGTGATTATGAATAGAAGTCAGGAGTAAATAGAATTCGAAGATTTTATAGTTTCAAGATATAGTTCCAGACGAATTACCAAAATTTTCTCCAGATAGGGAAATAAAGCTCGCGATTGACGTAGCACCTGAGACGAAGCCAGCGACCAAGGCCTTACACAAAATAACACCAGTTAAAATAAGGAAGTTAGCAACGCGGATGCAAGAGATGTTCGAAGAAGAAGCGATTAAACCTAGTGTATCCCATAAGGCGCACCGGTACTAATTGTTAATAAGAAAATGGAAGTATGAGATTATGCGTCGACTAGAGAAAGCTCAACAAGTTTACTAGCAGGAGCAAGTATCTGTTACCTCGTCCCAATGATTTGTTTGATCGAACGAAAGAAGCAAAGTACTTTTATAAGATTGATTTGAGACTTGGTATTTCACCAAATGAAGATTAAACCTATGGATGTATCAAAGATAATTTTCAGAACCAAGTATTATTCTCGTATTGCCATATGGATTAACCAATAAACCAATAATATTTGGACTTGATGGACAGAATCTTTAAGGAATATTTGGATAAGCTGTAGTTGTGATACTCAAAGTCAACGGAGGACCATATAAAGCATTTAATGATAATTGGGAAGATGGAGAAGAAAGAAGTTGTATGAAGTATAGTTCTTAGTATAAATTGTCAATGTGGATAAGACCAAGAGAGATTCAGTAGAAATTAAAGTTACTATGAATGAAAGGAGACCAGAAACACCAACAAAAGTAAGGAGTTTTATCATAGGCCGATTACTATCGAAAAATTGGTGCAAGATTTCTGGGAAGTTGCAATATCTTGGACGAAGCTGACCAGGAGAAGCAAGAATTTATATGAAATGGAGAAGGGTGAAGAAAGTTTTATGAAGATAAATGAAAGAATGGTTACAACACCTGCTTTATCATTTTGAAAATATTAAGGAGATTTGGTAGTGTATAGTGATGCTTCTCATAAGGAAGTAGGAAGTATGTTGATGCAGCACCATAAAGTTATTGTATATGCACCCAGACAACCGAAACCTTATGAGCAGAAGTATTCTACTCACAATTGGGACTAACGGTAATAATATTTGTTTTGAAAAATTGAAAAATATGATATGTATGGAGAAAAGTGCAAGATCTATACGGACCATAAAGGTTTGAAGTATGTATTCACGAAAAAAAAGCAAATGTAGAGGCAAGCGAAAAGCAAAAAGGAGAGAACGAACATAGAAATTGTACCGGAAGAATTATCTATGGAATTTTAGAAGTTGGAATCGAAAGTTAGGGTTTATAATCTAAAAGGAGCAAGGATGGCTAATATGACCTTTCAGTCGAAGTTGTTAAGGGAAAGATAAGGAGAAGTCAAGAGAAGAGAATGGATCACGGTGTTAGCAGTTAGTAAGAGGAAATTTATGCACTCAGGGCAAACGATCACGATATCCCCAGGTTTTCTTCCAGCACTGGGGCGCTACAAGTAGAAGGATTAAGAAATGAGATCCCACAGGGAATTCACAATATAAAGTATTTAATTTATTGAAGAAATGCCAAGATATACAGAAATTTAAAGACAAATAGTGATAACCAGGTATAAGAAGGAAATTTCAAGATGGATTAGGAAGTGTTGGATATGTCAAAGAATTAAAGCGAAGTATTGGAGGCCTAGTGGATAAGGCAGACCCAGGGAATGGTTTTACAAGAAGCGAATCGTGAAGTGAACCAGTGATGTTAAGGGAGAAAAAGGAATGAAATTATGAGAATATGTACTGATTATCGGAAGTTTAACGAAACAACGAATAAGAAGAAGTGAGACCCCTATAAAGATTGATTACCTATGAGACCTAATCTAAGATGTGTGTTATGTCTCGAGGATTAACTTAAGATCCAACCTGAGAACATATTAAAGATTATGATTAAAGTGAGTTAATAGCATTGCAACCTTTGGTAATATTATGTGAAATTATAAGTTTATTAGGTGGCTATAAAGAATTAAGAAACGTGGTGTATAAGGAGTATTTGGATAAGCAAATTGTATTTACTGATAACGTCCTCAGCTATTCAAAGAATAAGAAAGCCTGCATGGAATGCCCAAGGATTTTTCTCCAAAGATCAGAAGGAAAGCAACTATATGTTGAGTCTTCAAGAATGAAATTTTGACTAAGATTAACAAAAGATTCTGAATTAACCCATTAACAACTACCTAAGCAAAGCCGTATGGTAGCAGATGCCTTATGCTGACAGAAAGGATTGGATGTAATTAAGACCACCGAGGAGTTAATAGACGAATTGGAAAAAGTGAAATCTGAAGTTCAAATACTTAAAGGTGATAATACGTGAATATATGAGATTACTTTCCAGCCTTAACTAATAAAAAGGAGTAAGATATGTTTAAATGTTTGGAAACCAAGTTGAAAACGAGCACCACCTATCATCCTTAAACGGAGGGTCAAAGTACGGAAGTGATTCAGAAAATATAAAATATGTTGAGAGGTTGGGTTTTAAGGAAACACTGGAATAATCATTTATCATCGATGTCAGCTTTGAAATACCATTTTACCAAGCTTCATGTGAACGCAAGTGTAGGTCCCCATTTCTATTAAGATAAAGCTGGAGAAAGAAAGTTGTCAAATTCTAAGTTAAATCGGCACACCAAGAGCGTAGAGATATTGATTGAAGCAGATTGGAGTAGACAAAGAAAGAAGGTGAAATTGTATCGAGAGAGAATATGAGTATAGAAATAGGACCAATAGTGTTAGTACAAGTTTCATTTTGAAAGAGACTGGATAAGTCTAAGTAGAAGGGACAGGTTAAATCCTAAAATTAGTGAACCATTCGAGGTATTGATAAATAAAGATAAAGTTGTTCATAAGTTGATATTACCGTCAAAAACAGTGTGTACATATAATGTGTTTGGCATGACAAAGTTAAAGCGATAAGTATTTGATTTGAATTAAGTAATTGATCAGGAGCCAATGGGGCTCTTGTCCAAGTTTGTTTTGCATATAGTGATCAATCCAAATTCTTGACCGTTAAAGGCAAGTCCTTGGAAATGAGTACATACCTATTGTGAGTACGTTTGAACCCTTGAGTAGAAGGATCTACTTGGGAATTAGAGTCAGATATGCTTGACAGATATCCTCACTAGTGTAATTAAACCAGATTCTGAGGACATAATCCTTTTAAGGGGGGAAGGATATAACGACTCGTGTATTTTTTGAATCATTTAATTATGTAATTATGGAAATTATTAAATAAATAAAATATGTGTGTTGGTGTTGATCGCTATGTGTTGTTTGATTATTATCCATATGTGATTTATGGTGTACCGGGTTGTCCGCGCAATTAATTATAGGATCGTATTGAATTGTTTTCACTTTCAAAAGTGGATGTAGTGCAAATTTATTTGCATAAATATTGGGAATATTTTTAAAATTGTTTTTATGATTTTATAATTACAATAATTATTTTTAGGATTTTATAAAATTGAGAAATCAATATTCTATTAATTATTTATCTTTAAATGATTTTCTAATTACTTTTATTTGTAAAATCCATATTCAATTCTAGAATTCTTTAAAAATTATGAAACTCATATTTATTTAAGTTTGGAATATTTCGAGAATTTTAAAATTATTTTGGAAATTTTTGGGATTAATTTCACCCGCGCGTTGATTCGTTAATTGATAAAAGCGGGTATAAATTACGTTTCAGAAATTATTTTAAAATTAAGAAATTTATGTTTTTGTAAACTTCGTGATATTTGTAATATTTTAAGACTATTTTCGTAATTTCTGAAATTGTTTTAAGTGCAGCTCGGGTCGTTAATTGTGAAATGCGGGTACGAGTTGCATTTCAAAATTACTTCCAAAATTACGAAGAATTTATTTTTAATGACTTTGAATTATTTGTGATATTATAAAATGTAATTGGTAATTTTCGGTCCATTTTTATACCCAACTTTGTTCGATAAAATTTTATAACTCGAGATAAAAAAAAAAAACCTGGCATCGGGAGTTTCAGAGACACGTGTCCATTTTGATAGACACGTGTGGTTCACAGATTTAACAGTCAAGTTTATATAAAAAAGAAAAAAATAAAGAAAGAAAGAGAGATAAGCACAACTATGCTTACCCCTTTCCCCTGTTCTGTTCTATTTCCTCCCGGTAGCCATTTTATGGTAAGCCGCCACCGCCTCTTTTTGGTGGTCTCGGTGGCTGTGGTTCTGTTCATGTATGATTGTATGTATATGTGTGCTTTGTATTGTGTTGTTGTGGTTCTCGGACCGTTCCTCGCCGTTGTCCTTTTCCGGCGAAGGCCGCGGCTGTGTTCTGGTATTCTGTTGTCCGTTTTTTGGCTTTTTAGTTGCGTGTATACATATGTATATATGTTTGCCTATTCACTGTAATTGTGTTGTGTTTGTTCCTGTGGTGGCTGGTTGTTTGTTGCCTTCTGTTTCACGATCGGGTCCTGGCTTTTTCCGATTAGCGCGTGCGGTGCGCGTGTGTCTGTTTGGTTGCGTTTTATATTTATTTATAATTTTATTTTTATTCCCTGCGGAAAATTTACTTGAGTAATATTTGTGAAATAACACATATTTCGAGCGGGAATTGTTAATAATCAATCGGCGAAATTTCGTGTTGGAAACCCGGGAATTTAACGGGTACCCGCGAAATTTTGCCGCCATCGGCGATGAGCTTCGGCGAGCCGATGGTGGACGATGATGATATATATCTGAGTCATAATATTTTAAAAGAAATAAATGTAAAAACTTGAATAATAATAAATGGTTGGTTCAAATCAGTGGTTGGGATTTGTAGAATTGGAATGTGATTGGATAATTGTTACGATTGTTGTGTTTGGGATTTGACGTCGATTGATGTTTCGACGGGTAGTCCGATAAACAAAAGGGGACGCTGCCCGATTTCCGGAAAATCGAACTACGGAAATACGGGAGCGTATCCGAAGATTATCGGGACGTCGAGCGAGTAGAAGTAAATACATATACGTATGTTTTATACAGAACCTAATTGGATGTTGTGTTATATGTTTTGTCCAAAACACAGTAACCCTAATTTCGTAAAATGACGAGTATACGTATTTTCTGAAAACGAACACTGAACCGATTTTCGAGAACGTGAACCCTAAGTGATACGTGTATTATTATATGAAGTATGTTACGAGTCGGATTTTGTTAACATTCGGGGTAGATTGTTAGCGAGGATATGTCAAGCATAAGCGAATGTCTAAGTTAGGATGTTTCGATCTTGTAGGTTCTAGTCGGAATGCCTGAAAATTGGAATTGGACAAAAGATAGTTGGAGGTGAGTCGAAAAGCTCAGTAAAGTCCCAATCAAAGGACTTAAGTATTGAGGTCGAATCCAGAGTGATATAGTGGTTGGACGTAAAAGCCTAAGCGGCAGAGTTGGCCCAGAATTGATCAGTAATAGTTGTAAAGCCTTGTAAGGCAAGTATTTCTGATCTTTTCTTCAAGATATATATATTACCAATGTTTTCGAACTGTTTTATAACATGTCACTATTATACAAAATAACTCCTGTTTTATATTGTAAGAGCTTCAAACCATTTAACCTTGAACCCTGATTTTCTTGATCTTGAGCCATAAGCCTTATTCTTTGTAATCCGTCCTTTATTGATCCTCAGGCACCAAACCATACAAATATAATACTACTTCCCAAAGGTATAACTACCAACACCAAACACTGAAAGAGAATGATTTAACTTTCATACTCCAATCATTCTTAATAACATTAAAGAACCATATCTTGAAAAATCATTACTGGTCAAATACCTGACCCCTGTACAAACTGAAAACCATTTCTTATACATACATTGATATACCCTTGAGATATCCATGAGTTTCCTTACGTTTTTATGCAAATGTTTAACTGTTATTGATTATGATCTTGTTTTATTGAATCATATTGTTATCGTATTGAAGTGCTTTAGGATTGGATAGTTTTTATATATGTGGACCAGATTCGTGGTCAGACCATACCAATGGTCAAGTTAGGCCAATGTGTGCCTTGGATCCAGCAATTAGAGCAGTGCTGTGTGCTTGCTCGGGGTTAGTGCGTGACTGATCAGCAGCCTAACCTTGGTTTTTAAAACTTAAAATGAATATCCAATTCTAATGGTTAGTTAAAAAAAAAAAAGAAACTTGATTCCTTTGAATCATTTCATTTGATCATTGTTTAACCTCAGTTATCATTATCATGACTTGCTGAGCTAGTTAGCTCACTCTTGCGAATCTTTTTATATATGTTACAGTTGAAAAGGATATGGATGATAGTGAAGTTCCTCAGTCCAAAGTGCGGGCTAAGGTCCCAGTTGAGTTGGATCGAGCTAGCAGAAGCTTCATGGGGTAGAGATATAGTCAAATTGTAAGAATACTTTTATTATCAGTTGTAAGTTAAATTAAAGGGAAATTTGGTACGTTGTAATAAAAGTTAAGGTTGTGGCTTGTTTTTATACTTTAACCTGTTGCGATCCGTGATTTTATGAAGTAGGGTCATTATAAATAATATTTCTTATACAGGTTAATATAATGTGTTTGTGTTGTGGACCCCAAACTTCTGACCCGGGTTTGGAGGGCGCCACATATACTGTGGGATATGGCTTGATTTCAAAGGACAAAGTCATCATTGAAGAGGTTGCCTTAGTGGATGGTCTCAAACACAATCTGTTGAGTATCAGCCAGCTTTGTGATAAAGGCAACTCAGTAACCTTCAACAAAGAAACCTGTGTTGTGATTAATAATCAAAACAACAAAGTGGTTCTCACTGGTGTGAGAAGAGGAAATGTGTATCTAGCTGACTTTAACTCAACTAAAGCGGAATCTGTAACTTGTCTTCTCAGTAAAGCAAGTCAAGATGAAAGTTGGCTATGGCACAAGAAGCTATCCCATTTGAACTTCAAGACCATGAATGAGCTGGTAAAGAAAGAGCTGGTTAGAGGCATTCCTCTGGTGGAGTTTACAAAGGATGGACTGTTTGATGCCTGCCAAAAAGGGAAGCAAATTAAAGCATCTTTCAGGAAGAAACTTGATTCAGCAATTGAAGAACCTCTGCAACTGCTTCACATGGATTTGTTTGGACCAGTCAATGTATTGTCAATCTCAAAGAAAAGATTTTGCCTAGTAATTGTAAATGATTTCTCAAAGTTCCCTTTGACCTATTTCCTAAAGTCCAAAGATGAAGCTAGTGAAATCATCATCAATCACATAAGGCAAGTTAACAATCATCCTGATTTCAAAGTTAGAAGAATCAGGAGTGACAATGGAACTGAGTTCAAGAACTATGTCATGAGAGAATTCTGTGAGGAAAATGGGATCTTGCATGAGTTTTCAGTAGCAAGGACTCCACAACAGAATGGAGTAGTGGAAAGAAAGAATAGATCTCTTATTGAAGCTGCAAGGACAATGCTTGAAAAATCAAAATTACCAACATATTTCTGGGCTGAAGCTGTCAACACTGCATGCTACACTCAGAACATCTCTCTGATTAATCAAGCAAAATGCAAGACACCTTATCAATTGTTCAAAAAAAAGAAGCCAACTCTGAACTTTCTTCATGTCTTTGGCTGTAAATGCTATATTCTGAGAAATCAAACTGATCAAAATGGGAAGTTTGATGCTAAAGCAGATGAAGGAATTTTTGTTGGATATGCTGTTGGTAAAGCATATAGAGTCTACAATCTAAGAACCAACATTGTTGTTGAATCTATACATGTTGTGTTTGATGATAAAAAGATTGAAGGACTAAAAGATGGAGATTACCATGAGAACCTCAAATTCGACAATGTTGAGATGGTCAGTGATGAAAGTGATGATGAGAGTGATCAAGAAAAAGTGTCTAAGGATAATGCAGACAAATCTACTACAAATGAAGCACAAAACTCAACATCCGTCGAGTTACATAATGCTTCATCCGTCGGAAGGCAATTTGTATTATCCGTCGGAAGACAACCTGCCTCATCCGTCGATACTCAAAATTCACCATCCGTCGGGTTATCAAAAGGAGCAGGAAGTCAAGGCAGATCACCCATAGAAAGCACCCCAATCTCAAATCAAAGATCCACAAACTCAGGGGAAGTTTCTAGCAATCAAAACTCAATCACACATCAAGACAACATTGAGGTCTCTTCATCTAGGGCAAATCTACCTCAACCAAGAAAATGGACAAAAGATCACCCCTTTGAACTGATTATTGGTGATGTTTCTTCCAAAGTTCAAACCAGGAGAGCAACTCAAGAAGAATGTCTATACAGCAGCTTCCTGTCTAAGGAAGAACCAAAGAAGGTAGAAGAAGCCTTATTAGATCCTGATTGGATTTTAGCTATGCAAGAGGAGCTAAACCAATTTGAAAGGAATAAAGTATGGAAGCTGGTACCCAAGCCTAAAGGAAAGAATCCAATAGACACCAAATGGGTATTCAGAAACAAGATGGATGAAAATGGCATAGTAGTAAGGAACAAAGCAAGATTGGTTGCTAAAGGCTATTGTCAGCAAGAAGGGATATATTTTGATGAAACATTTGCTCCTGTTGCAAGACTTGAAGCCATCAGAATCTTCTTAGCCTATGCAGCCCATGCCAATTTCAAAGTCTATCAAATGGATGTCAAAAGTGCCTTTCTGAATGGAGATTTGGAGGAAGAAGTGTATGTAAGTCAACCTCCTGGCTTTGAAGATCCAAATTTCCCAGAGTATGTCTATTATCTACTGAAAGCACTTTATGGACTGAAGCAAGCACCTAGAGCCTGGTATGACACTTTATAAAAGTTCCTTTTGGAAAGTCACTTCACAAGAGGTACTGTAGATAAAACTTTATTTTTCAGAAATGTGAATGGCTCTAACATACTTGTTCAAATTTATGTAGATGATATTATTTTTGGCTCTACAGATGAGAAACTTTGTAAAAAGTTTGCCAAACTGATGCAAAGCAAGTATGAAATGAGTATGATGGGAGAACTAACTTACTTTCTTGGTTTACAAGTTAAGCAAGTTAGTGATGGAATATTCATTAGTCAAACTAAATATATTTTTGATCTTTTAAAGAAGTTTGATCTAATGGATTGCACATCTGCAAAAACTCCCATGGCCACTGCAACTAAGCTTGAACTAAACACTACTGAAAAGTCTGTGGACATTTCAAGTTATAGAGGCATGGTTGGCTCACTTCTATACTTAACAGCCAGTAGGCCAGATATAATGTTTGCTACATGTTTGTGTGCTAGATTTCAGGCTGATCCTAGAGAGTCTCATTGGATAGCTATTAAAAGAATTTTCAGATATCTCAAAGGAACACCAAACCTTGGCATTTGGTATCCTAGAGATTCTGGTTTTGATCTAACTGGTTATTCAGATGCAGATTATGCAGGTTGCAGAATTGATAGAAAAAGCACAACAGGAACCTGTCAATTTTTAGGAGACAAGCTTGTGTCCTGGTTCAGTAAAAAGCAAAATTCAGTTTCTACTTCCACAGCTGAAGCTGAATATATTGTTGCTGGCAGTTGCTGTGCACAGATTTTATGGATGAAAAATCAATTGCTAGACTATGGTTTGCAAGTTGAAAGGATTCCTATTTTCTGTGACAACACAAGTGCAATTGCCATCACTGAAAATCCAGTGCAACATTCAAGGACAAAGCATATAGACATCAAGTACCATTTCATAAGGGAACATGTAATGAATGGTACTGTAGAGTTACATTTTGTTCCAAGTGAGAAGCAACTTGCAGATATTTTTACCAAGCCACTGGATGAATCCATCTTTTCTAGGTTGATAAGTGAGTTAGGTATGCTTAATTACTCTTGAATTTATCTGTATTATTCTTGCAATTTGAAAAGAAGCCAGAAATTTAGTTGACTTTTAGTCTTGGATGAAATTTTGGCTAAGTCAAAATTTGTATCTCGACGGATGACCATTATCTATCGGGTTGAGTCATCCGTCGATATACAAATTGTAAATAAAAATCAATTACTTTTCTGGAATATTTTAAAGCTCGACGGATAATATTTTATCCTCATCCGTCGAAGTATCTAAATCTGAACCGTTAATTCCCTGAACATTATCCATCGAGTATACTTACAGTTTATAAGCATTACACGACGGATAATGGGTGGAATTTTTAAAGCTTATTTTAAAACGGTCGTTTTAGGCAATTTCTATTAGGTAATTTACTTCTCTTTATTATTTTCATCCGTTGAGTCTGAGCAAAGTATAAAAGCCTATTTTATTCTAATCATTTTCTTTTATCATTCTCAAATTCAACTGTGTTATTTCATTCTCTCTCAAGCAAAAATCCTCTTTCTCTTCAAGCTTTTCTTCTCTAACAATGGCACCCGTAGTAAAGATCATGTCACAGACTGGGTTCATCTATGAGAAGAACAACTTCACTGCCTTGGTCAATAAGGGGATTCAGCAATCTGAAGACTATCATAAGATAATGGACTTCGTGAAGAACTGCAAGTTAAGTTTTGCTATGCTGGAATCACCCACAATCTATTGTGAAGTTGTTGAGGAAATGTGGACAACAGCAATCTACAACTCTACTGACAAAACCATCACTCTGACCATCAAAGGTAATGATTTCTGTATCAATAGTGATGTAATAAAAGCATGTTTCAAGATTCCTGATGATAATGTAACTGCACCACACACTGACACTGATATTGTCAATATGCTTAATTCCATTCATTATGCACTTCCTACTGCAAAACTAAGTGAAATTAGAAGACTAGGTCTTAGGAAGGAATGGAGTTACTTGTGTGATGTAGTAACTAAAGTCTTTTCTGGAAAAATCAGTAATTTTGATTCTGTGAACATTTCCATGCTTAACATGCTATACATGCTAGTTACAGACAAATATTATAATTTCAGTGACCTTGTTGTGTATGAGTTAGGTTTTAAATTAGGCGACTTAGTCAAAAGAGGAAAGAATATTTACTATGCTAGATTTTTTATGCTTTTGGCTAACCATCTTTGTCAAGAGATTGAACTTGAGAACCCAAACAATAAATTAGCTTGTTGGGTTCAAGAGAGAAGAATCATTGCAGACTTGAACAGAGCCAACCATCACAAGGATGTGTCAATGTTCTATTTTCCTGTAATGATGACACCTCAGGTAAGTAAGGTAAGTTTATCCATACCCTCAACTATTCCAATCTCTTCTATTTCTTTGACTTCAGGCATAGCTATGGCAACTGTGAAAATGACCAAACAGTTGCCTGCCAGAGCTGCCAAAACAACTGCAATTCCCAAATCCAAATCAAAGAAAACCCCCTCTGGTATCTCTCAAAAGGTACCAGTTGAAAAATCTACCAAAGCCAAAGAGGGGAGTGTGAAGGAGGGTAAGATAGGTGAGGGAAGGGGTGAACATCAAAGAAACCCCAAGGATAAGGTTGGAGAGATGAGTGAATCCCAGCCTAGCCACACTGCAGTTTCCCAACAAACTGCAGTGCTTAAAAAGGACAGAAGTTCACTTCTAGCTGCATCCTCCCAAAAGGATGTGGCTATTGAACAAAGCTCTCATCCAAGAGCACAGGCCAAGAGGGTTAGGGACACAAGCTCACACCAAACTTATACTAGAAAGAAGAAATCCAAAACAACTGGGGATGCACAGGGCACACAATTAGTGCAAACTGGTGCTAAAGACACAGTCCCTGCACCTTCTCAAATTCAGATTGATGTGGCTCCAATAAATGTGGAGTCACAGCCAAAATCTCTCATTATAGAAGCCACTGAAACACAATACTCACCAACCAACTCACTGGAAGTGGACATGATAAACACTTCAATTCCTGATTCCCCTTCTTTAACTCTGTTGGGGAAGCCAAAATCCAGTGCAAGTGAGCATCATCTTTTAGATGATTTGTTGGCTCACTTGCCAATTCTTTCTGATTCTATTGTGACATCTGTGCCTCAAATAACTTCAATCAACACAGAGTCAACAATAGTTTCTCTTCCCACCTCATTCATTTCCACTCTCTCGATGGATATTGCTCATCCGTCGAGTAGTGATTGTATCCCGACGGATAAGCTTAACAGCAGTTATCCATCAGATAGCTTTACCACTCACCCGACGGATATCACTTATCCGCCGA
The DNA here is from genome assembly GCF_009905375.1 of Apium graveolens. Classification (NCBI taxonomy): domain Eukaryota; kingdom Viridiplantae; phylum Streptophyta; class Magnoliopsida; order Apiales; family Apiaceae; genus Apium; species Apium graveolens. Next base: position 276,027,928 of record NC_133651.1, on the reverse strand, counting down.
GTGTCTCTGCACAACTTCAAACTTCAATAATTTTAAGTGCAGAAGATTTGGTGGTAATACAATCACTCTTAGGACTGAGAGAGGAGAGTGCATTGAGTGAGAGGCTGGGTTGCTCCCAGGCAAAAGGAGAGGAAAAGAGTGAATCTCAGCAATCCATTCATTCAGGATTGGCAAAAGTGAGTGAGAGGAGTCCCACCTTAGTAGGTGAAGGTGAGGGTGTGAGGGTGGGGAGCCAGGGTGAGACCCTGATACAACAAAAGAGAGAACATGAGAGAAAAGCAGGTACTGGAGAAATAAGGATGGAACCAGCCATTGCTAGTGAGTCATTGATTGTGGATGATGCTGAAAAGGAAAGACAATTTCAGCAACATTACAAAGCTGTAATTGATAACATTTCCTTGGATGCTGACACTTTTACTCACCCTGTTTCAGCCTATCAATTGTTGGCTGCTCAGGGCAATGTGGAGGCAGAGCAGACTTTGCACTTAGTGCACACCACAGAATCTCTTCAAAGAGATAAAGCTGCTGTAAACAGGATGCCTCCTCAAGCTGGAGAGCCATCTGAAGAATTTGGAATAAATTCTGATGATGATGACTCTAGTTCATTGAATGGTAGCATGAACTTAGGGGGAGCTGAAGGCCCAAGTTTTGCTTTAAGTTTACCTGAATGGGCATGGGCAAAGGAATTTACACCAGGACAATTTGAGGTGTCTTTGGTAAAACAAGTAACAGCTATTCAGCAAGCCCTTCAGGAAGCTTCAGATGCTGGTACCAAGGCTGTTCTTAAAGCTCATCTAGACTCTTTGCACTTAATGAAGATCCAACACTCAAGACAGAATATCAGTATGGATGAATTGAAAAAGGAGATAGCTGACTTAAAGATATACAACTCTGAGAAGCTGGATTCAATAATCCCATATGGTACCATGCATGATCTATTACTAAGGTTGAGAAGAGAATCAGATTCTGACAAGAAGATAGCCAAGCTGGAGACCAGAGTTCAAGTTATTGAGAATTCAGTGGCTCTACTTCTTCAAAATCAACAGACTCAGACAAATCTTCTCATGCAACTGGCTAAAGCACAAGGCCTAACTCCTCCACTTGATGATAACAAAAAAGGGGAGAGAGAATCAAGTAAGGGGGAGAAAGGACCAACTGAGGGGGAGAACATTTTAGTTCAAATCAGCAAAGTAATTGTACCTTCAATTACTATCTCCAAGCCACCAGTTGTAGATGGTATAGATCTTATAAATGCAGCAGCAGCAAATTTGAAAGATGTTGATAAAGAAGTGTTGACTCTGATCAACTGGAAAAAAATTGATGAGGAAATACAGAAAAAGTTTCAATTAGTCAAGGAACCAGATCAGTCAGCCATCCATCACTCTCATGTCAAGCCAATCAATGTGAATGAGATGAGCATGAACTATCTGGAGAAAGGACAATCTTCCTGCATCAAGACTAAAAAGGCTGAGATAATTCTTAAACCAAGGGCAAACTATCCAAAGTCATCTTTGAAGAACCCTATGGATACTGTGTATGAGACACCCAAGCCTGATGAAAAGAAGCGTCTGTCAAGATCTATTCTCCTCTACAAAGATCCAGCTGATTCAGCCTCAAGAAAGAGAATTACAAAGATATTCAGAAATGGGAAGGAAATTTGTGTGGTAGCTGGACATCCACAATTTGCTCATGCAAAGGAAGAAGAAAAAGTCGGATTGAAGCAGGAAAAGAGGCAAGCTGCTCTAGATGCAAGGAAGTCTAAACAAAAGAAAGAACAGTTTGCTATCTTGACCAAGCTACAGGCTGTGAACTCTTCTCAACAAATTCCCTCTCAACCAACTCAAGCTACTGAATCAAAGAAGAAGATTGAAGAACAGAAGAAATCTCCAAGAAAGAAAGAACTGGCTAAAAGAACAAAAAGAAAGTTGGATATTGTTTTACAAGGAATTGGAAGATCAATTTCCAATGGAATCCACTAAAGCTGAAACTCAAGCATCAAAGCCCTCTGTGGTATTTGAAGACATAAGGGTGGTGGACCCCTACAGGAACATACATGGAGAACCTATTGTGCCAAAGGATGAGCCAATAGAGTGGGATAAATTACCAATTCCTGACTTCAACTTGCCAATTCTCACCAAGCCAAGAAGGACAAAATCAAGGGCAGTCAAGAAAGTGAAGTTGTCACCTCTCAAATCCAAGGCAGTAGTCAAAGCTCAACTCAAGATCAACAAGGGAGACTACTTGTACTTGTGTGACATCAAAGAATTCTCAGACCTAAACCTTTATCTGGAGGAGCTGGATGAGGTAAGGACAATTGATGCATACAGAAACCTACCTGAAAGGTTGGTAATTCAAGTACAAAGGAGGAAGAGAGATTCATTGGCCTCTTCATAGGATATTTCAAGAAAGCCAAGCTGTGTTGATCAAAGTCTATTCATCCTTCAAGAAAAACTTTGGGTTTAATGTAACTGCAAGAAGATTAGTATTGGAGAAGATTGAAGAGGTAAGGAGTGTTAGAGCTAAAGATGCACTACCCAAAACTCTTAACATCCCATACACAGGGAGAAGAGTGCATCTAAGGCCCTACTGGTTGATGGAATTCATGGATGACAAGGGTGTGAGAAGATTCTTTAGATTAGAAGACCAATTGAGTATCTCTAGCAATGAGACTCTCTTGGAAATGCAAGAAATGTTAGATCTCTCAGAATCTGATGAATTAGAATTCCATAGACAGCTCCAGAATCAAATTGAAGAAAACAACAGAAAGCTTGGAAGAAGATCCAGACCTTCAAAAAACTAGAAAAATCTGCTCAGGCTAGAGGAGCATCTTGAACTGACTGTGAGCCAAACCTTGTATATCCTGTTTAAATTGAAGCACTCTCAGTTTTATCTACTTATCTTTAAAGATATCTATTTAGGATGTTTTGTTATCATCAAGTATCTCTTAATTTATGGTTACAATTCCAGTAGACATAAATTGGGGGAGATTGTTGTGAATATGTTGTGTACTTGATGATTACCTAAACAAAACATCTAAGTAAATTTTACTTAGTGAAATAATGTAGCACTCGACGGATAAGAATTATAGTCCCGACGGATAACTCGTTTTAGTCCCGACGGATGAGTAACTTATTATCCATCGAGTGAGTAGCTTATGTAATAATAAGTTTGTAGCACAGTGTTGTATGCACCTGTGTATAGAATCTGTAGTAGTATATAAGTCATGTTGACTTTAACTAGATATGCAGAATAGGTTGATTAACTGTACATAAGCAATGTCTTGTAATTCTGTATAAGTGAAATGAAGTCAAGTGCCAAAATAGCTATCAACGGATGCTTAACAAAGCTTCGACGGATGATCAATGACTTTCAATGGATGTTTAAAATAGCAGTCGACGGATGATCAAGTAAGTCATCGACGGATGATCTGAAAGTCGACGAATGATCATATCAAGATTCAAACATCAGTTGAACAGTGAAAGCTGACACACAGCCGTCGAGTTGGATACAAACACACTGTGGAAGCCCATTAACTGGGTAATAGAGGACGAAAAGCAGCAAAGATCAAGACTGTTAGATTTTATATTTATTCAGTTCTTTTCACTTTGTAATCTTGGTAATATATAAACCAAGAGAGTAGCAAATAAAAAACAACTAAGAGAGCTAAGAAACAAACACAGAGAAATCTTTGTAAGCACTATCTTTAGCATTTCCTGTGTTCTTAGTAGTTCTATTTTGTGTAAGCAGCTGTGAGCATTTCTGCACACAGAGTCCTCTCGATATATTAAATATATCTCTGGTGGAATTGTTTAAATCCACCAGAAAGTTTTTAAAGATTCTTGTTTTTAATTACTCTTGTTTTGATTCATTAAAGTTTATATTCCGCATTGTGCTAATCAAAACAAATATATCTATAATCGAGTTGAACATTTTTATTTCAAGAAAAAGTTCAAGAATTCCATTCAACCCCCCTTCTGTAATTCTTGCTATATTCTTAAGAGACTAACACTCTCTATGAGATATATTTTATATATGTTCTAACCAAGTGTTTTATGGAGAAACCATGCCTTAAAAACCTTTGCATGTTATCGAAATTTCACTATATAATTATGTTTAGCCATGCATGTTAGTTTTAAGATGTTAATATGATGATCAACCATGTTTTGTATGCTACTCTTCTCGAAATCATGTTTTCATGTTTAAAAATCTATAAATTCGAATTATGTGTGCTTGAAATAGATTGTTTCCATGATATATTACTTAATAATATTTAAGAGAAGATAAATTTGATGATTATTAAGGTTGAGTAATAGGTTCAAGTCGAATTTACAAGAATTTAAACTCCATGTTTAGTTGAAATTTTGTTAAGTGTTTTCCATGAGTTGCATGTTGTATTTTTATTTGCATGTCGGTGTTCTAGGGCATGGATGATCTCCAGTCCTATTGAGGCACTATTTTAGGATGTTGATGCACTAGTTTTGCTTTGGTAAAGGTTGGATGCTTGGTTAATAAGTGGGAGTTAAGGTGGAAAGGGTTTGGTTAGTGTTTGCATTTTTTCAGAATTTTGCACTAGTTTGTGGGGAAGTTTTGATTGCGAATTTGTTGTGCACTTTGAGGCCCAAGCCACCAGAAGTTAGAACTATGAGTATAAAATAGGTTTTAGGTGTTTGTTGGAGGTTTGTAAGACGTTTGATTAGGTGCACGAGTGGAATCACAAAATCTGTCCAGCAAGGGACAGTTTTGTTGCAACTTAGAAATAGGAAGTTTTGACCATGTCATATGTAGGCCCTCATTAGGCCCTGTTGGGCCTTAGTTAGAGGGAGTGTCAGAGGAGTTTTTCCAGCCATAGTTCATAGTATTTGAGTTAGAATAATGTGTCACAAGTTAGTTAAAGTCAGGACCTTTTCTGCCCAGAAAAACAGGGGAACCATGGACTTTAAGCTTAGGCCTAGGGAGGCCCAAGCTAGGCCCTTGAGCCACACCAAGTTTAGGAGTTGCCTTATGAGCAGAAGAGTATAGTGTAGAAGTTTTGGAGGTAAACTTGTAGTGTAAGAGTGTCTAATGCACACAAAAAACCTTAGATGTCATTCTGAAATTTACCTTAGTAAGCACCTTCACTTACCACATAGTTTTAGAGCACTTATGAGTGAGGCCTAGGTTGACCACTATAGTTTCAAGATAGCATAAAGCCAGTAGAGTGAAAGGCCCAAGTGAGGGTCAATAGGATTTGGATGGTTTAGTAAATGCACATCGAGTTAGGAGGCCAAAATTTGGAGATTTTGTCTACTTTAGCGATCAAGTGACTTAAGTTGTGGAGCGAGATCATCCAAGCCTAGTGTTGCAATATGGTGTGTGTGATATTATTTGGTACTTAAATATGGTATGTGAGTATATGTGGCTATCTGTACTATTATGTTTATAAGGTGATTATAAATTACGTGCATATAGGCCTAAGTGCCATTTGTGTTTAATTTTGGGTTGTAAATAGGTTGAGTTGGTGAGAATATATTATAATGAGGTTATTATTAATTGTGTAGGATCTCGAAACGAGGGTAAACTTGCCATAAAGGTCGAGTAAAGCTTCCAGTTTCTCCTACTTGCCAGTCCAGTCCAGTCCAGTCCAGCCTTCTCAAGGCAAGTGATTCAACCTGCTTTTTAGTTTACACTGCGAATGTGTGATAACTAGTTCCTATATATATGATGCGAGTATCCTGATTTATCTTGTCATACCTGAACCAAGTGATTCTCAAATCTATCTTCGTATTATATAGAAATGCCATGAACCCTCAAGTATTTATTGCAAGTAGATCAAAAGTCATACCATGCTAGTATACCAAAGTAATTGTGATGCAATGATAAAATAGAGAATTTGTTATGATACTTTATTGATCCTTTTGATTAACATGCTATTGATTCCAGAGAAATCTTGATATTGCACCCTGATACTTTGATTCAACTCTTGTAAGAACCTCAATAGAAACTTTATCTTGATACCTAAAAGCCAGTCACTCCTTAAAGTCGCTCATGATTGTTTGATAACCCTATTCTTACCCTAACACATGATACCCTGCTACACTTCGAATTAATGCTCACCTTCTTTGTATTTTAATACCTATACCTTATCTGGAACCATTACCTTAAACCTAATAAGGCTTTGTTCTTTCATATTATCTGATAGCCTTGCTAAATCTCCTTGTTAAAGTCCTTGTAAATAGAAACCTTTCAATTACCCTGATAGAGTAAAGTCTAGTGGATCATGGCCCTAAGATTTAGTGAGCATATATCCTGTTTTTCAAAGTTGATCTATAATCCCTTGATAAAGATGTTTACTGTTTAAGAAATTTATTAACAATTGGCATCAGTTTTTGAAATGATTAAAAAATTGGATTTTCAGTCCCAAAGGGGGATAAATGTTTTCTTTAAATAGAAGATCTAGACTAAGACGCAAGTCCTTTCCACACTTAAATTGTAGGCTTAAAAGTTGCCTATGGATCCCATTAATGTTTTAGAACCCAGCGAGGTTCGGGATTACTTCGCGGCTGATCACCGGTTGTAATCCGTAGCGTCGTAAAATGGTTTTTGATTATGAAATGGTTTTGGAAATGTTTTGATACAAACAAATGATGCCATCACCCAAAAGTTCATCCTTATTATTATTAGCTCTATCTTCACATTGTTATTCTTTTAAATATATCTCGATTTATGTTTTGTACCGTATTGTTTAGCACTTGTTGAGCATTTGGCTCACTACTTGCTTTCATTCTGATATTACAGCTAGCAGCTATGGTTAGATTCAAGCAGACATCACGTAAGACTTGTGATGCCGATGCGTATGTTCGAGCTCAGGTAGAATAAGAGATAGTTTTGTGTGAGGACTCGATATTAAAACCAGTTGTAATCATTAGTAGTGTTGGGCTGTTCCAAACCCTAAACTGTAAGATCTTGGATTCGGTTGTATTTACTTTCTTTCATCTATTGTAATAGTTTTATATTATGTATTGTTAAGTTGGGGGTGTGACAAGTTTTGGTATCAGAGCTATGGTTTAGATACCCTGGATAGCCTAAATAGGTTATAGGATATGATAGGGATAAATAAATTATGTTTGTATAATTAAATACTGCATTAATTGTACAAACTGTGGGCTGCTAGGCCCAATAAAAAGATATATGATACTCAGACCAGAAAGGTTAAGCCTGATGGACCAGATCCGGCCTGATGGAATAAAAAAGGCCCAAAAGCCCTGATTATTAATTAAATTCATAATTAATTAATAAGGGACAAATCAGATGTTGAAAAGAGTCCCGATAAGGATATAAATCCTTGGAGATTAGCCTCAAGGGGACCTAAAAGGATAAGGAATCAGTTTCCTACTACCTAGGACTCCAAAGTCCATTCTAATTATGAGACTTGCCCACCAAGTCTCCTATACCAAGTCCAATTCAAGGACTCCCAACATCTATATAAGGGGTCTCACCCCCACCAATCAGAACTACATTTTTTGGCTTGATTCTCTAATTCACAGAGATACGTAGGCATCTCGTAAAGGCAGATTGAGTCACGAAACACGAGAGCAGCCATTAAAGGCCTTAAGCTCCCGAATCTTAGTATTAAATACAGCAAGTAATAACCTTGGTTTTTTATCCATAACATTTGGTGCCGTCTGTGGGAATCACAACAACAACCATGGCGAGAACACGGAGAACAATTGGAGCTCTAGAGGAAGGAACACCATTAGAGACAACCCAGGTGATTTCATCAACCGTGGAGGTTCCTCCCCATTCAACTTATGCATCTACTCAGGAGGAAGCCCAGACAGGGGCAACTCAACCCCAGCTACAAGGGACAACTCCCCCGATTCAAGGTACGAATCCTCAAGTTCAACAAATACATATACCTGTGAATTCTCGACCCGTCGGGTATGAATATTCAACTATTGTTACTACTAACCCCCCTTATGGGATGCCCCTTCACCCTGAGGTTGGAGGAAGCGGATATGCTGGGCGAAGCGAAGCACGAGGGCGGTCGCCCCCCTATATACGAGGTTTGGATCCTATCCCTGAGGATCGGGAATTTTCTGGTCCATACACTGAGAGAGACTCCGAATCTTCGGATGATGAAGTGGCCCCGAGAAGGACGCGTCCTGGAAAAGAGCCAATGGCCGATGGAAGGCAACGCCCCCAAAGAACCCCAGGGGCGAATCCCCAAGAAGTGCAGGAAAAGATCAGGGCTCATGAGGCTGAAATCCAAAGGCTGAGGCATGATTTGGAGGCTCACCAAGCCACCAGACCCCACATGCCTCCTAGGGGGAGAAATCCTCCTCCTATCATAGACCTGGATGGTTCGGTAAGAAGAAGGGCTACTGTCCCAAGAACTGATCCAAGCAATCTCCTTCCCCTTGGAGATCCTGATGATCCAACTCCACCCTTCACAGAAGAGATAATGAATGCCCATATCTCAAGGAAATTCAAGATGCCCACTATCAAAGCCTATGATGGCACGGGAGACCCCGCTAATCATGTTAGGACATTCTCTAATGCACTGCTGCTGCAACCCGTGAATGATGCTATAAAATGTCGGGCCTTCCCTCAAACCCTGTCGGGTATGGCTCAAAGATGGTACAGTCGCCTACCCCCAAATTCTATTGGATCATTCAGAGAATTAAGTCAGGCTTTTATTAAGCAATTCATCAGTGGAAGAGTCCATGAGAAAAGTTCAGCATCTCTTATGAGTCTTGTGCAGGGAGCTAAGGAATCCTTAAGAGATTACCTGAATCGTTTTACAAAGGAGGCTTTAAAAGTCCCAGACCTTGATGATAAGGTAGCCATGATAGCACTGCAACAAGGAACTAGGGATGAGTTTTTCAAGATGTCTTTGGCCAAACGACCCCCTGAGAGCATGTTGCAACTCCAAGAGAGGGCAGGAAAGTATATCAAGGTTGAAGAAAGTATGAGGAAGACCGTAGTAAGTAATGAGCCCACTGGAGGCAAGAAACGAAAAACTGATTTGGAGTATATCGCTAAGGACAAATATCCTAGAACCGAACAAAACCCTGATTCAACCCCCAAGAAGGGAGGACCTGGGCAAAAGTTCACTGAATACGCTAAGCTGAATGCTCCCAGAAGTCAGATTTTGATGGAGATTGAGAAAGACAGAGATATTCGCTGGCCTAAGCCCTTGAAGGCTGATCCCGCCAAGCTAGATAAGGGCAAGTATTGCAGGTTTCACAAAAATGTTGGCCATGACACCGATGAGTGTAGGCAATTGAAAGATGAAATTGAGTTTTTGATTCGAAAAGGAAGATTGAACAAGTATACTGGAGATGGAGGGGACAGAAATAATAATGGAAGGAAGAACTTTGAAGATCGTAGGAGGGACCAAGACGATCAGGGGCGAAACCCCCAGCCTAGAGGACCAGTTATAAACACCATTTATGGAGGGCCGAGACCTCGAGGGCCTGTGATAAACACGATCTTTGGAGGTCCAACTGCTGCTGGATTGTCCAAAAATTCCAGAAAGGCATATACTAGAGAGGTTATGCATATTGTTGGAGAAGCCCCGAAGAGGGCCAGGACAGAAGTAACATTGGCTTTTGATGATTCCGACCTAGAGGGTGTGAAGTTTCCCCATGACGACCCGCTGGTCATAACACCAATAATAGGAAATAGCCCGGTTAAGAGGGTCCTTGTGGATAATGGTGCTTCTGTGGATATCTTGCTCCACGACACCTTTCTAAGGATGGGGTATAATGACTCCCAGTTAACACCAACCGACATGCCGATATATGGATTTGCTGGAGTAGAATGTCCTGTGGAAGGGATAATCAAATTGCCAACCACCATAGGTACGGAGCCAAGGCAAGCAACGCAGATGCTGGATTTTGTGGTGGTAAAGGCTAGTTCAACTTATAATGCTATCATGGGGAGAACAGGGATACATGCCTTCAAGGCAGTCCCCTCTTCCTACCATTCAGTCATGAAGTTTCCCACCCGAAACGGGATTGGAGAAGAGAGAGGAGATCAAAAAATGGCTAGAAGCTGTTATGTGGCCTCTTTGACGGCAGATGGAGTCGGGGGGCAGGTTCTTCCTATTGAAGATATGGATGTTCGAGAAAATGATGAGAATAGAGGAAGGCCAACAGAAGAATTGGTTTCGGTTCCTTTAGACCCCGAGAATCCTGAGAGGACGACTTTCGTTGGAGCCACATTAGAGGAGCCCCTTAGAGGGAAGTTAATGAAATTTTTGCAAGAAAATAGTGATGTGTTTGCATGGTCAGCAGCTGATATGCCAGGCATAGACCCGGAGTTAATTACTCACAAGCTAAACGTAGATCCAAGCCGGAAGAAAGTGAAACAAAAGAAAAGAAATTTTGCCCCGGAAAGACAAGAGGCTATAAAGCAGGAAGTGGAAAAGCTCTTAGAGGCTGGTTTCATTGAGGAGATTCAATTTCCGGAGTGGTTAGCAAACCCTGTAATGGTAAAGAAGGCTAATGGAAAGTGGAGGATGTGTATAGACTTCACCGATCTGAATGATGCATGTCCCAAAGACTGTTTTCCGCTGCCTAGAATTGATACTTTGATTGATGCCACCGCTGGACATGAGATGCTGAGTTTCATGGATGGGTTTAGCGGATACAACCAGATCAAAATGCATAAGGATGACATTCCAAAGGTATCATTTATCACTAACTTTGGTGTTTATTGTTATCTTGTTATGGCGTTTGGTCTCAAGAATGCAGGAGCCACCTATCAAAGGTTGGTAAATAGAATTTTTAAGGATCTTATTGGTAAGACTATGGAAGTCTATGTTGATGACATGTTAGTCAAGAGTCTAGTAAAGACTGATCATATAGCCCATTTAAGGGAAGCTTTTGAGGTCCTGAGGTACCACAAGATGATGTTGAATCCGACGAAGTGTGCTTTCGGAGTAGGATCTGGAAAATTCTTGGGATTGATGGTCTCGAAGAGGGGAATTGAGGCAAACCCCGATAAAATAAAGGCAATCCTGGACATGGAACCCCCCAAAACTGTCAAGGATGTTCAGAAGCTCACAGGAAGGGTTGCTGCGTTAGGACGATTCATCTCCAAGTCAGGAGACAAATGCTTGTCATTTTTCAAGTCACTAAAGAACATCAAAGACTTTGTATGGAGTGAGGAAAATCAGAAGGCATTTGAAGAGTTAAAGAAGTATATGGGCCAGGCCCCGTTGTTGGCCAAGCCAGTTCTGAATGAAGTTTTATTCTTGTACTTGGCTGTTTCAGAGAGCGCCTTGAGCGCCGTGTTGGTTAAGGAGGAACTGAAAGACCAGAAACCCGTATACTATGTCAGCAAAATTTTGCATGGTGCTGAGTTGAATTATTCAGCCATTGAGAAATTCGCTTTAGCCTTGGTAATGGCTTCAAGAAAGCTGCGTCCTTATTTTCAAGCTCACCAAATTGAAGTGCTAACAAATCAGCCACTGAGAAATATCATTCACAGTCCCAAGGCAAGTGGGAGACTGATTAAGTGGGCAATAGAGTTGGGAGAGTTCGATCTCAAGTATAAGCCACGTACGGCCATAAAAGCCCAGGCACTAGCTGACTTCGTGGTGGAATGTACCATACCCAACCAAGAAGTCGGGGGGCAGGAAGATACCATACCTCAAGACAAGGGAGTCGACAATGGGGACAAGGATAAAGAATATTGGGTTCTCTATTTTGATGGAGCATCAAAAACAAATTCCAGTGGAGCAGGGTTGGTTTTGCAAAGCCCTGATGGATTCTTAATTGAGTATGCTATGAAGCTAGACTTCCCAACCACAAACAATGAGGCAGAGTATGAAGCCCTGATTGCTGGCCTTGGTCTAGCTGGGACACTTAGAGTCAAAAACTTAAAGGTCCGTGGAGACTCGAAGCTGATCATATCCCAGGTAAAGGGAGAATTTGAGGCAAGGGATGATACGATGGCTAAGTATGTTCGCCTAGCAAGGGCTGTGATGACCCAATTTGATGAATGCCATGTTGAACACATTCCAAGGGAAGAAAATGCTAAAGCAGATGCGTTATCAAAGTTTGCTTCATCTGAGATTGAAGAAAGTTCAGGAAGTGTGTACTTCCGTGTTTTGAAGACACGAAGCATAGATGTTAAGCTTGTGGCTCCCATAGGCTTGGGGACGTCATGGATTGATCCCATCAAGGCTCACATTCAGACCGGTTGGTTGCCAAGCGATGCAATTGAGGCACGGAAGTTAACTGTTTGAGCACTAAGGTACTCTTTGATAGATGGAATTCTATATAAAAGATCTTTCGTGGTTCCTTACTTGAGGTGTCTCAGGCCCGATGAGGCACGCTTAGCTCTTGAGGAAGTGCATGGTGGTATTTGTGGGCAACACTTGGGGGGCAGGGCCTTGGCTCATAAGATAACCCGTTTAGGCTTCTATTGGCCAGAAATGATGGCTGATGCCAAAGAATATGTAAAGAAGTGTGATCGCTGTCAGAAGCATGCACCAGTCGCCAGACAACCCCCCGAGATGCTGACCTCTATCAACTCACCTATTCCCTTTGCTATGTGGGGGATGGATATTCTAGGGCCTTTTCCTATGGCCACAGCACAAAGGAAGTTTCTGATTGTAGCCATTGATTATTTCACCAAGTGGATCGAAGCCAAACCTTTGGCCAAAATCACAACTAAGCAGGTTGCACAATTCCTGTGGGAAAACATTATGTGCCGATATGGAATTCCCCGTATCCTCATCACTAACAATGGAACACAATTCAACAACGAGGAATTCAAGAAGTATTGTGAAGAAAATGAAATTGAGTTACGGTTCACCTCTGTGGCTCACCTGTAAGCCAATGGGCAAGCGGAGGTAGCAAATCAGATAATCCTGGATGGACTAAAGAAGAGGATCGAAAAGTCAAGAAATAATTGGGTGGATGAGATACTTCCCATATTATGGGCCTATAGGACTACCTGTAGAGTCACGACAGATGCAACTCCTTTCATGTTGGCATATGGGGCAGAAGCAGTAGTTCCCGTGGAGATATCACATTCCTCTCCAAGGATTCAGGCTTTTGATGAAAAAGAAAATGAAGAAGGGCAGAAGTTAGCCCTGGATTTAATCGATGAAGTGCGAGATAAAGCACATGCGAAGATAGTAGAATATCAGAAAAAAGCTTCATTCTACTACAACTTAAGGGTTAAAGAAAGGTTTTTTAAACAAGGCGATCTAGTCTTGAGAAAAATAGAGGCTTCTAGTGTCGGACAGAAAGGAAAGCTCGCCCCAAATTGGGAAGGGCCGTACAGAGTCAAGAGCGTTCAGGGTAGAGGAACCTACAAGCTGGAAACTATGGATGGTTTTGAAGTCCCGAGGACCTGGCATGCACAAAACCTGAAGGTTTACTACGTGTAAGATAGGCTAAGTATGATTCTCACTTGTCATTGTGACAAATAGGTTTAAAAGCACCTAGAAGCTTTGCTTGCATAGAATTTTATATTCCAGTAGAATTTACAATGTCTAGTTATTATTGATTAGGGTCGAACCCATGCTGTGTAAGGTTTCGAAAAACCAGACTTCATATTAAAGAGCTTGAAATTATTTCAATCCAAGGATGTTTAAGGTTCAAATGCATATTAAGATTGTAAAGTTAAAACAGAAAAAGGCTAAGAAAAGCAACGTATAAAACATAACCCCGAAGGGTAACAAGTGCTGATATAAATAAAGTTCAAAAAGAAGATATACAAAAAGCTAGGCCTTGGAAGGCTGAGATTCCTCAGAACCACTATCCGAAGTCTCTTCGGAAGTTTCAGTCGTTTCTTCGGACGTCTCGGTCGTCCCCTCCGAAGTCCCTGTAGAAGTTCCCTCAGCAGGAGATGATGGCTGTTGAGGCGCTGCTTTGGGAGATTCTTCCACCCTGGCCTTCTTAGCGACAGGCTCGAATTCCTCCTCGGAGGAATCTTCCTCCTCTCCATCCTTGATCATGCCAGCAAGCTTTTCAGTAACACCTCCAAGCTCTGGAACCCGCACTGGACAAGGAAAGGGCGACTGCTCAAGGACCTCGGGAAACTCATCCTGGATGGCCTCCACAGCAGCGTCCCAGCCTTCCTTATAGCTAACAGGATGAAGAAGGGCGTCATGCTCCACCATCAAGTCTTTGAATTCTTGAGTGTCCATCCATCCATCAAAGGCTTTTTCCTTCTGCGCCTTCAAGATGACATTTTCAGCCCGGGCCGTCTCCAGGTCAGAAGTGGAAGAGGCCAATTGAGCTTCAAAGGCCTCAATTTTTTGATTGGCCTCCTCCAACTTCTTGTTGGCATCTTCCAGGCCAACCTTCCAAGCCTTGGCTTGGTGAATTGCCCCTTGAAAATGGGCGTTAGCCTGCAAGAGAAAACAGCAAAGGTTTAGAAAAGAAAGAAAAGAGAATTGTAAAAAGCATAAGTAAAGTACGTACCGTCGCCAGAGCTTGGGCTCCAAACAGCTCATTCCCCTCCAAGTCCTGTTGAAGGACAAAATCTTGATAATCCACCGGGGAAATGGAATGCTTAGACCATTCCTTGGACAGGGCCGTGCTGCCCACAATTGAGTCCTTGCCCCGGATCCCCCAAGCAGGTTGAAAATAGGCACCTGGCCTCTGCTTGGTGCGCAGAACTTGGCTGGGGCCTTCCTCATCTGGCTCCGTCGCCTGAAGAAGGAACTCCGGGAAGCGGTCACCCAGTCGAGGGTCCTTAAAGATCTTCCCGGCCCTCTTCATCCTGGTTGTCTCCAGGTCCTTCGGCTTGGTAGCCTCCTCAATCTTCTCAGCCACTGCAACAAACAAAGTCAGTTGAAAATCAATGAAATAAAAGTGCAGGAAATAAAGGAGATAAGAAAGGGAACTTACTTTTCTTATTAACGGGCGAAAGGCCGCGTTCTACCAGGACGGTCTCCCGGATAAGGTCCCAACAATGGGAAGTGCCGTTGTCTTGCGTAAGGAGGTTGAAACCTCTAGCCTCCTCCTCAGACAAAGTTATGTCATTCGGGCTCCCGTCTACGGCCAGCCCAAAGGATGATCGAAACAGGGAGCCCCAATCTCCACCTTCCCAAATAACAAACAAAAAATCTTTCTTCCACCCCAAGTTGTTATCAGGGATGGACTTCCCATTCACGATATGGGGGATAGTGGGGCGCTGGTTGATAGAAACCCAACCCGGACTTTTATCAGGGCTGTTTTTGAACTGAAAAATCTTCCTGAAGACAGCAACAGATGTGGGGACGTTGTGCTTGGCGCATTGCGACAGATAGCACATAATCAACCTCCAGGAATTAGGGGGAAGTTGGCAAGGGCTGATGCCCACATCAGCCAGTAGCAAAGGAATGAATGGATGAAAAGGGAGTCTAATACCTGCCCTCAAAGTATCCCTATGGACGTATAGCGCGTCCTTCTTCCACTGACAGGCCCTGTCGGCCGGACCCGCAAGAACCAACTTAAAAGGCTCCTTAATTTTGAAGCAGCTGCTCAACTTTTCCAGCTCCTTGGGATCCCGTAAAGCACTGATATGATCGTGCGCGTCCAGATGCGCATCAGACGGATACTCGTCCCCTCGAGTGTTGATCATGTCGATTAAGGAAGTATACCTCGATCGAATAGGAAAATCATTGGACTTTCTAGCCACGTTCATCTTGGCCAAACGAGTCATTCTTTTGTCAGCCATCTGAAAAAAGTATGAGGCACGTAAATAGGCTATCTTAAAATGGCACACAATGGAAAAATAGAAACGAAAAGCAAAGGGAAGAATCTTACCTAAAGAAGCACTCCTGAAAAAGGCTTTGAGCTCCGACTTGCTGTTATTGCTCTGAGAATCTTAGCAGGAGGATAAAGAAGAAAACTAAGAAATGAGAAAGTGAGGAGTAATAGCCTTTCCTCATTCCTTTATATAGGAGGAAAAAGAAGTTGAAGGGACGAAAAGCCCATTAAGAACAAAGGCCCATAAGAAGAGGCCCAGAAAAAAGAACATTCCAGAATATACCTAGGAATTCTAGGGCATTCTAAACAGGGTGTGTTAAGCCCAGCAATATTTGATAAAGCCCAATGAGAAGGCCCAGTAATATTTGACAAAGCCCAAAAAAGAGGCCCAACAATGAGATTTGAAAAGGCCCAATAAAAGAGGCCCAATGAGATTTGAAAAGCCCAATAATAGAAGCTCAGTAAAATTTTATAGGGCCCAACAAAAAGGCCAGGCCCAAATCCAATTAGGATTTGGAAAATACAATACCCTAAATTAAAGCTAAATAAAGAAGGCTAGTGAAAGACCAGGAACCAGGTCGAAATCCAGGTCGTGAATCCTGCCCGAAATCTTTCGAGCAGACACCCGAAAATAACGGGTAAAAAAGACCAGAATCCAGGTCGAATTCCAGGTCGTGAATCCTGCCCGAAATCTTTCGAGCAGACACCCGAAAATAACGGGTAAAAAAGACCAGAATCCAGGTCGAATTCCAGGTCGTGAATCCTGCCCGAAATCTTTCGAGCAGACACCCGAAAATAGCTGGAATAACGAGACTGAATTGAGGTCGAAGCTTCGACCATGAATGAGGTCGAATAAACCAAGCATCTTTCAAAAAATGGGGATTAAAAACCCAGGTCGAAGTTCGACTAGGATCCTGGTCGAATTCCAGGTCGTGGATCCTAGTCGAAATCCTTCGACCAGGAAACAAGAAAATCAAGGAATTTTCGAACAGGATTCAGGTCGAAATATCGACTAGAATCCTAGTCGAAATCCTAGTCGATAGGCATGACAAGAAGCTAAAAAAAAAAAAAAAAAAAAAAGGGGGGGTGGAATTTTCGACCTCGATCCAGGTCGAATTTTCGACTAGGATCCTGGTAGAATTCCAGGTCCTAGATCCAGGTCAAAAATTCGACTAGGATCCTGGTCGAATTCCAGGTCGTGGATCCTAGTCGAATTCCTTCGACCAGGATGACAAGGCTGGCCCCTATTTTCGACTAGGATCCAGGTCGAAATTTCGACGAGGATCCTGGTCGAAAAAAGGGCTGGAAATTTGAAGAATCCAGAAAATAGGGAAAATTCCAGAAAATAAGGAAAAAATCCCAGAAAATCCCAGAAAATTAGGGAAAATCCCAGAAAATTAGGGAAAAATCCCAGAAAATTAGGGAAAATCCCATAAAATTAGGGAAAAATCCCAGAAAATTAGGGAAAATTCCAGAAAATAAGGAAAAAATCCCAGAAAATCCCAGAAAATTAGGGAAAAATCCCAGAAAATTAGGGAAAAATCCAGAAAATAAGGGAAAAATCCCGGAAATAAGGGAAAAATTCCTGGAAATTAAGATAATTCCTGAATAAAAGGAAAAATTCATTGTAAATGTGTAGGTCGCTCCACACTTTACGAAAAAATGAAACCCTGTAAGGGAACAAATAGACTTAACTTCTGCGAAACCTAATCAATGTTTCCCAAAAGTTGGGGGGCAAATGATAGGGATAAATAAATTATGTTTGTATAATTAAATACTGCATTAATTGTACAAACTGTGGGCTGCTAGGCCCAATAAAAAGATATATGATACTCAGACCAGAAAGGTTAAGCCTGATGGACCAGATCCGGCCTGATGGAATAAAAAAGGCCCAAAAGCCCTGATTATTAATTAAATTCGTAATTAATTAATAAGGGACAAATCAGATGTTGAAAAGAGTCCCGATAAGGATATAAATCCTTGGAGATTAGCCTCAAGGGGACCTAAAAGGATAAGGAATCAGTTTCCTACTACCTAGGACTCCAAAGTCCATTCTAATTATGAGACTTGCCCACCAAGTCTCATATACCAAGTCCAATTCAAGGACTCCCAACATCTATATAAGGGGTCTCACCCCCACCAATCAGAACTACGTTTTTTGGCTTGATTCTCTAATTCACAGAGATACGTAGGCATCTCGTAAAGGCAGATTGAGTCACGAAACACGAGAGCAGCCATTAAAGGCCTTGAGCTCCCGAATCTTAGTATTAAATACAGCAAGTAATAACCTTGGTTTTTTATCCATAATAGGATATATGTATAAGTTATAGATATTATGCGAGAGAGTAGGTTAAGTAAATTTATTATTAATACTCATCTTATATATCTATGTATGGTTTGTCAGCAAAGGGCGCACTCCTCGTCATCCTCTGGGTCGGACGACACTATTTCTTTCTCCGTGTATGCTGAGTTGAGGCGTGAGTTTGACATGCTTCAGGGCAAGTACGACCGACTGATAGACCGATTGAAGAATGTGTATCCGGACAGCCGAAACTATGAAGGGAAGCCTAAGGAGCAGATGACTGCGAGACTTGAGACTTTGGTTCAGTACGTCAACACTAAGCTTGAGGAGATGCCATCGCACCGAGACCGTACCAGCCAGTATATCATCCAGATGGTGGAGGATGAGCTCCAAAGTATTGTGAAGACGCTTCGAGAAGAGAAGACTACCAAACCCCGTTTTGATGGAGTGGAACCCTAGTTCTTTCCATTATCTACCTTTCATGTTGTTGTATTATCGGACTAAGTAGAACTCCATGTTGTTCCTTTAGATAAGCATGTTATTCCTAAATTCAGACCTAATTCTAATCTTAATGTATTGTGACCTTAAATTTCAATGCACTATCATTCCATTTGCTTTCAATTGTTTATTTTACGCCTTTATATGCATCACCCTATTTGTTTAATTTGAAACTTGACCTCATATGTGAATAAGAATGCCATGCGACACCCTCGAATTATTTCATTATTCATACCTGTTTTTACGTAACTCTTATTTCAGGATCATGCCACCCAAAAAGAAGAAACCAACAACCACATCCACCACAGATCCAAATATTCTTCGATTACTGGAAACCTTACAACAGCAAACAAATGCTATAGCTCAACAACAACTAACTCTTCAACAACAATTTGAAAACCAAGATAACTGTGAACCACACCAACCACCTGATCCACCAGTACCACCTTGAAAAGTTGTTATTTTCAAGACTTTTCAGAATGTGAATCCACCTGCATTTCATGATACCACTGATCCAATAATAGCAAACACATGGATTAAGGAAATGGAAAGAGCTTTTGAATTGGTACAGTTAAGGGACGATCAGAAGACACTATATGCAACTTACTTCCTGGAGGGTGAAGCCATCTATTGGTGGGATTCAGTAAAAGCTATGGAAGCGAATCAACAAGTTTCTTGGGAAAGATTTAAGAAGTTATTTCTGGAAAAGTATTACCCTAAGTACATGTAGAATCAGATGGAGCTTAAATTTCTTGAATTGAAGTAAGGGAGTATGTTTGTACTGGAGTATGAGAAGAAGTTCACAGAATTGTCAAGGTTTGTGACAAAGTATACCAGCAGTGAGGAGGAAAAAGAAAAGAGATTTCAACAAGGATTAGAGTCTTAGATCAGAGATAGAGTGGCTATGTTTGAGCTTGATACTTATGCAGGCGTAGTGCAAAAGGCTGCTCTGATTGAGAGTAATGGGATGCAGTCAGGGAAGGAAAGGGATAACAAGAAGAGAAAGGTTCCATTCTATGGAGAAAAGTCTGAAGCAGGAAATTCACAAGACAGGAACATGAAGAAGATTGAATTCCAGAAAGGCGGAAATTTTAAAAAGAAGGGGAATTTGAGCAGAAGACAAGAATCAAAGGGGAACAACCAGGCAAGCCAATGACAAGTTGGAGAAAACAGATTTCAGAGACCAGAATACAAGCATTGTGGAAGAAGGCACCCCGGAGTGTGTAATAAGCTGAGCATGACATGCTATAGGTTCAACCAGAAGGGACATTAGGAAAATGAGTGTAAGATGATGAAGTCGGGAGTTACATGCTACAAGTGTGGAAAGACTGGACACATAGCTAGGGAGTGCAAGTCAACGGACCAGTCAAAGCTCTGATGAATGTGGCAAGTACCAGTGCAAGCGTGCCAGCTGAAGTATTGGCCTTACGTCCGCCACCTACAACAACTCCGCAAGCAAAATCAAGGACATTTAATTTAAAAATGAAGGACGCTGTTTAGAACTCTGAGGTGATAGCAGGTACATTTTTACTAAATAATGTCGAAGCTAAAGTATTGATTGATTCGGGAGCGACGAGATCTTTCATATCAGAAACTTTTGTTGATAAAGTTCAATGTGATAAAATGGTTATGAACGAGGTAGTAAATGTGGTAATTGCAAACCAAGAGAAGATTCATGTGACTCTGTCCATAGTGTGAGATTGATATTTCGGGGTATAAATATTTAGCCGACTTGATACTCTTCAAGTTGGGAGAGTTTGATATAATTTTAGGTATGGATTGGTTAGGGAAGAATAACGCCCAGATTAATTGTAAGTCCAAGAAGGTGTATTTAAAGACAAAGAGTGGAGAGAAAGTAGTATTTAAGGGACAGAGGCAAGAGCAACTATTTCTTACGATTGTTCAGGTTAAGAAGTTACTTAGGAAAGGTTGCGAGTCGTTCCTAGCTTATGTAGTGGATTCGGAAAAGGACAACCCCAGCATAAAAGATATTCCCGTAGTCAACAAATTCCCAGATGTGTTTCCCGACGAACTACCAGGCTTACCGCCAGATCGACAAATCGAATTCGAGATCAACCTTGCTCCGGGCACAGAACCAGTTTTGAAGGCCCCATATAGGATGGCACCAGCAGAAATGAAAGAGTTGGCGAGTCAGCTACAAGATATGTTGGATAAGGGAGTGATACGGCCAAGTACGTCGCCATGGGGAGCACCTGTTCTGTTTGTAAAGAAGAAAGATGGAAGTATGCGGTTATGTATAGATTATCGGGAGTTGAATAAGGTGACGATTAAGAACCGTTACCCGCTACCAAGAATAGATGACCTATTTGATCAGCTGAAAGGAGCAAAGTACTTTTCAAAGATTGACTTGAGATCATGATACCATCAATTAAAGATCAAAGAAGAAGATATTCCAAAGACAGCATTCAGGACCAGATACGGACATTATGAATTCTTAGTAATGCCTTTTGGATTGACTAACGCCCCAACAGCATTTATGGATCTGATGAATTGGGTATTTAAAAAGTATTTGGATAAGTTCGTAGTGGTGTTCATTGATGACATCCTGATTTATTCAAAGTCGGAAGAAGAACATAAGCAGCATCTATGGATAGCATTGGAGATACTCCGACAAGAGAACTTGTATGCCAATTTTCTAAATGTGAGTTTTGGTTAAAGGAAGTTCAATTTTTGGGACACATCATTGGAAATGAAGGAGTTAAAGTAGATCCGGCAAAGATTGAGGCAATTATGAGTTGGGAGAGGCAAAAGACACCTACGGAAGTACGAAGTTTTCTAGGATTGGCAGGGTACTATAGAAGATTTGTCAAGGATTTTTCGAAAATCGCCACGCCATTGACTAAGTTAACCAGGAAGAATCAGAAGTTCGAATGGAATGCAGAATGTGAGGATGGCTTTTAAGAGTTGAAGCAGAGGTTGGTAACAGCTCCGGTGTTAGTACTACGAGACGACCAAGGAAACTTTGTGATTTTCAGTGATGCTTCACATAAAGGATTGGGTTGTGTGCTAATGCAATAGAATAAGGTGATTGCATATGCGTCAAGACAGTTAAAACCACATGAATTGAAGTACCCTACGCATGACTTAGAACTAGCCACTATAGTATTCGTACTTAAGATTTGGAGATATTACCTCTACGGAGAAAAGTGTAAGATCTACACGGATCACAAGAGTTTACAGTATATTTTCACTCCGAAGGAGCTCAATATGAGGCAAAGGAGATGGGAGGAATTGTTAAGGACTATGATTGCTCGATAAAATTATCATCCGGGAAAGGCAAACGTTGTAGCCGATGCTTTAAGTAGGAAGGAAAGATTGAATATGATAGCAACACCAAAAGAATTGTCTGAAGAGATTAAGAGATTTGAATTGGAACTTTGTGATTGTGGAATAGTTGGAGAAGTTTGTCGTGCAATGACTTTTCAGCCAACATTATTGGAAAAGATAAGGAAATGTCAGGAAGAAGTAATGAGGAAAGAGAAAAATCAGCTAACTGGAGAAGAGATTGGTACTCAAAAGGATGAGCCAGGTATACTAAGGTTTTCCTCAAGAATTTGGATTCCTCATGTACCTGAATTGAAGAATGAGATTTTACAAGAAGCCCACAATTCAAGATTTTCAATCCATCCGGGAAGCACCAAGATGTATCGAGTCTTGAAGCAGAACTTTTGGTGGCCAAATATGAAGCGAGAAGTGGCAGAATGGGTTGCGAAGTGTTATACTTGTCAGAAAGTGAAGGAAGAACATCAACGACCAAGCGGATTAATTCAGCCCCTAAAGATTCCAGAATGGAAATGGGAAAATATTGCTATGGACTTTATAGTGGGACTACCATGAATGAAATCTGGACATGATGCTATATGGGTTATAGTTGATCGCCTTACGAAGTCGGCGCATTTTCTTCCAATTAATGAGAAGTCGTCATTGGACAGATTGGTTCATATGTATGTGCATGAAATCGTACTAAGACATGGAGTACCTGTATCGATAGTTTCAGACAGAGATCCCCGATTTAACTCAAGATTCTGGAAGCAATTTCAAGAGAGTCTGGCATGAAGCTGAGCATGAGTACAACGTATCACCCGCAGACTGATGGTCAGAGCGAAAGGACAATTCAAACAATCGAAGACATGTTGCGCAGTTGTGCAATCGATTTTGCAGGAAGTTGGGATGACCACTTGCCATTATTAGAATTCTCCTATAATAATAGCTATCACTCCAGTATTGGCATGCCACCATACGAAGCTTTATACGGATGGAAATGTAGATCACCGACAAGTTGGGATGAAGTAGGAGAAGGAAATATTCTAGGCTCAGAATTGGTACAACAGTTGCATGAGACAGTCAAATTAATTCAAAAAAGGTTGCTTGCTCTCAAGATAGACAGCAAAAGTATGCGACCCAGCGCGTAAGGATGTTAGATTCCAAGTAGGCGAAGCCGTTTTGCTGAAGGTGTCACCAAGGAAAGGGTTGTCTAGATTTGGCAAGAAAGGGAAGTTAGCACCAAGATATATAGGTCCTTTTGAAATTTTGAGTCAAGTGGGGAAGGTGGCCTACGAGTTAGCCTTACCACCTCAGTGCATGTGCATAATGTGTTCCATGTGTCATTGTTTAAGAAGTACAATCCTGATACCAACCATGTGATAGAATATGAACCTGTAGAAATTTAGGAAGACCTATCATTTGTGGAGCAACCTGTCAAATTACTCGACTGGCAAGTAAAGAGGCTTAGGAATAAGTAGGTAAAGTTAGTGAAAGTACTTTGGAGGAATCCCAAGGTCGAAGAATCAACCTGGGAGTTAGAGTCTGATATGCGTTCCCGGTATCTTCATCTGTTCCCTTAGATTCTGGGGACAGAATCCTTTAAGGGGGAGAGGATGTTACGACCGGCATTTTGTGTAATATTATATGTGAACTTTGTATAATATTAGAGCCGATTATAAATATACTTAATGACTGTACGTTTGTGTGAATGGAATTTGCTGCGTTATAAGTTGCTTTATGTAGAATATAAATTTTTCAAAGCAAGAGTTTTATTATTTGCCTTTATTTTTGATTTATAAGGAATATTCTATACCTTGGAAAATTTTCTTTTAAAACTTATTTCATTCATAAATTTCAAAAGTGATCTCATAAAATTTTTAAAAATCCAAGTTATTTTATGGTACAACTTTTATAATTTTCGAATAATTAATTTTATTTATAAAAATTATTCTTTGCAACTAATTGTTTATTTAATTTGCATTTTACTCTTTTTCCCATGCATGCAAATCACTTCTAATTCAACTCAAGGGCACTAGAGTCAATAAACACCCCACTAACCACTTCTACCAAGGCCACTTTACCAAAACACCCTTGCATGCATTTTTACTTTCAATAAGAGAAGGGAGATTGTGGTAAAAGCACACTCCACTCACCAAATTGCATAAGTGTAATGATTTAAACTCAATCAAAATCACACTCAACCACATTCACCTCACTTCAACTCATCTCTCTCTTTTTCTCTCTTCTTCCCCCTCCCTCTCAGTACTCTCGGCCGAAACCCCCATTCCCCACTCCCTTCCATTTTTCCATCCTATTTCTCATCTTCCCTAGTGTAATTCCCCTACCTACATTTATTTTATATACTTCCCAAGAGTTTTGTGATTGAGAGATGAAGTTTCATGGTTGCATGTGTAGCTTTTTTGTGATCTCCAAACAGGAACTCTTGATTCTTGTGAATTTAAGAGTTCTCTATGAGATACATTTCATATATGTTCTAACCAAGTGTTTTATGGAGAAACCATGCCTTAAAAACCTTTTCATGCTACTTAAATTTTACTATATAATTATGTTTAGCCATGCATGCTAGTTTTAAGATGTTAATATGATGATCAACCATGTTGTGTATGCTACTCTTCTCGAAATCATGTTTTCGTGTTTAAAAATCTATAAATTCAAATTATTTGTGCTTGAAATAGATTTTTTCCGTGATATATTACTTAATAATAGTTAAGAGAAGATACATTTCATGATTATTAAGGTTGAGTAATAGGTTCAAGTCGAATTTATAAGAATTTAAACTCCATGTTTAGTCGAAACCTTGTTAAGTATTTTCCATGAGTTGTATGTTGTATTTTTATTTGCATGTCGGTGTTCTAGGGCATGGATGATCTCCACTCGTGTTGAGGCACTATTTTAGGATGTTGATGCACTAGGTTTGCTTTGGTAAAGGTTGGATGCTTGGTTAACAAGTGGGAGTTAAGGTGTAAAGGGTTTGGTTAGTGCTTGCATTTTTCCAGAATTTTGCACTAGTTTGTGGGGACGTTTTGATTGGGCGTTTGTTGTGCACTTTAAGGCCCAAGCCACCAGAAGTTAGCACTAGGAGTATACAATAGGTTTTAGGTGTTTGTTGGAGGTTTGTAAGACGTTTGGTTAGGTGCACGAGTGGAATCACAAAATCTGTCCAGCAGGGGACAGTTTTCTTGCAACTTAGAAATGGGAAGTTTTGATCATGTCATAGGTAGGGCCCTCATTAGGCCCTGTTGGGCCTTAGTTAGAGGGAGCGTCAGACGAGTTTTTCCAGCCATAGTTCACAGTATTTGAGTTAGAATAATGTGTCATAAGTTAGTTCAAGTCAGGACCTTTTCTGCCCAGAAAAACAGGGGAACCATGAACTTTAAACTTAGACCTAGGAAGGTCCAAGCTAGGCCCTTGAGCCACATCAAGTTAGGGAGTTATCTTATGAGCAGAAGAGTTTAGTGTAGAAGTTTTGGAGGTAAAGTTGTAGTGTAAGAGTGTCTAATGCACCCATGAAACCTTAGATGTCATTCTAAAATTTACCATAGTAAGCACCTTCACTTACCACATAGTTTTAGAGCACTTATGAGTGATGCCTAGGTTGACCACTATAGTTGAAAGATAGCATAAAGCCATTAGAGTGAAAGGACCAAGTGAGGGTCAACAGGATTTAGATGGTTTAGTAAAGGCACATTGAGTTAGGAGGCCAAAATTTAGAGATTTTGTCTAGTTTAGCGATCAAGTGACTTAAGTTGTGGAACGAGATCATCCAAGCCTAGTGTTGCAATATCGTGTGTGTGATATTATTTGGTACTTAAATATTGTATGTGAGTATATGTGGCTATGTGTACTATTATGTTTATAAGGTGATTATAAATTGCATGCATATAGGCCTAAGTGTCATTTGTGTTTAATTTCGGGTTGTACATAGGTTGAGTTGGTGAGAATATATTATAATGAGGTTATTATTAATTGTGTAGGATCTCGTAACGAGGGTAAAATTTCGATAAAGGTCAAGTAAAGCTTCTAGTTGCTCCTACTTGCCAGTCCAGTCCAGTCCAGTCCAGCCTTCTCAAGGCAAGTGATTCAACCTGCTTTTTAGTTTACACTGTGAATGTGTGATAACTAGTTCCTATATATATGATGCGAGTATCCTGATTTATCTTGTCATACGTGAACCAAGTGATTCTCAAATTAGGGATGGCAAAATAATCCGATCCGACGGATATCCTATCCGAAACCCGAAATTTTGGATATACTGAACCCGATTTTTTGGATTTGGATTTGGATTTGGATTTGGATATTAGGAATACCGATCCGAAACCTGAAATCCGAAACGCTATCTGAACCCGATCCGAACCCGAAACCCGAAAAAAACCCGAATTAATAAATATATACATATATATATATTATATAATATTAGAATTTTATATATTACATATTATAATATATATATTCTATAATTTACCTTATATATATTATTATTATATATAATATATATATTATATAATTTACCTTA
The DNA here is from genome assembly GCF_009905375.1 of Apium graveolens. Classification (NCBI taxonomy): domain Eukaryota; kingdom Viridiplantae; phylum Streptophyta; class Magnoliopsida; order Apiales; family Apiaceae; genus Apium; species Apium graveolens. The sequence goes on along the minus strand of NC_133651.1, from coordinate 276,001,611 downwards.
TACATATTATTATATAATTTTTAGAACATATATTTTTATATTTATGTTAAAAATTAATTAATTATATAGTTTAATGAAATATAATTATTCAATCATTTAAATGGGTGATAAGGTTTATAAGGTTAACAAAACATATTTTACTAATAAATCTAAAAAACTGGGTATCAAATGATCAGTTGATTTTTTAAATATTAGTTGTACATATAATAACACAATTAATGATGTGGTGGAGTGGTTGAAAATGACACTTTAAAACTCTTTTTCTACAAGTCGCGTGTTCGGGTAGAATAAGATATAGTTTTATGTGAGGACTCGATATTAAAACCAGTTATAATAGTTAGTAGTGTTGGGCTGTTCCAAACCCTAAACTGTAAGATCTTGGATTCGGTTGTGTTTACTTTCTTTCATCTATTGTAATAATTTTATATTATGTATTATTAAGTTAGGGGTGTGACAATAATTTAAATTATTTCTCCTTCAAGTGTTCTTTGTGTGTGACCCTGTAGGTTATTATTATGTTGGCAATAATTTTAATATCTCATATTAAAATTATAAAAAATGAGCGGCATCTAGTAATACATTATTGCTACCCAAGTAATAATAATTAAATCGGTGATTAGATTAAACCTTTTGTGATAATGTATAATGTAATATGATCCCTTTAACCAAATATTATAGATTAAACTAGGGCATGTAATGTGTCATCCTTATTATAATTTAATCGATCAATGAGTAGACTATCATATCAAGTCAACATTTGAGTGTGGCCACGCATTTCATAGTCTAGCTCACACAAGAGGCCAATAATATCACTCCTAAAATAGGAGGGTTAAATCCTATCTAGAGCATTTATATTTCTCATATGATTCATAATATACCCAATGTCCATTTTTATCATTACCCAGTCAAGGATAACTTTTAATGGAATCAAAATATATTAATTCCTCTATAGAATTAAAATGATTTCAGGTCCAAAGACCATTATACCATTATCACTTTGAGAATAACCTAAGACACTATAAACATGTAGTATCTCACAACGGGTCAATCCAGCATCATGCATCTGATATATGTGCCTGTGTTTTGACTTTAGTATCACCATACCTATGATCAATTAGATGTGATCATCAATCCACAAACATACTAGTTTTAATGCATTATTATTGTCCTCTATAATAATACTCAACTAGGGATCTTTAGGAATATTGATACCATTCTTATAATCTCACTTATAAGTCATGTACTTAGAGATATAGAATTGCATATCATATTCCAAGAACATTTATTAATCTAACATTTATTTCACACTAAATTAAGAATTAATAAATTATAAAAGGAATAATTGATAGAACATACACATTAATAATCTAAATGTCTTAAACTAAAACATCATAGTGTTGTCTCTAGGGCACAAACACTAACAATCTCCCACTTACACTAGAGCCAATCACCCATGTGTCTAATACTCATGGAACTAGTAAGACCATCGTGTTTCTGCTGCGACAAAGCCTTAGTCAGTGGGTCTGTAACATTATCATTACTATGCACTTTACATTTATATTTCCTTGATCCTTAATCTCATTAATAAGGTGATATCTTCTAAGGACATGCCTAAACAGTCTTCTTGGCGGTTTCGAAAGCATCGATATATTTGGATTCTATTATAGAATCATCAATGTTCTTGTTATGAACTATTTCAGCTAACATCACTTATATTTAGACAAAACACAAAATAGACATAAATGCATAATCATCCTTGTATGTCCAAAAATTAGGTTCAAAAACTAGCACCAGTGTAACCTTTTACACTAGTTCCCTATTTTCTCCATACACCAAAAATAAATCTTTAGTCCTCTTTAAGTGCTTAAGAATATTCTTTTTATTCCCAAACAATGCAACAAAATGTAATTCTGGTTTCTTTTTCTGATTTTAAAACTGTTCTTACTTAATAATATAACAGTGAATATTTTTCTATGTTGCAGAATGATAAAGATATGAAAATCAAACACAAAGAAATAGAACACAAGGCTTTAAAACTTTCTGGTGGATTTAAACTTATCCACCAGAGATATATATATTAGGATGAAAACTCTGTGATGCTTGAATATCACACAGCTGCTTACAAGTGAATCTTATAGAATTACAAATAGATGTTTAATAGATACAACCTTTTTTATCTCTCTGAAAATAATGCTTACTTCCTTGGTTATTTGTTCTACTTTCTACACTTTGTTTATATACTACCAACTTACATGATAAAAAGACAAACAAGTAAAACAAAAATTGTTTCTAGTCTAATTTCATGCTGCTTCATTACACTATCCAGCATCTTTGAATATCTTCATAATTGCATAGAAATGGTAATGCTTCTTTGTTCTCTAAATCCTGTAATTAGGCTGCCACATTCCATTTGCAAACACCGGACGCATGTGACTGTGTTGTCACTGTCAACTGCTCTTTTGAATATGATCATCCGTCGGGACTATGTTTATCATCCGTCAGATTCCTTGTTGATTATCTGTCGGGAGCCTTTGTAGATCATCCATCGGAAGCCTTTCTGCCACATGACTCTATTTCACTTATACAGAATTACAACACATCTTATATTTATAATTAGCCACCCTATTCTGCATATCAATCTAGTAGTCAACATGACTTAAAGAATCCTATAGCATCTACTCAACTAATACATTGTTGTTTATAAACATGTGCTACAAGACTTATTATTACATAAGCTACACTCTCGATGAATGTTCAGTGGTCATCCGTCGGGACTATAAAGTTTATTCGTCGGCACTATTGTAGAACATCCTTCGAGAGCTAAAAAACACTAAGTTAAATCTACTACGGTGTTTTGTTCAACTTATCATCAAGGTCACAACATATTCCTAACAATCTCCCCCGATTTATGTCTACTGGAATTGTAGCCATAAATTAAGAGAAACTTGATGATAACAAAACACCCTAAATGTATTGATTGAATTATGGTAGATAAAAGTAGTAAGTGCTACAGTTTATTTGAAAATTGAACAAAGTAAAGTTTATAAAGAGTTCTCACAATCATTTTCAAGGTGCTCCTCTAGTCTAAGCAAATGTGATCTATCTCCTTGATTGTCTTGATTTCTTCCCAAGCTTCTTGTTGTTTTCTTCTATTTGATTTTGGAGTTGTCTATGAAATTCAAGTTCTTCAACATTTGATAGATCCAGCTTTTCTTGTATTTCCAATAGAGTCTCATTGCTTGAGATGCTCAATTGGTCATCCAGTCTGAAGAATCTCTTAAAACCTTTTTCATCCATGAATTCCATCAGCCAGTAAGGCCTCAAGTGCACTCTGTTTCCTGTGAAGGGAATTGATAGAGTCCTTGGGAGTGCATTTGAAGCTTTTTTGCTCCTTAGTTCTTCTATTCTTTAGAATCTGTCTCTTGGCAGTCACATTAACTCCAAAAAATTTCTTGAAAGATGAGAAGATCTTTATCAAAATAGAACATCTCTCTTGAAGGATCCTGTGAAGGGGCCATATGATCTCTTTCCCACCCTTGCATTTGAACACCAGTCTTTCAGGAAGATTTCTGTGAGCATCAATTGCTCTTACTTCTTCTAGCTCATCCATGTAGAGATTTATATCTGATAATTCCTTGATGTCACTGATATATAGAAGATCTCTCTTATTTACAGTTGGTTAAATTTTTGTTAAGGTTTTGGTTTTGAGTCTCACAGACTTGACCTTCATGATTGCTCTTGTCTTTGTCTTCTTTAACTTTTTGAAGATTGGTAAATTGAGCTCAGGAAGAGGCAAGCTATCCCAGTCTATTGGCTCATCTTTGGGAACTATTGGCTCATCATGATAATTCCTTGTAGGATCCACCTTAAATTCCTCTTGCACCACTGAGGGCTTGGATGTTTGAGTTGTACATGTATACTTGTTGGGATTGTAATCTTACATCTCATCATCAATGTAGTCCAATCTTCTTTTGACCCTGACTTTGTATCTTGGCTTCTTTGTCTGTTGAGGTTTCTTGTGCATTTTCTAATCCTGAGCTTCAGCTATCATAGGTTGCTTCTCAGAAATCTCAGTTGTAGTTTTCATAGCTTGGAGCTTGGCTATTATAGCACCTTCCTTTTTCTTCTGTTTGAGCTTCTTAGCATCTAAAGTAACTTGCTTATTTTCTTATTTAATTCTCTCCTTTTCTTCCTTTTTAGCTTCTGCAAACTGAGGGTCTCCAGCCACCACAAAGATTTCTTTCCCATTCTTGTAGATCTTAGCAATTCATCTCTTTAGTACAGAGTCAGTTGGATCCTTGATAAATGCAATGGACCTTGCCAATAACTTCTTTTCATCTAGCCTTGGAGTCTCAAATATAAGATCCAAGGGGTTCTTGTCAGATGACTTTGGATAATTTCTTTTGGGCTTCGAAACCATGTTGGCTTTTGGAGACTTTATACATGAAGGTTGGCCCTTTTCCATATTACCCAGACTCATTTCATTTACTAAGATTTGTTTGACTTGAGATAAGTGATGAAAGATCTTGTCTGGTTTCTCTATTAGACCAAATTTCTGCTCAATCTTCTTGTCAAACTCCTCCCACTTTTCAATCAGTTCAACTGCCTTGATATTGATCAAATCTATAATTTCCATCACTGGTGTCTTATTGAAGGTGATTTCTGGAACAATTATCTTGCTGACATTTATCTTCAGCACTGTCTCCCCCTCACTTGCAGCACCTTGACTAACTGAGGTAATTGAGCCTTTCTCCCCCTTTTTGTTAGCATCAAGTTAAGAAGTTTTAGGTTTGGTATGTGTAGCCACCAGTTGTTGAAGAAGCATAGTTTGATGAGCTTGATTGAGTCTGATTTTAGTGAGCTCACTCTCTAGGTTAATCACCCTTCTGCTAACAACATCAATTTTGGAGTTTGTTTCTGACTCCTTCTTGAGTCTTTGATGTAGATCTCTTATTGTAGCTTCAAGAAGCTTAAACTCCAGATATCCCTCTCGATATCAGCTATGGAGGCTTTGAGTGCATCTACCTCCTGAGTCTGTTTGAGATTTGATATTTGATATAATTGAAGGAAGTTGAGATGAGCTTGTAGCAGACTTTTGGTGTTGGCATCTGTGGAAGCTTGAAGAGCTGTATTGGTCTGTTTGATGATAGAGATCAGAGTTGACTTGAAATGATGCTCACTGCATTCTTTGCTAAACATCCATGATGGAGTGTTTGCATTTCTGCTTGAACCAGCTTCTCCCCCTAAATCCATGGGCTCCTCCTCTTCATCATCTCCACCACTATCTCCAAATTCACTAGTGAGAGAATCAAAATCTACACCAGTTGTAGTAGGCAAGGGATTGACTGCATCATTGGCCCTTTGTATAGAACAGTTGTGTGCACCAGATTCAAACTTCTCTCAGCTGCCTCATTGCCCTGTTCAGCTAGAATTTAATAAGCTGGAATAGGATGAGTAAATGTCTCAGCATTAAAAGAAACAGAATCTAAGACAGCTTGATAATCTTGATGAAATAGTTGTTTCTTGTCAGCTTCATTGACATCCATTAACTTACTAACAATAGGCTCTTCCCAAACTTCAGTACCTGCATTTCTGTCATGTTCTCTATATTCTTGCATCAAGAGCTCCCCTTGGCTCACCACCCTCACACCCTCACCTTCACCTACTAAGGTGGAACTCTCCTCACTCTCTTTTTCCAAGCTGGAAGAAATAGCCTGCATATTTTCTCTCTTTTCCTCTCCTTTTTCCTGAGAGCAACTCAGCCTCTCACTCTGTTCACTCCCTTCCCTCAATCCTAAGAGTGATTGTACAACTACTAGCTCATCTACACTTGTAACAATTATTAAAAATTCAGCTTGTGTAGTGAATACCGACGGATGAGGAACATCCATCGGGGTAGTAGTTAGGATAGCCGACGGATGACTGCTGTTAGGCACATCCATCGGGATACAATCACTAGCCGATGGATGAACAATATCCATCGGAATAGAGGAAATGATAGAGTTTGGAGTGGAAACTATTATGGACTCTGTGGAGATTGATGATAATTTAGGCACAGAAGTCTCAATAGTTCCTGAAAGAATTTGCAAGTGAGCCAACAGATCATCTAGAAGATGATGCTCACTTGCACTGAATTTTGGCTTCTCCAACAGAGTTAAAGAAGGAGAATCAAGAATTGATGTGTGAATCATATCCACTTCCAGAGAATTGGTGGGAGAGATTTGTGTATCTAGTGTATGTGAGATGTTTATTGTTAGAGATTTTGGCTGTGACTCCACATTAATTGGAGCCACATCAAACCGAGTTTGAGAAGGTGCAGTGACTGAGTCTTTAGCTGTAGTTTGCACTGTGTGTGATCCCTGTGCATCCCCAAGGTTTCTAGACTTCTTCTTTCTTATATAAGTCTAGGGTGAGTCTGTGTGCCTAACCCTTTTGGCATGTGCTCCTGGTTGGGAGCTTGTTTTAATAGTATCATCCTTTTGGGAGGATGAAACTAGAGATGTGCTAATTCTCTTATTAAGCACCACAGTTTGTTGGGAAACTGTGGTGTGGCTAGGTTTAGGTACACTCACCTCACCATCCTTATTCTTAGGGCTTCTTTGATGTTCACCCTGTCCCTCACCAATCTCACCCCCTTCACATTCCCCTCTTTGTTTTTGGTAGATTTTGAAACTAGCATCTTTTAAGAGACACCAGAGTGTGGTTTCTTTAGTTTGGATTTTGAAGCTTTGGATTTTGTGGCTTGGGTAGGCATCTGTTGGGTCATTGACACAGATTCCATAGCCACAGTCAATGGAAAAGAAACTTGAGAGGTGGAAGAAATATGGACATAAGTATTTACCTCACTTACCTGAGGGCCCTCCATGATAGGCAAATAAACAAGGGGCACCTCCTTGTGGTGATTGTCTCTGTTTAAATCTGTAATTATTCTTCTTTCTTGAACCCAAAAATCCAGTTTGTTGGTTGGGTTCTCAATCACAAGATCCTCACAAATATGGTTAGCAATAATCATAAAGAATCTAGCATAATAAACATTTTTAGATCTCTTTTTAATCTCCCCTAACTTGTAGCCTAACTGAAACATGATAGCATCACTAAAGTTATAGTAATTGTCAGTAAGGAGCATGTAGAGCATGTTAAGCATAGTAGTATTGATAGAATCAAAGTTGCTTATTTTACCAGAAAACACCTTGGTAACTACATAACACATAAATCTCCACTCTTTTCTAAGACCTAGTCTCCTAATTTCACTTAATTTAGTGGTAGGAAATGCATAGCCAATAGAATTAAGCAAGTTAACTAAATCAGCATCTATGTGTGGTTTAGTAGTAGTGTTTTTAGGAATTTTAAAGCATGCTTGGATAGTATCACTGTTAATAAAAAATTCCTTACCTTTAATGGAGAGAGTTATAGTTTTATCAGTTTCCTGATACCCAACAGTGGTCCACATCTCCTTCACAACTTCACAGTAGATTGTGGGTGATTTCAGCATGGCATAGTTAAGCTTGCATCCCTTCACAAAATCCATCATTTTGTGATAATCTTCAGAGGTTGGAATCTCTTTGTTCATAATATCCGCGAAGTTGTTCTTCTCATAAATGAATCCTGACTGAGACATGATCTTGACTACTGGTGCCATTGTTAAGCAAGGTAAGTTACAGAAAGAGAGAGGGTTTTGCTTTGAGGAAGAAGAGAGCAGTTAATTGTAATAGAGAAAGATAAAAGCTAAAATGAACTTGAAATTAGGCTTTTATATATTCTCAGATAAAATGGGATAAAAATTAAAGGTAAAAAAATAAAGACCCAATTAAAATTGCCCAAAATAGTCGTTTAAAGTAAAATAGACTGTCAAAATTCTGTCAATTATCCGTCGTGAAATACTTACAGATCCCCAAATAAAAATATTAGAAGACTTTTTTAACTATAAGTAAATCCGATGTATAATGTTCAGAACTTTAACGGTTAAGATGTAGACGATTTGACGGATGAGAATAAAGCAATTATCCATCGGGTTTAAAATAATCCAGAAAAGTAATTGATTTTTACCAAGCTATTCTATTTCGACGGATGATCAAACTTGACGGATAATGAACATCCGTCGATATGTAGATTTTGACTTAGCTAAATCTTAATCCAAAATAAAAGAATCAAATAAGTTTCTGGCTGCATTTCAACTTGCAAAATTATCAAAAATGATTTAAGAATAATTAAGCATACCTAAGTCACTTACCGACCTAGTGAAGGTGGATTCATCAAGTTGCTTGGTAAAGATATCTGCAATTTGCTTCTCACTTGAAACAAAATGAAGTTCCACAGTACCATTCATTACATGTTCTCTATTGAAGTGGTACTTGATGTCTATGTGCTTTATTGTTGAATGCTGTACTGGATTTTCAGTAATGGCAATTGCACTTGTGTTATCATAGAAAATAGGAAGTTTGTCCACTTGCAGACCATAGTCCAACAATTGGTTTTTCATCCATAGAATATGTGCACAGCAACTGCCACCAGCAATATATTCAGCTTCAGCTGTAGAAGTAGAAACTAAATTTTGCTTTTTACTGAACCAGGATACCAGCTTGTTTCCTAAAAATTGACAGGTTCCTGTTGTACTTTTTCTATCAATTTTACAACCTGCATAATCTGCATCTGAATAACCAGTTAGATCAAAACCAGAATCTCTAGGGTACGAAATGCCAAGTTTTGGTGTACCCTTGAGAAATCTGAAAATTCTCTTAATAGCTATCAAATGAGATTCTCTAGGATCAGCCTGAAATTTAGAACAGAGACAAGTATCAAACATTATATCTGGCCTACTAGTTGTTAAGTACAAAAGTGAGCCAACCATGCCTCTATAGCTTGAAATATCCACAGACTTTTCATTAGTGTTTAATTCAAGTTTAGTTGCAGTGGCCATGGGAGTTTTTGCAGATGTGCACTCCATTAGATCAAACTTCTTTAAAAGATCATAAATATATATGGTTTGACTAATGAATATTCCATCACTAACTTTCTTAACTTGTAAACCAAGAAAGTAAGTTAGTTCTCCCATCATGCTCATTTCATACTTACTTTGCATCAAATTGTCAAACTTTTTGCAAAGTTTTTCATCTGTAGAGCCAAATATAATATCATCTACATAAATGTGAACAAGTATGCTAGAGCCATTAACATTTCTAAATAATAAAGTTTTGTCAATAGTACCTCTTGTGAAGTGAATTTCTAAGAGAAACTTTGACAAAGTATCATACGAGGCTCTAGGTGCTTGCTTAGATCCATAAAGTGCTTTCAAAAGATAGTAGACATATTCTGGAAAATTTGGATCTTCCAAACCAGGAGGCTGACTGATATAGACTTCGTCCTCCAAATTTCCATTCAGAAAGGCACTTTTGACATCCATTTGATAAACTTTGAAATTGGCATGGGCTGCATAGGCTCGGAAAATTTTGATGGCTTCAAGTCTTGCAACAGGAGCAAAAGTTTCATCAAAATCTATTCCTTCTTATTGACAGTAGCCCTTAGCAACCAATCTAGCTTTGTTCCTGACAACTATGCCATTTTCATTCATCTTGTTTTTGAATACCCACTTGGTATCAATTGGATTCTTTCCTTTAGGCTTTGGTACCAGCTTTCATACCTTGTTCCTCTCAAATTGGTTTAGCTCCTCTTGCATAGCTAAAACCCAATCAGGATCCAACAGAGCTTTTTCTACCTTTTTAGGCTCTTTCTTAGATAGAAAGCGGCTATATAGACATTCCTATTGAGTTGTTTTCCTTGTTTGCACTCTTGAGGACACATCACCAATGATCAGTTCAAATGGGTGATCTCTAGTCCATTTTCTCTATTGAGGTAGATTAGCTCTAGATGAAGAGGCCTCATTGTTGTCTTGATGTGTGACTGAATTTTGATTAGAAGAAACCCCCTGAGTTTGTAGATCTTTGATTTGAAGAAGGAGTTCTTTCTGTAAGTGATCTATTTTGACTCTCATCTTCTCTGATTGTTCCGACAAATGAAGTTGATTGTCTTTCGATGGATGATGCATTTTGTACCTCGACTGATGCTGAATTTTTGCATCATTGGATATAGACTTTTCTGCATTATCCTTAGCCACTATTTCTTGATCACTATCATCATCACTGTCATCACAAATTATCTCAACATTGTCAAATTTGAGGCTATCATGGAAACCTTCATCTTTTAATCCTTCAATCTTCTTATCTTCAAACACAACATGTACAGATTCCATAACAATGTTTGTTCTAAGATTGTAGACTTTATATGCTTTTCCAACAGCATATCCAACAAAAATTCCTTCATCTGCTTTATCATCAAACTATCTATGATGTTCAGTTTAATTCCTTATAATGTAGCATTTGCATCCAAAGACATGAAGAAAATTTAGAGTTGGCTTCCTATTCTTGAACAATTGGTAGGGTGTCATGCATTTTGCTTGATTGACCAAAAATATGTTGGTAACTTTTATTCTTCTAACATTGTCCTTGCAGCTTCAATAAGAGATCTATTTTTCATTTTCACCACTCCATTTTGTTGTGGAGTTCTATTCTCATGCATAATCCTATTCTCTTCACAAAATAATCTCATCACATAATTTTTGAACTCAGTTCCATTGTCACTCCTGATCCTTCTTACTTTGAAATCAGGATGATTGTTGACTTGCCTTATGTGATTGATGATGATTTCACTAGCTTCATCTTTGGATTTTAGAAAATATGTCCAATAGAACTTTGAGAAATCATCTACAATTACTAGGCAATATCTTTTCCTTGAGATGGACAATACATTGACTGGTCCAAACAAATCCATGTGCAATAGTTGCAAAGGTTCTTCGATTGTTGAATCAAGCTTTTTTTTGAATGATGATTTAAACTGCTCTCCTTTCTGGCAGGAATCACACAACCCATCCTTTGAAAACTCCACTTGAGGAATACCTATAACCAATTCTTTCTTGACTAGCTCATTCATGTTCTTGAAGTTTATATGAGATAGCTTCTTTTGCCATAGCCAACTTTTACCTTGACTTGCTTTACTGAGAAGACAAGTAACAGATTCTGTATTTGTTGAGTTGAAGTCAGCTACATACACATTGCCTGTAATAACCCCAATTTTTGGGAAATTTTGAAACCCTTATGAATAGTGTTTTTGCTGAATGAGAAAACTTTTCATGCCACACTATGTAGGGGTTCTGATATGGATATTCTGAGATTTTATTAGTACTTTATATGGGATATAAGTGTATGTAAAGATCGTCAGAATCCAAATCCGAACACTTTGATTTTCCCGGAAATCCAATAGATACGGAAAGAATTGAGTATAAGGTAACAGGATAAAAGGATTTAAATTAAAGGATTATAATAGAGGATCATAAAAAGGAATATAATGTATTGAGAAAGGTTAAGGGAACCTAAGTAATAAGATCCCGGGTATGATCCCTCAAACGATAAACGAAAACGAAAGTTAAGCGAACTGTATAACAGATCAGCGGTCATTAGGCAAACAATTAGGAAGTTAATCAAAGGGATTAGAGAGGATGATGTCACCCAACCAATGAGAAGAGGACAAGGAGGGGAGGATGACATCATGAGGATGACACAAGCATGACATGTGAAGGAAGGAGATGTGGTGACTTTTTAACCACACAAACTCAAGGGCAACAAGGTAATTAACTAAAAACAAAACACAAAAATCTCTTTCTTCCCAAGCTAGCTCTCGGCCCATTTCTTAAAAATTGAAGATCCAAGCTCCACCACTTACTATTTAGCAAGGTAATTATCTAAGCTTCCCCATGGATAGTTACATAATTCCTATAAGTTTAAGCTTCTAATTCCAAGCCAATCTTTTTCTATAAATCATGGAAGAAGATGGTGAATAGTGTTTTTCAAGAAATAAAATTTGTGTTCTTGAAGTTTTGTTTAGATTACGCTTGGATAAGGACCTTAAGGGTGATTCCAAGCCATTCTCTTGATTCTCCACTCTCCAAGGAAGGTATAAACTACAAACCCTAGCTTTAGTTTTGAGTAATTTGGATTGAATATGTTTGATATAGTATATGTGAAGCATGATGCTTGATTGTTTGAAGTTTGGTTGAGTTGTAGAGATTAGTTGGTTTTGTGGTATTGTTGGAGTTGTAAATCTTGATAATTAGTTAAAGAACCTAAGTAAAGCTTTTAGTTCATGTGGGGAATAAGTATAAATGGTTAATGTGGATTGTTGGGGCTGTTATGATGTGGTTTGGATGGATGTTGGTTGTATGATTGATTTGGGGTTGAATTGTGGTTGGTTTTGAATGGTTTAAATTTGGGAAATCACGTAAACATAGTCGTCGTAACGTCCGATTTTCTTTAGACTGTTTTGTGCATAGCATTAGGACCCGAGAACCCCCTGCTAGATTATGACCATTGCCATGTCTAGATAGCTCATGTTACGAGCTTCGTTTTGATATGTAGTTCGTTCGATTCCGATGCACGGTTTAGGAGAAACGACCGTTTCAAGTAACGGCGTTTCGCGAACGAAACTTTTCCCCTCGCCTTACTTTGAAACATAGGTTAAAGACCAAAAAGGGTTAATTAATGTATGAAACATTTATGGTAAGTGTGTTAGGCAGTTGGTAAGACACTCGCGAAGGAATCGCCTTAAAACTCGTAAAGGTTAAATTATTAAAAATGGTGGAGCGGAGGGTACTCGAGTGACTTAAGAGAATCAGTAAGCGCAAAACAAGCGTTAGAGTCTAAGTTAGTTAAAGTATAGATTTACAAGTGACTTTGGTTTAATTCCAACTTACTTGTTGTTTATAGGTTACCAGACTCGTCCCGAGCCATTCGTAACCCCCAGTCGCTCAGACAAGTTTTCTACCCGTTATACTGTTGTTGTGATGTAAATATATGTATATGCATTATCTTGTGATAAGTGCAGGATTGTTATTAGCAAATTTTGCAATATATTGGAGCATGCTGATATGGTATATATGCATGTCTGTTTCGTAATCTTGATATATATCTGTTGATTCAATTGATTCAGTTGATAATACCTATGCTAGAGGATAGCGGTAATTTGCATATACCCTTAGTATAGGGACCCAAAGGTGAAAATATTTTCTAAAACCGGGAGTCGAGGATCCCGAGTAGGTTTTGTATATATGGATATAAATATATATATATATACTTATATATATATATGGTCATAGTTTTCAAAACTATTAATCGAATAAGGTTTATTCGATAACTTTAGCTTTATTTTATTATTGAATATTATTTCGAATATTATTCGAAGGCGTATGACTCCTTTATATTAAATGAATATTATTTTGAATATTCATTCGAGGACTTATGACTCCTTTTATTTTATTATCTGAATATTATTTGAATATTCATTCGAGGGCTTATGACTCAGTTTATATTATTTAATGAATATTATTTGAATATTCATTTGAGGATCTATGACTCCGATTATTTGCTGAGATATATTCTTTATTTTATTAAAGAATAAGGTGTCAATAATCAAACTTATTTTCGATTATTCAAATAAAGATAGTACTTTCATATAAGTATATCTTTGGTTATTTGATATCCATTTCAAGTATAAGTTTTAATACTTCTACTTCAATTATTTTTATAAAGATTATTCTTTATGGGAATATTATTTTCGAGTTTTCAAAATGATTTTTTAAAAGTTAGAGCGGATCCCAAAACTCATTTTTATATTTAAGATCTTCCTTTTTTAGGGGATTTAAATACTCGCTCAAAACCTGAGGGATCCGGCTATGTGGTGTGTTTTATATTCGCAACAAGGTTGCTGTTTTGATAAATGAATTGATTACTTACCCAACACTCGGGAAGTAAAATTCTTGGAACAAGTTAATCCATTAACAGGCATCGCCTGGGAAATATCGGTGAGTTCTCCTTTCCAAATAGATACGACTTCTTGGTGGAGCCGTATCAACAAGTTTCTACTTGGGGAAAGTGGGGACGAGCTTTACGTTTCAGATTCATGGATTTCATCTGAACTAGGAGTGGCGTAAGTGGCCGAGTAGCGCCGGCCCAGCCTTATTATATTGGCCCAAATGGCCTGGAAGTTCCGCTAAGGCAGTCCATTCCTTAGGAGTTCAGTGTTCGGTTGACAAGTAAATCCGACAGGTTCTCCTCTACATGTAGAAAATGGTGGGGTTGTACTACTACGACTGATCATCGTAAGTGGTCTTCCTGGCGCGGAAAACTCTCGTAATGAGTTCATCATCCAATTGGATAATTTCTGCAACACTACCTAGAGCACTTCGATAGAAAGGCTACGGTTGGGCGATTGTTGGGTGTTGGCAGGGTCAAGTTTTCAAAATGATGTTTACATCAAATGAAGTATCTCGTAACTTTATTTTATTTTGATCATATTTTAAAGATTTAATCTATTCAAACTTGTCTTATAGTCTCATCTATGTGATGAACTTTTGAAATTAATTATAACTTGAACGGTGGTAGTTCAAGTAGCTTTATAAATGATATAAGTATAGTGAAGTATTTGGTAACTTCATCCCTTGTTTTTACTTATATCTAGTAAGTAATTATCTTACTCATGATAAAAGATTCTAGTAAGTATCCATTTAGATACTTATATTATTGTTATCACTATATATTATCTTGCGAGCTGTAAGGCTCACTCTTGCTTTATTTCTTCATCACATAACAACAGTTAGGAAAGATGGTCAGACTCCAGCAGACCCAGCGCAAGCGCATGGGAAGCGTCCCACGTCTTCCCGATGATGTTGTGGCTGCTATAGCTGCAGAGGTAGATCTATTGGTAGATCAGGCATTCTATTTTTGAGAATCAAATTATGTATAATTATAACTTGTGGCAGATAATGGCAATTAACTGTAAATTTATTCAGAAAACCTTTTAAGGTGTATTGGCAGATAATTGTGGAATAAAATGACTTGTGATTACTTTTGGATGTTCATCTTTGAGACTATAACATGTGGTGTGTGTGTTTATTGTGGGGTCACAGTACAGAGTAGTTGATTAATTATTAAGGTTGGGTGTTACTAAGGTAAATGGAACTCGTGACAACCCGGATCCCCGACCCCGGATCTGGGGGTGTTACAGAAATGGTATCAGAGCTAAGCGTTATAAACCTCAGAGATGATGTGACGTTAAGATAATAAGTTCACTAAGATAATAAGAACTCTTGCCAAGTTCATAGTAGGGGTACCTAATGTAGTACTGACAGTTAAAACCCTTATGGGAACCCTTATAAATATCGTGATAGGAGCGTAGTTCGTTATCGTATATGGTAGCGGGACTTCGAACCCTGAGGTTGAGGGGCAACAGCGCGATGATGTTTTATTACTAATTGGAGATCGGATTGTGGATCCGATAGAGTGTCCTAATGCAGGACCGGATGATGTTGATATTGAGGATGTAGCGGTTGAGGATGTTGTCCTAGAAGGGATAGTTGTTGAGGAGGATCCCATGGAGGATCCTGACAGGATTGGATAAAGGACCACTGATGAATTGATGACCATGGTTTGGTCGACTACCAGAGGTAGGATTGGCCGGTCACTACCGGAGGTTCGTTCAAGTTTGTAAAGATAGTAGCCCCTTTAACGCGGCTTACTCGTAAAACTGAGAAGTTCGAATGGACAGAGAAATGCGAGAACAACTTTCAAGAACTGAAGCAAAGGTTGGTGACGGCCCCTATGCTGGCGTTGCCGGATGGAAAAAGAGATTTTGTGAAGTGTAGTGACGCTTCGCACAAGGGCTTAGGGTGCGTGCTTATGCAGCATGGTAAGGTAATCGCGTACATGTCAAGACAATTAAGGTAATATGAAATTCGATATCCCCACCCATGAGCTTAGGCTCGTGGCAATAGTTTTGCCCTAAAGATTGGAGGCACTACTTTTATGGAGAGAAGTGCGAGATTTACCTAAGCCATAAGTACTCTAGTACATTTTCCCGTAGAGAGAGCTCAACTTGTGCCAAATGAGGTGGTTAGAGCTAATCAAGGATTACGATTATGAGATTCTTTATCATTCGGGGAAAGTCAATGTGGTGGCTGATGCCCTTAGTAAAAAAAGGAGAGACTCAAGATGATAATGTCTTTGGGAGAGTTTATAAGAGATTTTGGAAATAGTAGTGAAGGTAACCGGAGCCGGTACCGAAAAGCTGTTTGAGATTGCAATAGAGACCGAATTATTGGAAAAGAGCATACGGTGCCAGAGAAAGGTGATGAATGAAGGCAGAGAGCCAACAAATAAATATGAGATTAATACCGAGAAAGATGATAAGGGAATAATGAGGTATTCCTATAGAATTTGGGTTCCGAAAAGTTCAAGAGCGTAAGGATGAGAACTTAGATGAGAGCCATAGTTGGAGGAATAAGATTTAGAGCGAACCCTGAACGTGATAGTCAGGGAGGTCGCCATCAAGATAGAAGGAACCCATGACATAATGGAGTGGAAAATGAGGATTTAAAAAAAAAAAAATGACCCCAATTATGGGGAGTAGGATGAAATATTTCATACTAAGGAAACAGAAAGTCGAGTAAGGAAAGGAGACCCGAGACGGTACTCCTATACGGCAATTCATGGACCTGTCTAGACAGAACTTAGACTATTATCCCCAACCACCACCTTGAGGAAACAATGCGATAGGAAATTCTTTCAGGACCTTTAAGTCTCTAAGCTCTCAGAGTTCCAAGGAACAGGTTGACCTAGTCGAGGCAAGAGCCTGGCTAAAGGAAATATAGGAATCATTTGAGATTCTAAATGATTGACGAACCATAAAAGACTGTTTTTGTCACTTACCCTCCTAAGAGAGAGACCACCCGCTGGTGAAAGACCAAGAAAGGCACGGAGCCAGAGGTTAGAATAAACTGATTTAAGTTCAGTCAATTGTTTTCGGGAAAGTAATTCCCAAAGATAAGGAGATAGTGTAAAAGCTTTGGAGCTAGAACAAAAGTGGATGAGTATGATGAATTATGAATCTAAGTTGTAAAAGTTATCAAGATTCGTTTTGAGGACACGAATCCAGAATGACGGGATGTTTGGAATCAATACTTATGTTGTGTTAGTTCATGAAATAATGATAAGAGAAAGGAAAATAAAAAGAAACTGAAGTGGAAAGGAATATAAAGGCAATAGAGTTTGAGGAATGATAAGGGAGTCGGGTATGAGGAAACCCTAAAGACTCGTAGCAATAGAAATAGAAAAGTATGTAATCGTCAGGATGAGGGTGATTTACCATGAGTTAAAGTTGATGGTGGAAGGCATACGAGTTATGTACATTTTATCCCCTTTAAGTTGGGAGGATTCAAGGAAACCTTTAGATAGTTCGAAGGATAAATAATAAGACGCGAATAGACTAAGGAGGCAAGGAAGTAAGAAACTAGGAAAATTGGATGAAGGAAGTGACCTTCAAGAATGTGAAGTGTAAGACCGGTGGCATGATACCCAGAAAGGGAGACGCCAGGTATGAAAGATATCCCAACATTGAGGTGACTGTTGAGATAAACAACAAAAGTAAATAAGGAATTATTAAGAAGAGGTTCATGTTGAACATGACCAATATCTTCCAGAACATCCATGTTATCATTACCAAATCAGGAAAGAAGAGCGGATGACCATTGTTATCTTTTGGAGGCCATATGGATTGACCTCAATTTGAATAAGGATGCTATTATGAAGTTAGGTATAGACTATCGTGGTGGGGAATGATGAATAAGATAATCTATCAAGGAAATGTGACTTGATTTATCCATGGAAGGATGCAGGTACCTTTTAAAGGTGGAATTAAGGATAGAACATTGGTAACTTAAAATGAATCCTAGGGGAATGCATAAAGGTTGGCATTTCACCCTTAATAGGGACAGTATGAGTTTTGACAGTATGATTGGGAAAGGGTTAAGGTAACAACAACCTTTAAGGATCAGTGGAGAAATTTTTCAGAAGTATATAGACAATGATTCTGGTATTAGTAAATGGTGTTTTGATATGCCCTGTATCTAGGGAATACAGGAGGAACGATTCAAGGATAACCTTAGAGGTTTTACAAGGAGAAAGGTAAAATTCAAAATTCTCAAGAATAGAAATGTTGATAAAGGAAATATGACGTAATTATAATGATGCCAAGTGAGGCACGTGTTAAACCACGAGAAGGTATGGATCGAACCAATAATGGTCGAAATTGTTCAGGGCAATTAAGACTTAAGATAAAAGATGTTCTAATTATGATTGAGAGTCAGTCATGACAGTGATTAACCTCTAAAGACTGAGGCAATAACTTATGGAAAAATGGTGATTTTTTTTTACTCATCAGATTTTAAGGAAAACATCTTCACATAAGCTGTGATTGAAATAAGGTGGAAAATTTATTTGGAGGTGGTTAAAATGACATTGACTGTAAGGAAATTTTACTATCAGGAAAGGCCAAAGAGGTGGCCGACACTTTAAAGGTAAGAGGATAATTATAGGCGCTTGTGCCAAAGGAATACAGTGATGATGGTTAAAGCTATGCAAATTGTATTATGGTTTGGAAGATTGACACTCCTTCTGATGACTGTGCAATACCCAACCGTAATAGTAGTTGGTAAAGGTTTAATTCGTGTAATCGCCATGAGCGGGCTATCTATCTTAGAAGGTCCTATCTTGAGAGTAATCCAGGACCATATTTCAAAAAAAAAAAAGAAGGACTAAACGAACCTTTGAGTTAAGTCTTCAATTGAAGGCATACGATTAAGAATTGTATTAACCTGCTATCGTTGCTTTGACTGAAACTCTTCTGCAATTTTATCTACTTCATGTCATGAAAGTACGTCAAGTTCAGGAGTGTTCTCCATGAATCATGAATGGTGATTATGTTACCTCCTTAGAAGGATTTGATGCGACATGTATGGACTCCGTTTGGTTAGATATTAAGACTTCATGGAAAATGAGTGACTACAGTAGGTCAGTGGTGGACCATAGTAAGGCAGCAATGATTCTGCGAGTATTGAGCTGAATACAACCGTGAGAGTTGTATTGGAATGGGTGTTGAGATTGAGTACCACTAATCGGGTCGTGGTAGTGTATAAGTTATCATTGATAGACTAATTAAGTAGAGTATCTACCTAGTGAATAATTATTCTTTCTTATCAATAGAGAGTCGTATTATTATACGAGGAAGGTTGCGGTGCAAGCATAGAATTCAAGTAACGATGATGTATAGAATGAGATCCCAGATTCGATTTTCGATGTCGAGGGAGTTTCAAAGGTGATTGTGTATAAGCTCGAGGAAGAGTGTGGGTCCATAGAATGATGGACGGAATAGCAAAAATATTTAAGCATGCGAAATGCGATGCGATAATACTTGATGTTGATATATATACACATATGTTTTGTTCTCCTATGACAAACCTCTATAATTCAGAGGTAGGTTCCAAGCCAGATATTTCGTGGCAGTATATTTTTTCATATATACAATTCTCTTCAATTCGTTCTTTTCTCTTCTTTTCATTTCATATAAGCTGAGAAGAACAACCCTTCCAGAAGGGGAGGTATTGCCGAATGACTATCTATCTGTGTGATAGAAGCCGAGTAGGATACCAGCTATTGTTTAATTGCTTGTCAAGTACTAAAGGCTGGCCACCTTCTGTACTAACTATGCGATATAACAAGTGTTCATGATCATAGTGATCTCTCAATAAATTCTTTTACTTCTATATGAAGGACCAAGCTTTCGAAGATGGAAGCAGCTAAAGGAAGTAGTATCAGTACGGTGGTATTCCGATTCTAATGCGTTCGTGATACTAAGGTTGACGTGGTTATTAAAAGGTTATAGAACGCTAACGAGCAAAAGTATAACTAGTATAATATTAGGAACGGAAGGTAGTAGCGATTACGAACTGGAAAATAATGGGTATTGAGAAGCAAAAGCTCTAATGTTAAAAGCTATAATAAGAGTCTGTGCAATAGACTTGAAAGAATTTGGAATGATCACTTAACACGGATTGAGTTTTCTTACGATAATAGATCATATGTCAGTATTGAGATATCACCTTATGAGATCTTTGAGGGAAGACAATGTCGATCTCCCTTATGTTAGGATGAAGTTGTAGAGCGTAAGATGCTCGGAACCGCAGTAGTCCAAAGGACCAGGGATATAATAGATCTAATCAGAGGACGGCTGGTAGTAGCCCAAGATGGACATAAGAAGTATGTTGATTTGACACGGAAGGACAAAGAATAGGAAGTAGGGGACCTAATGTTGTTATAGGTATTCCCTTGGAAAGGAAGGATGAGGTTCGGAAAGAAAGGGAAGCTAAGTCCACGAATTGTTGGACCCTTGGATATATTAAGATATATTGGGAAGATAGCATATGAGCTAGCCCTACCCCCGAATATGTAGCAAGTTCATAACGTGTTCCACGTATCAATGTTAAGAAATGTAATTCGGATGCCAGATAAATAGGGGCATATGAGCGCATAGACATGCAACCAGACGTAACCTATATGGAGCAACCAGGAAGGGTATAGATTAAAAAGGAACGAGTGCTTAGGAGAAGGGTTATCAAACTAGTAAGAGTTTGATGGTAGAACCACAATGTGGGAAAATTGACTTGAGAGTTAGAAAGTGCAATACTAAGAAGGTATCCCTATTCATTTCTATCTGATTCCGGGACGGAATCCTTTTAAGGAGGGGAGACTGTAATAACCCCAATTTTTGGGAAATTTTGAAACCCTTATGAATAGTGTTTTTGCTGAATGAGAAAACTTTTCATGCCACACTATGTAGGGGTTCTGATATGGATATTCTGAGATTTTATTAGTACTTTATATGGGATATAAGTGTATGTAAAGATCGTTAGAATCCAAATCCGAACACTTTGATTTTCCCGGAAATCCAATAGATACGGAAAGAATTGAGTATAAGGTAACAGGATAAAAGGATTTAAATTAAAGGATTATAATAGAGGATCATAAAAAGGAATATAATGTATTGAGAAAGGTTAAGGGAACCTAAGTAATAAGATCCCGGGTATGATCCCTCAAACGATAAACGAAAACGAAAGTTAAGCGAACCGTATAACAGATCAGCGGTCATTAGGCAAATAATTAGGAAGTTAATCAAAGGGATTAGAGAGGATGATGTCACCCAACCAATGAGAAGAGGACAAGGAGGGGAGGATGACATCATGAGGATGACACAAGCATGATATGGGAAGAAAGGAGATGTGGTGACTTTTTAACCACACAAACTCAAGGGCAACAAGGTAATTAACTAAAAACAAAACACAAAAATCTCTTTCTTCCCAAGCTAGATCTCGGCCCATTTCTTAAAAATTGAAGATCCAAGCTCCACCACTTACTATTTAGCAAGGTAATTATCTAAGCTTCCCCATGGATAGTTACATACTTCCTATAAGTTTAAGCTTCTAATTCCAAGCCAATCTTTTTCTATAAATCATGGAAGAAGATGGTGAATAGTGTTTTTCAAGAAATAAAATTTGTGTTCTTGAAGTTTTGTTTAGATTAAGCTTGGATAAGGACTTTAAGGGTGATTCCAAGCCATTCTCTTGATTCTTCACTCTCCAAGGAAGGTATAAACTACAAACCCTAGCTTTAGTTTTGAGTAATTAGGATTGAATATGTTTGATATAGTATATGTGAAGCATGATGCTTGATTGTTTGAAGTTTGGTTGAGTTGTAGAGATTAGTTGGTTTTGTGGTATTGTTGGAGTTGTAAATCTTGATAATTAGTTAAAGAACCTAAGTAAAGCTTTTAGTTCATGTGGGGAATAAGTATAAATGGTTAATGTGGATTGTTGGGGCTGTTATGATGTGGTTTGGATGGATGTTGGTTGTATGATTGATTTGGGGTTGAATTGTGGTTGGTTTTGAATGGTTTAAATTTGGGAAATCACGTAAACATAGCCGTCGTAACGTCCGATTTTCTTTAGACTGTTTTTTGCATAGAATTAGGACCCGAGAACCCCCTGCTAGATTATGACCATTGCCATTTCTAGATAGCTCATGTTACGAGCTTCGTTTTGATATGTAGTTCGTTCGATTCCGATGCACGGTTTAGGAGAAACGACCGTTTCAAGTAACGGCGTTTCGCGAACGAAACTTTTCCCCTCGCCTTACTTTGAAACATAGGTTAAAGACCAAAAAGGGTTAATTAATGTATGAAACATTTATGGTAAGTGTGTTAGGCAGTTGGTAAGATACTCGCGAAGGAATCACCTTAAAACTCGTAAAGGTTAAATTATTAAAAATGGTGGAGCCGAGGGTACTCGAGTGACTTAAGAGAATCAGTAAGCGCAAAACAAGCGTTAGAGTCTAAGTTAGTTAAAGTATAGATTTACAAGTGACTTTGGTTTAATTCCAACTTACTTGTTGTTTATAGGTTACCAGACTCGTCCCGAGCCATTCGTAACCCCCAGTCGCTCAGGCAAGTTTTCTACCCGTTATACTGTTGTTGTGATGTAAATATATGTATATGCATTATCTTGTGATAAGTGCATGATTGTTATTAGCAAATTTTGCGATATATTGGAGCATGCTGATATGGTATATATGCATGTCTGTTTCGTAATCTTGATATATATCTTTTGATTCAATTGATTCAGTTGATAATACCTATGCTAGAGGATAGCGGTAATTTGCATATACCCTTAGTATAGGGACCCAAAGGTGAAAATATTTTCTAAAACCGGGAGTCGAGGATCCCGAGTAGGTTTTGTATATATGGATATAAATATATATATATATACTTATATATATATATATATGGTCATAGTTTTCAAAACTATTAATCGAATAAGGTTTATTCGATAACTTTAGCTTTATTTTTTGAATATTATTTTGAATATTCATTCGAGGACTTATGACTCCTTTTATTTTATTATCGGAATATTATTTGAATATTTATTCGAGGGCTTATGACTCAGTTTATATTATTTAATGAATATTATTTGAATATTCATTTGAGGATCTATGACTCCGATTATTTGCTGAGATATATTCTTTATTTTATTAAAGAATAAGGTGTCAATAATCAAACTTATTTTCGATTATTCAAATAAAGATAGTACTTTCATATAAGTATATCTTTGGTTATTTGATATCCATTTCAAGTATAAGTTTTAATACTTCTACTTCAATTATTTTTATAAAGATTATTCTTTATGGGAATATTATTTAAATAATAATATTCAGTCATTTTCTAAATATTCTGGGGACTGATTTACTTCATTAAATCAGCTTTACTCCAAACACTCTATAAAGTGTTTTCGAGTCTTCAAAATGATTTTTTAAAAGTTAGAGCGGATCCCAAAACTCATTTTTATATTTAAGATCTTCCTTTTTAAGGGGATTTAAATACTCGCTCAAAACCTGAGGGATCCGGCTCTGTGGTGTGTTTTATATTCGCAACAAGGTTGCTGTTTTGATAAATGAATTGATTACTTACCCAACACTCGGGAAGTAAAATTCTTGGAACAAGTTAATCCATTAACAGGCATCGCCTGGGAAATATCAGTGAGTTCTCCTTTCCAAATAGATACGACTTCTTGGTGGAGCCGTATCAACAAGTTTCTACTTGGGGAAAGTGGGGACGAGCTTTACGTTTCAGAGTCATGGATTTCATCTGAACTAGGAGTGGCGTAAGTGGCCGAGTAGCGCCGGCCCAGCCTTATTATATTGGCCCAAATGGCCTGGAAGTTCCGCTAAGGCGGTCCATTCCTTAGGAGTTCAGTGTTCGGTTGACAAGTAAATCCGACAGGTTCTCCTCTATATGTAGAAAATGGTGGGGTTGTACTACTACGACTGATCATCGTAAGCAGTCTTCCTGGCGCGGCAAACTCCCGTAATGAGTTCATCATCCAATTGGATAATTTCTGCAACACTACCCAGAGCACTTCGATAGAAAGGCTACGGTTGGGCGATTGTTGGGTGTTGGCAGGGTCAAGTTTTCAAAATGATGTTTACATCAAATGAAGTATCTCGTAACTTCATTTTATTTTGATAATATTTTAAAGATTTAATCTATTCAAATCTTGTCTTATAGTCTCATCTATGTGATGAACTTTTGAAATTAATTATAACTTGAACGGTGGTAGTTCAAGTAGCTTTATAAATGATATAACTATAGTGAAGTATTTGGTAACTTCATCCCTTGTTTTTACTTATATCTAGTAAGTAATTATCTTACTCATGATAAAAGATTCTAGTAAGTATCCATTTAGATACTTATATTATTGTTATCACTATATATTATCTTGCGAGCTGTAAGGCTCACTCTTGCTTTATTTCTTCATCACACAACAACAGTTAGGAAAGATGGCCAGACTCCAGCAGACCCAGCGCAAGCGCGTGGGAAGCGTCCCGCGTCTTCCCGATAATGTTGTGGCTGTTATAGCTGCAGAGGTAGATCTATTGGTAGATCAGGCATTCTATTTTTGAGAATCAAATTATGTATAATTATAACTTGTGGCAGATAATGGCAATTAACTGTAAATTTATTCAGAAAACCTTTTAAGGTGTATTGGCAGATAATTGTGGAATAAAATGACTTGTGATTACTTTTGGATATTCATCTCTGAGACTATAACGTGTGGTGTGTGTGTTTATTGTGGGGTCACAGTACAGAGTAGTTGATTAATTATTAAGGTTGGGTGTTACTAAGGGAAATGGAACTCGTGACAACCCGGATCCCCGACCCGGATCTGGGGGTGTTACATTGCCTTTTCTCAGTCCAGTGAGAACCATTTTGTTGCTCTTAATATCAGTCACAACACATGATTCTGCATTAAAAGTAACTGAGTTGCCCCTATCACAAAGTTGGCTGATACTTAACAGATTGTGCTTGAGACCATCCAGTAGGGGAACTTCCTCAATGATGACATTATCCTTTAAAATCAAGCCATATCCCACAGTATAACCCTTGCTGTCATCTCCAAAAGTAATACTTGGGCCAGCTCTTTCTCTAAAACCAGTGAGAATCTCCAGTCATGTGCCTTGGGCAACCAATATCCAGATACCAAAGATTCTTTATGTTTACCTGCACACATCAAAATAAAATCAAGTTGATTTTGGTACCCAAGTTTCCTTGGGTCCTGCCTTATTAGCCTTTTTCTTTGGTTTTTTAAGTTTGACCTCATTTGACTTGGGTATTTTAGATTCACCTTTTGTCATTTCAGTTGGACCTTTAAAACCATTCAATGAAGCAGAATTGTCATGCACATTTTGATTAACATGAAAAGGCATTCTATGTGCAAAGATGTTATTCCAGTAAGGCATGCTAAATGGCATTTAATGCATAATAAATGCAGCATAATAAGGATTAGGTGCAAATGGCATATTAGCATATTGTGCATTTAAATTGTGTGTAGGCATAACATTTACAGGCATTGTGGGCATGCTGGGAAATAAAGATGGTGTAGACATGGGAGCAGGCATATCAAGTTTGCAATTAACAGACAAGTGATTAACACTACCACACTCAGATCTTTCTTGGTGCATATTTATCAGGTGTGTAGTTGTTATGTTTGTTAATCCCTACTTTCCTATTTCTATTGTTTTTCCTTTTTGACTCTGCTTTCACTTCAATTTTCTCTCACTTGTCATTCAATTGCTTGATAGAAAGATGACCTACATTGACTCTTTTGTTCTTTTTAACTTGACTTGTTTCTCTTGGAACAAACATCTTAGAAAATGATCCATATTTTTCATTTAACTTGGCTAGCTTATTTTGCTAACTGGTTTACTTGCACTCAAAGGATGTGGCTCATTATCTTTTGACGGATAATCTTTTTGATTATTCGACGGATAATATTCATCATCCATCGAATCCACATCCGTTGAAAGTCCTTCAACCAGATTGGAATCAAGCTTCTCCTTGTTCTTTTTCCAGGATGCATCACAGAAAGATTCTATACCTTGAACTTTAGTAATTTGAGCATGGACATCTCTAGATGATTTCCATGCCTTAATTACTTACTGTTCTCGTTCAAGTTGCTTTCTTAAAATCTCCTCTTTCTTTAAGGATTCAGTTAGTTCATCCTTAGTAATCTTGCATTCTATTTGCAATTTTTCAAACTCAACAAATTGAGTATCTAGCACATTGTTTATTTCACTTAAAAACACATTGTTCTCTTTAATTTTATTATTTTCTTTAGTGAGAGACTTGAGTGTAACACGCATGTGATATAACTCAGTAGACATATCATTTATGACATCATTACACTCAGATTTAGATAAATAAGCTAGGTTGGTAGTGATTACCTGATTGCTTGATAAACTTGTCTATGTTTCATCTGATTTGGCTATAAGTGCTAGATTGACATAGCTTGTATCTTCATCCTCTTCTAATCCATCTTCATCCCAGTCATTTTCTTGTGTAATGAAAGCCATTTCCTTTTGCTTGAGCAACTCAAAGTATTTCTGCTTATAATCAACAGCCTCAAACTTCTACCAGAATCAGGCTTTCTACACTCACTAGAAAAATGACATGCCAAGCCACACTTGAAACATTTGAATTTAGACTTATCAACCATGTTTCTGTTTGACTTGGCTGCTCTAAAATTCTTCTTGAATTTGAGCTTTACAAATCTCCTGGATAGAAAAGCAAGATGCTCATCTATGTCATCCATGTCATCTTGACTAAGCTGGTCTTCATGTTCAGCTACTAGTTGTGACACCCTCAATCTCGGGGTTAGGAAATGAGGACTCACACACCTCTAATCTAATAATTAAATATGCATAAACCCCGATTAAACTACTAACATGATCAACATGATAAAGTTTGAGATAAGATTACAACTACCAATCACAAAATATAACTTACAAACCCAAAATATTATTAAATAAACAATATCGATTCCGGCTGGGAACCGACAGATAACCCATTGTATCTTTAAACGCTTCTTTCTAGGTGCGAGCTCACTCATAATTACCACTACCTGCTCTAGCAACCGGAAGGCCTCAACACGGTAGGGACCACCAGGTACGCTCTTACGAGCAGTGCGCCTAAGCCTGACCATCTTCTTGCTTAACTGCCATGGTTAGATTAAACAAAACAAATGAGTATAAAACTCAGCAAGTAACTATGTAGCAGTTCTACAATATCAAATCACAATATGCTTTACCAAACTCAGGGCATTCTACTTTATTTGATCTAGGTGGCAGATTTCCATCTTTAGGGTTAAGGAAAGGTTTTGAAGGATAATGTGGGGCTTTCAAGGAACAAGGCTCAAAGCAGGACGAAAGCCGACATTCATCACAAATCATTAAAGGATCAGAATAGATCTTTCAAAAGAGGAAAGCAACAATATTTCAATATATGGAATCAATCATATGATCAACAAATTCAAGTATCAGGGTTCTCGAGCTTTAAGCTTCACAATAACATAATCAACTCTTTTCAAAGCAATATAAACCATTTCCATTTTCAAGAATCAATTTACTGAACAGAAAGTTTCAGTTCCCTTTTTAAATAATCATTTAGAACCCTTGATTGGATCAATTTATCTTTCCATTTCATTATATACGGGTGATCCGCCCATAACGACCTCCATTCCGGTCTTTAAGGTACCAATCGACATAATTTCAGCCTTAAGTTGGACTAGCCCCGCTAGCCTCTTACCATGACTGGACTAGTCCCACTAGCCTCTTACGTCCCAATCCAATCCAATCCATCAGGAATTCATTTGGAAAACCTTGAGTTGGAAAAAGGTTTTCTAAAATTCATTTTATCATTACCAAGCATTTGAAATCATTCGGACTCTTTCAAGTCGAAACTCATTCTTAATTCAGATTTTAAGGAAACAAAGTTCAGGGAGTGATTCAAAGATACGCAAGGAACAATTCATAAGAATTCTGTATCAGGGATAACAAAACACTTAAGTTAGAAGGATCAACATTTGTTTATGGATCAATAGGGTGATCAAGAAGAATAGGGTATCATTAGACAGGGTTAACAAGGATAATAAGTGGGTTCAATATATTTCATGGCTCAATACATAATTTGAACAAGAAGGACAGATTATCAAAGGGTGGAATGAATAAGCTTATCAATAACAGATTATCAAGAACAAGGGTACTTCAAATCAATATCAGGGTTTCATAATTAAATAGTTCAATACTCTACATGGTATGAACAACATTCTCTTTATAACCATTTACACAAGTAATCAGATTTACTTTCCTGGATTTGCTTTCCTGAAGGTTGAACTACTTCCACCTAGTAAACCTTTTCCTTTCCTAGCCTGAATGCCCTCACGCTCCGAATCTACAATAAAACCAAACCTTAATCAGATTCTCAACTCTCGTTCTCGGAACGATCACTCGATACGATAACTCGATTATATCCTTGACTCGAGTATACGAATATAGCTTATACACATAAGCACATAGCACATAGCATATAGCATAAACCCTTTCTCACAACTTTTATATCCTTAACAACCAAAGCGTACTTGCTTAACCTTGGCTATTCTCATTCACACTAACATAACTCTTTTTACTACTATAGCTATCACTTATAGCTCTTAATACCGAACGATTAAATTTTCTTTTTCTTTTATTCTTTAATTCGAACCATACATACAAAACACAACCATATATATTCAATTCCAATCTCATATAATCATGCACAACTAATGCAAATCACAAGAGGCATTTACTCAATTAACCTCATCTTTTTTAATCAAAAATCCGAATCACAAACACATTAGGAGTCAAAATCAACAACTTCTTTTAATCATCAAAATTCGAACATAAACACTACCCCATCTTTATCAGCAATCAAGTTCTCACTAGCCGTTAATATAATTGACAAAAACCAACTTAATTCCTCTTTTATTCCTTAGAACCCATTCGGGTTTTCTATAAATCAAACATGCAAGAATGGATTTTGACATGCAAGGTTATATATCACATTTCCCACTTATTTTAGTCCTTAACTAGATCATTCCATTCACTTAAACACCAAAACCAAGCATTACCTAGTGACTTTAGTTTTAATCAATTCATTCAATCAACAAGCATCCACTTAATCACCAAATTATCCCCCTTTTAAGTTTATTTTCCATTCGGCAAGAACATGGTTTACAACTCAAGGACTAAACATTGACATGCACCACTTGATCTTCTTTAAAACTAACATGCAATCACTCTTTAGGCTATATAAGCTTAGTGTTCACCAAGATCAATTTACAAAAATCAAATTCCTCTTTTAATTAGCATATAGCCGAATTAAAAACTCACATGCAAACCTTAATTTTTGATTTTCTAAGAAACAATCATTTACACACATCCATTTACTACCTAAAACAATCAATGGAATCATTTTATCAATCACATATTCGAGTTTCAACACAAAAAAATAAAACCCTTCTTCAAGCTTTCAAGAAACCATAACATGCAAAGCTAAAATCAAATTATCATATCATAGAAACTCCACCGGCTCTCCTTTGGATCATGGCCGGTGGTGGTCGAACTTGAGAGAGCCCATAACGGGTCTCCTCTCGAGTTTATGACCCCAAAAGTGCTTGAATTCACTCTCATGGTTTTGCATCAAGAAATCGTTTTCCTTGAACACCACCATAGTGATTAACCAACAAAACTTCTATAAACACTTACATGTAAATAGGAATCGAAGAGTATACCAAAAATAAAGTCTAAAGGTAGCTATATCTTTGAGTTTGGATGAGATTTGAGGGTTGCATGCAAGTGAAGGAGATGAGAGATGGAGAGAGCCGAGAGAGAGAGTGAGAGTGTTCGAGAGAGAAAGAAAAGAGAAGGGGAAGTGAGTGCACGGGAGGAAAAGAAAGAAAAGGGGAAAGGGAAGTGGGTTTATATACCACTAAAAACAAGGGCAAACTTGTAATTTACTAATTCAATTTTATGCTCATTGTCCCTTTTCTTTTTACTCAAATGCAACAAAATTTAAATATAAAATATATCTCTCTCGGGAAGTCGAGAATTATTGAAAATGACAATCTTAATACGTAGGCCTCGAAATTATCTTTTTAACCATTACTCATAATAGATTTTTGAGCAAACGGTTGATTTTATATGAATTTTGCAAGCTTGCTTTAATAATAACATTTCCACATAAAATCAATTTAAAAATGCAAAGACCATCAAATAAATTCACTCATCATTTTTAAAAAGTCTCTAGGACCACTATGAAGATAACAGAACAAATCCCATGTTTTTATCTTACTCGAATGATTTTATAAAAATGCGCGAAGGTTAATTAAACCATTATTTAAGTCACATAATTCCTTTAAAATTCATAAAATTGTCACAGAACACATAGTCATGCACACAGACAACAATCTCACATATTTAATCACGTAATGACTCAGGTTTGATCATACAATTTATCCTTCTTTAATCTTTATCCTCTTTTACGCGTTGATAAGTGGCATTTTATACCACTTAGAACGTCTTAAAATGGCTTAAATTGGTGTCTTGAAATCAAGTATTTTGTGTATTTGATGCGTTTTTCTAGTGTTTATGCATTTCAGGGTATTAGTTGCATTTCGGGGGAGGAATCATCAAGAATAAGCCTTGGCATGTGTTCACCATTGCGAGAGGAAAGGAATGGGCAGATTACGGCGAAGAAACGGAGCAAACCTGGATTTTTTCCAGTAGAGGCCTGCGCGCCCGCGCAGCAATGCTGAGCGGCCGCGTAGCAACCTGCGCGCCCGCGCAGCTATGCTGAGCGGCCGCGCAGGATCGGGGAAAAAGATAAATTATTTTAGACTTCTACTTCTGTTTGGCTTCCAACTTCTATGTAATCTGAGTTTTATGGGACTATTATATAGGTAGATTTGAGACGTTTTCACAGAGAGTATTAAGGGGATTATGTTTTAGATTGTGTTTTACGCAAGAAGCGAAGGAGATAAGGAAGAAGACCGATTTAGCACACCGCAACGAAGAGGGAGCATATATTCTTGTGATTCTTGTTTTGTTGTAACGTTGGATGCTAGTTTTCTTGCTTTGACTTATTTACTCTTGTGACGTACTCTGTTTTAATATAATTAGTTTAGTTATTATTTTCTTGTGTTTGTTTATCATGATTTCATATGAACCCATGATGGCGATAAGTTCTATTATGGGCTAATCGTGATCATGGGGTTGCAACGGATTTATTATGGAATTCTTTAGTTAATTGTTTAATACTTTAGTGTGTGATGATTGCATGATATCTAGTATTGGTTGTGCGTATTCGTCTTATGTGCGTCGCGAACATATAAGATAGGGTGTTAATCTCTTGTGAAGCGACGGTGGATCTTGAGATTTAGAACTTGCCATGCTAGCATAGGTTCATGTACGTTGTGCATGATTAGTGGGTAACTCTAACAGTTTTATTTGCACTATGTAATCAAAAGGAATAACTTGTGCTTAAATCGTTGTGTTGTCAATTTCTGTAGACATATAGGAACTCAACATAATTGATGACTATTCAACTTCTATCTTAATTGTGGATGCTTGGTAGAATGGTATTAGTACAATGAAAGTTGGCTTTTATCAGTTTCGTGTTATTCGATTAATATCATCACTGTCACATGCTAAAGGTAATAACAATGGCTATAGAAGGAAGTAATAATGAAGTTGTGATCTCATGACTATTTTATTATTGATAAATTGAAGTGTTAGTTAAGTGGTTAATTAAGTAGTTAATTATAGTTAATATTTAATCAACAATTTTAAGTGTTATTATCTTAACATTGAGAAGTAATCATACATTGGTGAGTGAGTTTAATTAGACAATAATTTAGTCTGAGTCTCTGAGGGAAGGAACTAGAAAATATTCTATATTACTTGCGAACGCGTATACTTGCGTGAATATTAGCGCGTGTTTTCGCGCTAACAAGTTTTTGGCGCCGCTGCCGGGGACTCGGCGTATTTGTTTAGTTTATGTACTTACCATCATTGGTCATTTGGACTCAGTGATTAGGACGTAGTAGTTACTTACTCTTTTCGGTTGTGTTTCAGGTACTTTAGCAAGAATTTATGCAAACTCGTTCTCGTGCTCGCAAGAGGACTTTAGATACAGCTGAGGAGACAGACGAAGTTCTTGATATTCCGGAGAAGTTAGATTTTGAGGATTCGGATTCAGGAACTGAGCAGAAAGAACCAGTAAACATGGGAGATCGTATTGTTCAAGCTGATCCAGCTCTTATGTATTTTTCTCGGCCTAAAATTGATGACATTCAGTCAAGCATCCTTCATCCGGCTATTCAAGCTAACACCTTTGAAATCAAGCCGGGCACTATTCAGATGGTGCAGAATTCTGTTTCTTTTGGAGGAGCGGCAACTGAAGACCCCAACATGCACATAAGGAATTTTGTCGAGATCTGCAACACTTTTAAGTATAATGGCGTGACTGATGAGGCTATCAAGTTGAGGCTTTTCCCATTCTCACTGAGGGATAAGGCTAAAGACTGGTTACATTCTGAACCAGCTGGGTCCATCACTACGTGGCAAGATCTTGCGCAAAAGTTTCTGGTGAAGTTTTATCCAATGGCAAAGACTGCTGCTATGAGGAGTGCTCTTACTCAGTTTGCGCAGCAACCTACAGAATCTATGTGCGAGGCTTGGGAACGCTACAAGGAAATGTTGAGAAAATGTCCACATCATGGAATGCCGGATTGGATGGTGATCACTGGTTTCTATAATGGTTTGGGGGCCCAATCTCGGCCCATGCTCGATGCAGCAGCTGGAGGAGCCTTATGGGCTAAAAGCTATACTGAGGCGTATAATCTTATCGAGACGATGGCTGCAAATGAGCATCAAAACCCAACTCAGAGGATGACGTCAGGCAAAGTAGCAGGTATTCTGGAAGTTGATGCAGCCACCGCTATTGCAGCCCAGCTCCAAGCGCTATCAATGAAGGTTGATTCTCTGGCTACGTATGGAGTTAATCAAATAGCTATGGTTTGTGAGCTTTGTGCAGGTTCTCATGCTACGAATCATTGTTCTCTTGTCAACGAATCTGTTCAGTATGTGAATAATTATCAGCGACAACAGCAGCCTGTGCTAGCGACCTATCATCCTAATAACAGAAATCATCCAAATTTCAGCTGGGGGAATAATCAGAATGCTATTCAGCCACCATATCAGCAAGGAGTGAGTAAACAGTTTAACCCACCTGGATTCCAGCAACCACAGCAGTATGCTATAAGGCAATCATATCCTCAACAGGGAAGTGCAGCTGCACCTACTAGTGCTGATTTTGAGGAACTTAAGCTGTTGTGCAAGAGTCAGGCGGTTTCTATCAAGACCTTGGAAAATCAAATCGGTCAATTAGCCAATGCAGTGCTCAATCGTCAACCTGGCACTCTTCCCAGTGACACGGAAGTACCAGGCAGGAAGGAAGCTAAAGAGCAAGTCAAGGCTATTACCTTAAGGTCTGGAAAAGTGGCTGATGCTGAAAAGGCAAAGGAAGTCGAAGCTGAAATTAGAGGTGAAGAATCTAAGCAAAAGGAGAAAGCGGCGGAACCAAGGAAGACTACTGTTGAACACACTCTGCCTGAGGCTAATACAGGGGAGAAACAGCTCTATCCTCCACCACCTTTTCCTAAGAGATTGCAGCAACAAAAGCTGGATAGACAGTTCGGGAAGTTTCTGGAGGTGTTCAAGAAACTTCACATCAATATACCTTTCACTGAGGCTCTGGAACAAATGCCTAGTTATGCGAAGTTTATGAAGACTATTCTTGCAAGGAAGGTGAAACTGGATGACCTTGAAACCGTTGCTCTCATGGAAGAATGCAGTGCTGTTCTGCAGCAAAAGTTACCACCAAAACTGAAAGATCCAGGAAGCTTCACCATTCCTTGCACCATTGGCAATCTAACGTTTGACAAGTGCCTTTGTGATTTGGGAGCAAGCATTAATCTGATGTCGTTGTCGATCTTTAAAAAGCTAGATCTGCCTGATCCAAAACCCACATACATGTCGCTACAATTGGCTGACCGTTCCATTACTTACCCAAGGGGCATAGTTGAGGATGTGCTCATCAAGGTGGATAAGCTCTTCTTTCCAGCAGATTTTGTTATTCTAGATTTTGAGGAAGATAAGAAGATTCTCATAATCTTGGGAAGGCCTTTCTTGGCTACTGGCCGTACCTTGATAGATGTGCAAAAAGGTGAACTTACTATACGGGTCCAAGATCAGGATGTGACCTTCAATGTATTTAAGGCAATGAAATTCCCTACAGAAGATGAGGAGTGCTTAAAAGTGGATGTGATTGATACTGCGGTTACTTCGGAACTCGATCACATGCTAATGTCTGATGCATTGGAAAAGGCCTTAGTAGGGGATTTTGACAGCGATGATGAAGATAGCAACGAGCAATTACAATATCTGAACGCTTCTCCATGGAAGCGAAAGCTGGACATACCATTTGAATCTCTTGGTACTTCTGACCTTAAGAATGCTGAAGGTAAGCTCAAACCATCAATAGAGGAAGCACCTACCTTGGAGCTCAAACCATTACCTGAACACTTGAGGTATGTTTTTTTAGGTGATTCATCTACGTTACCTGTTATTATTTCATCTGACCTTTCAGGTAGTGAGGAAGACAAGCTCTTAAGGATTTTGAGAGAATTCAAATCGGCTATAGGATGGACCATAGCAGATATCAAGGGGATAAGTCCTTCATATTGTATGCATAAAATTCTGCTAGAGGAAGGTAGTAAGCCAACTGTGGAACAGCAGCGAAGACTGAATCCCATCATGAAGGAGGTGGTGAAGAAAGAAATTCTGAAATGGCTAGATGCAGGCATCATTTATCCTATTTCTGACAGCTCGTGGGTGAGCCCCGTACAATGTGTACCTAAGAAGGGAGGTATCACTGTGGTCGCAAATGAAAAGAATGAGCTCATCCCTACTCGAACAGTTACAGGATGGAGAGTATGCATGGATTATAGAAAATTGAACAAAGCCACAAGGAAGGATCACTTCCCTCTTCCATTTATTGATCAGATGCTTGACAGATTGGCGGGTCATGAGTATTTTTATCTTCTGGATGGTTATTCCGGGTATAATCAGATTTGTATTGCACCAGAGGATCAGGAAAATACTACCTTCACTTGTCCATTTGGCACATTTGCTTTTCGCAGATTTTTGTTTGGGTTATGTGGCGCACCGGCCACCTTTCAGAGATGTATGATGGCTATATTCTCTGACATGATTGGAAATAACGTCGAAGTGTTCATGGATGACTTCTCCGTCTTTGGACACTCATATGATGAATGTTTGAATAATCTGTGCGCCGTACTCAAAAGATGCGTGGAAACTAATTTGGTGCTTAATTGGGAGAAATGTCATTTTATGGTGCGTGAAGGCATTATCCTTAGGCATAAGGTCTCTAGCAAGGGTCTGGAGGTGGACAAGGCCAAGGTGGGAGTCATTGAAAATCTTCCCCCACCTAATTCTGTGAAAGGAATCCGTAGTTTTCTTGGTCATGCGGGTTTTTATCGGCAATTCATCAAGGACTTTTCAAAGATATCTAAGCCGTTGTGCAATTTGCTTGAGAAAGATGTGTCGTTCAAATTTGATGATGAATGTTTGGCAGCATTCGAGACTCTCAAGAAGAGTTTGATCACTGCACCAGTTATTACAGCACCAGATTGGACAGAACCGTTTGAGATGATGTGTGATGCGAGTGATTATGCGGTAGGTGCAGTTCTGGGACAGCGCAAGAAAAATCTCTTCCATGTGGTCTACTATGCGAGTAAGACTTTAAATGGTGCCCAATTGAACTACACCACTACTGAGAAGGAGCTTTTGGCTATAGTCTTTGGCTTTATGAAATTTCGATCTTATCTGCTTGGTACGAAAGTAACAGTATTCACTGATCATGCAGCTATTCGCTATCTGGTTTCTAAGAAGGATTCGAAGCCGAGACTCATTCATTGGGTGCTTTTACTTCAGGAATTTGAGTTAGAGATCAAAGATAGAAAAGGTACTGAGAATCAAGTAGCTGACCATCTCTCTAGGTTGGAGAATCCTGATTCTACTTCACAAGATAGGACGTTAATCAATGAATCTTTTCCGGATGAGCAGTTGTTTGCAATTCAGGAGGAAGAACCATGGTTTGCAGATATTGTAAACTATCTCGTCAGCAACATAATGCCTCCTAATTTAACATCCGCCCAAAAGAAGAAGTTTCTGCATGAGGTGAAGTGGTATATGTGGGATGAACCATATTTGTTTAGACAGGGAGCTGACCAGATCATCAGGAGATGTATCCCGTTCTGTGAGACGGAGGGGATATTACGAGACTGCCATTCCACGGTTTATGGTGGACACTATGGAGGTGAGAAGACGGCAGCTCGTATTCTGCAAGCAGGTTTTTTCTGGCCTACTTTGTTCAAGGATGCTCATCAGTTTATTTTAAGGTGTGATCGTTGCCAAAGAGTGGGAAATTTGTCAAGGAAGGATGAAATGCCATTAAATGTGATGCTTGAAGTCGAGGTCTTTGATGTATGGGGAATCGATTTCATGGGGCCTTTTATCTCATCTTGCAATAATCAGTACATCTTGCTGGCAGTCAATTATGTCTCAAAATGGGTCGAAGTTAAAGCTTTACCGACAAATGATGCAAAGGCAGTGCTAAATTTTCTTCATAAGCAAATTTTCACAAGGTTTGGAACACCTCGGGTAATCATAAGTGATGAAGGATCGCATTTTTGCAACCGTAAGTTCACTTCTATGATGCAGCGTTATAATGTGAATCATCGAGTAGCTACTGCCTATCATCCGCAAACAAATGGTCAAGCGGAAGTGTCTAACAGAGAGATAAAGCATATTCTAGAGAAGGTTGTTTGTCCGTCAAGGAAGGATTGGTCTTTAAAGCTCCATGAAGTTTTTTGGGCTTACAGAACAGCATACAAAACTCCACTTGGGATGTCACCGTTTCAGTTGGTGTACGGTAAGGGATGTCATCTACCGGCGGAGCTTGAGCATAAGGCCTACTGGGCATTGAAGAAATTGAACCTGGATTTAGATGCAGCTGGTAAGAAAAGAATGCTTCAGCTTAATGAACTTGATGAATTTCAACTTCAAGCGTACGAGAATAACAAAATGTATAAGGAAAAGGTGAAGAGGTGGCATGATAGGAAGCTATATCCTAAGTTATTTGTGCCAGGGCAACAAGTTCTTTTATTCAACTCTCGGCTCCGACTTTTTCCTGGGAAGTTGAAATCAAGGTGGTCTGGACCTTTTATTGTCAAAACTGTGTTTCCACATGGAGCGGTGGAAATTTTTGAGAATGATTCGGACCAAGCATTCAAGGTTAACGGTCAGCGGTTGAAGCACTACTATGGGGACATGGCAAACCGAGAGGTGGTTAGTGCCATTTTGTTGACTACTTGAGAAAGGTACGGAACGTCAAGCTAATGATGAAAAAGAAGCGCTGTGTGGGAGGCAACCCATGAATTGTTGTTACAGGAACCCTTAGAAGTTAATAACCTATCCAAAAACACAAAAAAATCAGAAAACAGGGGCTAAAATTTTTTTTTTCCAGAGACCCTCTGTGCGCCCGCGCAGCTATGCTGAGCGGCCGCGCAGGGGTCGAGTTCCAGAAAATTTTTTACAGTTCAGAAAAAAAAACAAACAAAAACACAAAAACAGTTTTAGCCCATAAACCCACGAATTGTTCCCACTACCCCATCATTTTATCCCTTAATTCCCAAACCCTAATCTAATCCACACCCTATATATACATACACCTATCCTACATATCTCCCACAAAACTTCCTACACTTAAACCCTCTCACAAACATCAAAAATCAGTTCTTACACACTTTTATTCACGAATCAATGGCACCCAAGAGAGCACGCACTATTGACAGCAGCATCACAGTTCCTACTGCTGATTCATCGAGGGGTACTGCTGCAAGGCCTCGGTTAACTGACAGAGCTGCGGAGGAGGAGTACACTAGGATGTTGGGGAAGCCGATTCTGAAGGAGAGGGGGTTTTTACCATCAGGGAGGGATGGTGAGTTGTTGCCCATGATTGCAGAGAAGGGGTGGATAGCTTTTTGTGAGTCACCCGAAGCAGTACCGATGAGCGTTGTTCGCGAGTTCTACGCGAATGTGAAGGCTGAAAAGAATGGGTTTTCTGTAGTCCGTGGGCTGACGGTTGATTATCATCCTGCGGCGATTCGCCGTGTGATTGGACAGCGAGAGAGGAAGCCCGAGGAGGAGAACTGGAATGAAAAGACTGCTGAGAATTTTGACTTGGATTTGATTTGTGCGACTCTCTGTCGACCGGGCACAGTTTGGACCCGCAGTCCAGGCAATAATGAGTATCGTCACTTTCCGGCGATCGCCATGAACAGGTATGCCCGTGCATGGAATGCATTTATATGTGTTAATATTTTGCCTTCTTCACATGCACACGAGGTCACAGTTGAGAGAGCACAGTTGTTGTGGGGAATTCTGCATGATGAGTATTATATGGACCTTGGTGAGTTTATCTACCAAGGAATACTGAAGTTTTTGAGGGGAGCAAAGTATATGAACATCCCTTATGCATCCACAGTTACAAAGCTATGTCGAGCAGTGGGAGTGAACTGGCCGGCTCATGAGCAGTTGCAGTTGCCAGCAGCTCCGATTGATTCTGGCACTCTGAATGGGATGCAGGAGTGGACCGGTGGTAAGCCTGAGGAGCATGGGCTGGGTTATCGTCTTCCAGGAGGGCGTCCAGCACGAGATGCTACTATGGCTAGGCCAGGGCGTGGTGAGGCTGGTTCTTCGAGAGCTCAGGAGGGTGTTGGGATGGGTGATGCCCAGTATAGGAGGCTTTCACGGCGGATGGATGCCATGTATGAGACGCAGAGCAGGTTTGCTTTTGAGCTCACCCTTGCGTTAGGGACTGCTTTTCGAGGCCTTGGAGCTGATATCCAGTGGCCAGTTTTTGGTGAGGACTCTGCATACCCACCGCCTGATACTCCACCCACTGAGGGTGATGATGATGATGACTCCGAGTAGGTATACCCTGTGTTCCTTTCTACTACTTTCACTGAGGACAGTGAAGATTTTTAGTTTGGGGGTGGTAGTTAAGGAATATTGTGTGTGTGTTATTTAGTTGCATATTCATGATAGTTTAGTTCATATAGTTGCATAATTTATGCCATTTAGTTTTTTTTATGAATGTCATGTAGCTCATGCATTTACCATGATCCCTTTTGCAATAAGTTATCGGTGGAATTGTGATATTGATGCGAGTGTAGTGATAGCATTAAAGTGATATTAAGTTGTGTAGGTTGATATGCATGCTAGAAACAATTGTAAGTCCACTAAGTCTTAAAGAATGCGTAAGGGCTAGATTGTTGTTATGATTTGGTTGTTTTCAAGGTCAATCTACTTATTATGCTTAGAATTCGATTATAGGTTCTTAGTGATAAAGACATGAAAAAAGAAAAAATTTTGGAAAAAAATATGGAAGTTGTTGCTAGTTGTGGCTAGGCGTCAAATGGCTAGTAGCCGGCTCGCATATGTTGCGAGTAGTCTAGGGTTGAGCAAGATGGAGCGAAACGCACTTGCTCAGAAGTTATTAAAAAAAAAATTTGCATAATTGATCAAGAGTGGGCTCTTTGGTATTCGAGTTATTAAGTTCTTAGGGGACTTTGTGCCTAGTGACCTAAGGCTTTTAGAGTCTGGGATCCGCTAACCAAACGCTCGTTACATGGATACCATTGTATAAGTCTTTTGTGGACCTCACTCATTGCACGGTCAAATAAGCATTTGAGTTGTAAATAAAAAGCACGATTCCGTAGTAAGCTCCAGAGTTCTTGTAGTGTTGTATATCACTTTGTGCCAAGAATTTTTATTCTTTGTATAATCGTAGGATTGCCTTGAGGATAGTCTAGTCATAGTAATTGGTCTAGTTCCGAAGCATATCTGTTAAGCATTTGCACACACCACGTTTCTGGCTGTATGTCCGTTTGCATGAGTTTATTGATCTTTAGTTGTCTAACTGCATTCGTTGAGATGTGACAATTTGGTTGGTTAATTGTAGTAAGGGGGATCGTTGCATTTTCATATAGATTGCATTCATGCATATTTTTATTTGTTTTTGAGTCTGTGACGCTTGAGGACAAGCATCGATTTAAGTTTGGGGGTGTGATAAGTGGCATTTTATACCACTTAGAACGTCTTAAAATGGCTTAAATTGGTGTCTTGAAATCAAGTATTTTGTGTATTTGATGCGTTTTTCTAGTGTTTATGCATTTCAGGGTATTAGTTGCATTTCGGGGGAGGAATCATCAAGAATAAGCCTTGGCATGTGTTCACCATTGCGAGAGGAAAGGAATGGGCAGATTATGGTGAAGAAACGGAGCAAACCTGGATTTTTTCCAGTAGAGGCCTGCGCGCCCGCGCAGCAATGCTGAGCGGCCGCGCAGCAACCTGCGCGCCCGCGCAGCTATGCTGAGCGGCCGCGCAGGATTGGAGAAAAAGATAAATTATTTTAGACTTCTACTTCTGTTTGGCTTCCAACTTCTATGTAATCTGAGTTTTATGGGACTATTATATAGGTAGATTTGAGACGTTTTCACAGAGAGTATTAAGGGGATTATGTTTTAGATTGTGTTTTACGCAAGAAGCGAAGGAGATAAGGAAGAAGACCGATTTAGCACACCGCAACGAAGAGGGAGCATATATTCTTGTGATTCTTGTTTCGTTGTAACGTTGGATGCTAGTTTTCTTGCTTTGACTTATTTACTCTTGTGACGTACTCTGTTTTAATATAATTAGTTTAGTTATTATTTTCTTTTGTTTGTTTATCATGATTTCATATGAACCCATGATGGCGATAAGTTCTATTATGGGCTAATCGTGATCATGGGGTTGCAACGGATTTATTATGGAATTCTTTAGTTAATTGTTTAATACTTTAGTGTGTGATGATTGCATGATATCTAGTATTGGTTGTGCGTATTCGTCTTATGTGCGTCGCGAACATATAAGATAGGGTGTTAATCTCTTGTGAAGTGATGGTGGATCTTGAGATTTAGAACTTGCCATGCTAGCATAGGTTCATGTATGTTGTGCATGATTAGTGGGTAACTCTAACATTTTTATTTGCCCTATGTAATCAAAAGGAATAACTTGTGCTTAAATCGTTGTGTTGTCAATTTCTGTAGACATATAGGAACTCAACATAATTGATGACTATTCAACTTCTATCTTAATTGTGGATGCTTGGTAGAATGGTATTAGTACAATGAAAGTTGGCTTTTATCAGTTTCGTGTTATTCGATTAATATCATCACTGTCACATGCTAAAGGTAATAACAATGGCTATAGAAGGAAGTAATAATGAAGTTGTGATCTCATGAGTGTTTTATTATTGATAAATTGAAGTGTTAGTTAAGTGGTTAATTAAGTAGTTAATTATAGTTAATATTTAATCAACAATTTTAAGTGTTATTATCTTAACATTGAGAAGTAATCATACATTGGTGAGTGAGTTTAATTAGACAATAATTTAGTCTGAGTCTCTGAGGGAACGAACTAGAAAATATTCTATATTACTTGCGAACGCGTATACTTGCGTGAATATTAGCGCGTGTTTTCGCCCTAACATGCGTACCGGGTCACGTTCAGCCTGACGGCCTGACGCTCAGCGTTTCGATTACGCTTCTCATTATCATTATCAATCAACACGTCACTTAGGACGAAATACTTTATTTACACATTTATTTCATTCAATCACACATAATTCACATTTTATATTCTTTAACTCCTTATTAGGACGAGTTCTGTTCTACCTGACGGCCCGACACCACAGCTTAACTTCTAAGCTGACTCTTTAAATTGGAACGTTTTTTTTATCCACGCTCCTATACTCTAATATACAGAAAAGACAATTAATCATCACTTAGTCACATAATTATAATCACATCACATAACACATACTTTATTGACTTAATTACGTCGTAAAATTCTCAGTCGTCACAATCTACCCTCCTTAAAAGGATTCTGTCCCTAGAATCTAATCTAAGCAAATAGACGGGGATACTTTTCTTTCATTTCGCTTTCTAATTCCCAAGTCGATTCTTTGACTAATGGATTTCTCCATAACAATCTAACTAGAGGTACAACTTTATTTCTAAGCGTCCTTTCTTTTCGATCCAAAATTCGCACTGGCTGTTCCACATAGGACAAATCTGGTTGGATTTCCACTGGTTCCAACTCGATCATATGGCTCGCATCAGCATTATACTTCTTCAGAAGAGATACATGAAACACATTGTGCAGATGTTGCATTTGTGGAGGTAGCACCAATTCATACGCCACTTTCCCAACTCGTCGCAATACTTCAAATGGTCCAATGTACCTAGGACTCAGCTTCCCTTTCTTTCCGAATCGAGTTAACCTTTCCAAGGAGATATCTTTAACAAGACTTTGTCTCCATATTCGAATTGCACATCTTTCCATTCTTGATTTGCGTACTTTGCTTGGCGATCTTGAGCTGCAATTAACCTTTTTTGAATCATTTTAACCTTTTCCTTCGTTTGCTGAACTAGCTCTGGGCCAATTAACTTGCGCTCACCAACTTCATCCCAATAAGTAGGGGATCTACACGTTCTTCCATACAACCCTTCATAAGGCGGCATGTCAATACTCGCGTGATAACTGTTGTGGTAGGAAAACTCAATTAAAGCAAATGATCGTCCTAATTTCCTTTGAAATCTATTGCACAGCTTAGCAACATATCTTCAATTATCTGAATCATCCTTTCACTTTGTCTGTCTGTCTACGGATGATATGCCGTACTCATTTTCAATTTAGTTCCCAAATGTTCATGGAATTGTTTCCAAAATCTCGAGTTAAATCTTGGATCTCTATCAGACACGATAGATACAGGAACTCCATGACGCATCACGATCTCATCCAGATACAATTTGACCAACTTTTCCAACGAAAACCTTTCATTTATTGGCAAGAAATGCGCTGACTTCGTGAACCGATCGATTACCACCCAAATCGCATCATTATTTGACTTGGTTTTAGGTAATCCTACCACGAAATCCATCGCTATATGTTCCTATTTCCATTCGGGTATGTCCAGTGGCTGAAGCAATCCTCTTGGCCTTTGATGTTCCGCTCTGACTCTTTGGCACGTGTAACATTTACTTATCTATTCCGCAATTTCCTTTTTCATGTTAGGCCACCAATAACTTTCTTTTAAATCTTGGTACATCTTCGTACTCCCAGGGTGAATTGAAAATCTCGAGTTATGCGCTTCTTGCAAAATCTTGTGCCTTAGTTCCACAACATTAGGTATCCAAATACGTGAGTTAACACGGTATATCCCTTTTCCATCCTTTTGAGCTTTAATTTCTTCTCCCGTCAACTTATCCTTTTCACGATTCATCACTTGCTCCTGACAGCATCGAATCTTTTCCAGAATCTCGGGTTGAAACAACATTGCATATATAGCTTCACCTCCACATTCTGGAGTCGCCACCTCTATTTCCATCTTTTCAAAGTCCGTGATCAATATTTCTGTTGACGTTAACATATTCAACCTTTCTTTTCGAATTAAAGCATCAGCTACCACATTTGCCTTCCAGGATGGTAGTTTATCTCACAATAATAATCTTTGATCAGTTCCAACCACCTTCTTTGTCGCATATTCAATTCTTTCTGGGTAAAGATATACTTTAAACTTTTACGATCCGTGTAAATCTCGCACTTTTCCCCGTAGAAATAATGCCTCCAAATCTTAAGGGCAAACACAATTGCTGCCAATTCCAAATCATGCGTTGGATACTTTTGCTCGTGCGGCTTGAGTTGCGTTGACGCGTATGCTATTACCTTCCCGTGTTGCATTAACACGCAACCAAGTCCTTTATATGAAGCATCACTGAATATTACAAATTCTCCTTTATCATCTGGTAGTACCAATACTGGGGTGGTTACTGTTACAACCGGTATTTTCGTGTAATACTATTTGTAAATTTTGTGCAATTTTAAAACCGAATGCCAATATATTCAACTATTGTATGCTTGCGTGAATGAGAATTTCTGCGTCTTAAATTTGCGTTATGTGGTGTATGATTTTTCAAAGCAAAAGTTTATTTATTTCTTTTATTTTTGATTTATAAGGAATATTTTA
Source organism: Apium graveolens (assembly GCF_009905375.1). Taxonomy (NCBI): domain Eukaryota; kingdom Viridiplantae; phylum Streptophyta; class Magnoliopsida; order Apiales; family Apiaceae; genus Apium; species Apium graveolens. The sequence continues at coordinate 275,957,481 of NC_133651.1, read as the reverse complement.
AACCTTGAATAAATTTCTTTTTAAAAGTTATTTTGTTCACAAATTTTCAAAAGTGCTTTTATAAAATTTCTAAAAATCCAAGTTATTTTATGGTATAAATTTTATAATTTTTGAACTTGTATTTTATTTTATAAAAATAAATCTTTATAACTTTTAGTTGTCATAATTAACAAATTACATGGTTGCCCTTGCATGCAAATCCTTTTCTATTTAATTTAAAGGGCTAAAGAGACAATTCCAACCCCACTAACTCTTATTTTACAAGCCAAATTCCTTCTTTGCCCTTGCATGCAAAATGATCCAAGTATAATTGGAAGGTTAGTCTTGTCAATTCTCATTCCCACTCACATTTTGTCAAATCAAAAACCATAAAACAAGAAAATGGCATGATCATTCACTCCACTCACACCACACTTTCTCCTCCCTCCCTCCTCCCTCTCTCACTCTCGGCCCTCCTCCCCCTCACTCTCGGGTTTTAGCCGAGACCAACCCCCTCCCCATTTTCTTCATTCCTCAACCAAGCTCCCACCTTGTATACAAGTAAATACTACTTCCCATATCATGATCACATATATTTCAAGGAGTTTTGAGTAAAAAGTTTAAGTTTTAAGGTTGCATGTCAAGGTTTTAGTTGAAACTCAAAGTACAACCTTGATTCTTATGGAGTTAAGGTTGTTTTTGAGAGGACTACAAGGAATGGTGAAGTGACAATTCTTGAGAAGGAAACTCTTGATGTTGAATGGCCATTTCCCTTCCATTTCATTCGGCCATGACCTTAAGGGAGTCGAATGAATGGTCCTTGAGATCATTCTTGTTGCTTTGTTCAATCTTTGTATGTTTATGTGATAATGGCATGAATCTTGTAGTGAAAATTTGATGAAACTCTTTGCATGCTAAGTGATCATCTAGATATAGCTTATGCTAGGCTTGCATTTCAATTTCATGGGGAAATATATTTAGAAAACATGTTGCTTTGGTTGGTAAAACTCGAAGACATGCATGCATGTGGATTTCTCTTAGAATGTTATAAGATTTTGACCATTTGGAAAGATTTTGTTAGTAAGCTTTAATTTCAGTAGGAATAAGGTGTTAATATTAATTAGTGTTCCTTGATGCATGGTAATAATTCGGGTATATTTTATAAAAAAACATAACTTGTTATTTTCAAAAAACTTGATGATTTGTGAGTTGTGAAATGTGGTTTCTTTTATTTTGCCATGATTGCACCTTAGGTAAGGATGATCTACACCAAGATTATTGTAATAACCCCAATTTTGGAGAAATTTTGAAACCCTTATGAATAGTGTTTTTGCTGAACGAGAAAACATTTCATGCCACACTATGTAGGGGTTCTGATATGGATATTCTGAGATTTTATTAGTACTTTATATGGGATATAAGTGTATGTAAAGATCGTCAGAATCCAAATCCGAACACTTTGATTTTTCCCGGAAATCCAATAGATACGGAAAGAATTGAGTATAAGGTAACAGGATAAAAAGGATTTAAATTAAAGGATTATAAGAGAGGATCATAAAAGGAATACAATATATTGAGAAAGGTTAAGGGAACCTAAGTAATAAGATCCCGGGTATGATCCCTCAAACGATAAACGAAAACGAAAGTTAAGCGAACCGTATAACAGATCAGCGGTCATTAGGCAAACAATTAGGAAGTTAATCAAAGGGATTAGAGAGGATGATGTCACCCAACCAATGAGAAGAGGACAAGGAGGGGAGGGTGACATCATGAGGATGATGCAAGCATGACATAAGAGGGAAGGAAATGTGGTGGAATATTAACCACACAAAGTCAAGGCTACAAAGGGAATTAACCAAAAAACTAGACAAAAAGCAACCAACCAAGCAAAACAAATCACAAAACACCAAACCTTCCATTTCTTCATGAAGCTCTCGGCTTCTTTCTTAAGAATTGGGAAGTCCAAGCTCCTCCACTTGCCATTTTACAAGGTAATTATCCTAGCTTCTCCTAGTTAAGTTACATACTTCCTAGAAATCTTAGCTTCAAAATCCTTTCCTAGCATTTCCTATAAATCATTCAAGAAGATGGTGAATAGTACTTTCTTGAAATTAATTTTTGTGTTCTTGATTTCTTTGAAAGAACAAGCTTGTAGGAGGTTAGATTAAGGCTTCCATGGGCATTCCAAGGACCTTTCATGGATTAAAAGCTTCAAGGAAGGTATAACTCTTCATGGTCTTAGTTTTAAGTTTTGTTGTTTAGATTTCCTAGTGTTTAGATGATGGGTTAGTGTAATGGGTGTGTAATCATGTTTAGAGCTTGTTATGAGTAGTTTAGTTGGTGAGAGGCATGATTATTGTGTGTTTAGAGATTGGTTGATTTTGTGATATTTTTGGAGTTGGAAATCTTGGTTATTAGTTAATGAACTTAAGTAAACTCTTAGTTCATAATTGAGAAATAAGTATGAATTGGAAATATTGAATTGTTGGGGCTGTTGTAGTATGGTATGGATGGATGTTGGTTGTATGAATGATATGTGGTTGAATTGTGGTTGTTTTGAATTGGTTTAAAATTGGGAAATCGCGTAAACATAGCCGTCGTAATGTCCGATTTACTTTAGACTGCTTTTGTTCATAACATTAGGACCCGAGAACCCCCTGCTAGATTATGACCACTGCCATGTTTAGATAGCTCATGTTACGAGCTTCGTTTTGATATGTAGTTCGTTCGATTCCGATGCACGGTTTAGGAGAAACGACCGTTTCAAGTAACGGCGTTTCGCGAACGAAACTTTTCCCCTCGCCTTACTTTGAAGCATAGGTTAAAGACCAAAAAGGGTTAATTAATGTATGAAACATTTATGGTAAGTGTTTTAGGCAGTTGGTAAGACACTCGCGAAGGAATCGCTTTAAAACTCGTAAAGGTTAAATTATTAAAAATGGTGGAGCCGAGGGTACCCGAGTGACTTAAGCGAATCAGTGAGCGCAAAACAAGCGTTAGAGTCTAAGTTAGTTAAAGTATAGATTTACAAGTGACTTTGGTTTAATTCCAACTTACTTGTTGTTTATAGGTTACCAGACTCGTCCCGAGCCATTCGTAACCCCCAGTCGCTCAGGTAAGTTTTCTACCCGTTATAACTGTTGTTGTGATGAATATATGTATTTGCATTATCTTGTGATAGATGCATGTTGGTTAATTAGCAAATGTTGCAATATATTGAAGCATGCTACTATGGTATATATATGCATGCCTGTTTCGTATTCTTTCCATATATATCTGTTGATTCAGTTGATAATACCTATGCTAGAGGATAGCGGTAACTTGCATATACCCTTAGTATAGGGACCCAAAGGTGAAAATATTTTCTAAAACCGGGAGTCGAGGATCCCGAGTAGATTTTGTATATATGGATATGGATATATATATATTTATATATATATATATGGTTATAGTTTTCCAAACTATTAATCGGATAAGGTTTATTCGATAACTTTAACTTTATTTTATTATTGAATATTATTTCGAATATTATTCGAAGGCGTATGACTCCTTTTATTTATTTATTGAATATTATTTGAATATTCATTCGAGGACTTATGACTTTTTTATATTATTTATTGAATATTATTTGAATATTCATTCGAGGGCTTATGACTCTTTTATATTATTTATTGAATATTATTTGAATATTCATTCGAAGGCTTATGACTCAGTTTATATTATTTAATGAATATTATTTGAATATTCATTTGAGGATCTATGACTCCGATTATTTGCTGAGGTATATTCTTTATTTTATTAAAGAATAAGGTATCAATAATCAAACTTATTTTTGATTATTCAAATAAAGATAATACTTTCATATAAGTATATCTTTGGTTATTTAATACTCGTTTCAAGTATAAGTTTTAATACTTCTACTTCAATTATTTTTATAAAGATTATTCTTTATGGGAATATTATTTAAATAATAATATTCAGTCATTTCTAAATATTCTGGGGACTGATTTACTTCATTAAATCAGCTTTACTCCAAACACTCTATAAAGTGTTTTCGAGTCTTCAAAATGATTTTTTTAAAGTTAGAGCGGATCCCAAAACTCATTTTTATATTTAAGATCTTCCTTTTTTAAGGGGATTTAAATACTCGCTCAAAACCTGGGGAATCCGGCTCTGTGGTGTATTTTATATTCGCAACGAGGTTGCAGTTTTGGTAAATGAATTGATTACTTGCCCAATGTTCGGGAAGTAAGCCCATCTAATTGAGTCGGCATAAGCGACAGGCCGGGGTACAGTCTATTATTGTGTAAGTGGCTGGGTGGCAGTCCATCAACGCGTAAGAGGCCGGGTGGCGGTCCAGCACAAGGTCCTTATGAGGCCAGGGTGATGACCGGTGGGGGATTCATCCATCTACTAGTAGAAAAGGTTACTTATTGGTATCTTTGCCTGATGAGCAAGATATCTGGTTTATGCCAAAATTCTTTTCCTTCCAAATTTATTGGATATTGCAACTCTGTTCATACTTTACATGACAGAGGTTTTCAGGAAATGTATAAAGAAGATGTATATGTGGATATATATATATATATATATATATATCAGAACTTAATGAAGTATATCCTAACTTCATTTCCTTTAATAATATTTCAAAGATTGAATCTATTCAAGTCTTATCTTGTGGTCTCATCAGTGGGATGAACTTTTGAAACTAATTATAACTTGAACGGTGGTAGTTCAAGTAGTATTTGGGAAAGATATAAGTATATTGGGGTATCTTGTAACTTCATCTTTTAAACTTATATCTAATTAATAATTTTCTTATGAATGACAAAGATTTTCAGAAAAACGTTGAGACAAGGTTAGATATATGAGATCACCTTGCAACGATATTTTTTTATATACAGTTATACACTGGGACTTTGTGTATATTATGCATGGAAGAGGACTTCCAATATTTTCAAAAGTATATATGTATATATATACTGAATATTTTGCGACTTCATCGCATTAAGATATCAAACTTGGTTCATTTCTTTTGACCAAGACTTTCATGAGTATTATGAGTAGGCTCATATATTGTAAATCATTATACATATTATTTTGGTGGGCTTGCTGCTCACCCTTGCTTTCTTCTGTCATCACACAACAACAGTTAGGAAAGATGGCCAGACTCGAGCAGACCCAGCGCAAGCGCGTGGGAAGCGTCCCGCGTCTTCCCGTTGATGTTGTAGCTGCTATAGCTGCAGAGGTAGATCTATTGTAGATCAGACCATCTACTTTTGAGAATCAATTATGTATAATTATAACTTGTGGCAGATAATGGCAATTAACTGTAAATTTATCAAGTAATCATTTTGGGTTGTAATAACTTTTAAATTGTGGATTCAAAGACTTGTACTTATTTAAATTTCATCTCTGAGACTATAACGGGTTGTGGTGTGTGTTAGTGTGGGGTCACAGCATAAGGTTATTTATTATTAATTAAGTGAAGTGATATTGTGGAAAGAAAGACCGTGACGACCCGGATCCCCGACCCCGGATCTGGGGGTGTTACAGAAATGGTATCAGAGCTAAGCATTATAAACCTCAGAGATGATGGGACGTTAAGATAATAAGTTAACTAAGATAATAAGAACTCTTGCCAAGTTCATAGTCGGGCTACCTAACGTAGTACTGACAGTTAAAACCCTTATGGGAACCCTTATAAATATCGTGATAGGAGCGTAGTTCGTTATCGTATATGGTAGCGGGACTCCGAACCCTGAGGTTGAGGAGCAACATCGCGATGATATTTTATTACTAATTGGAGATCGGATTGTGGATCCGATAGAGTGTCCTAATGCAGGACCGGATGATGTTGATATTGAGGATGTAGCGGTTGAGGATGTTGTCCTAGAAGGGATAGTTGTTGAGGAGGATCCCATAGAGGATCCTGACAGGATTGGATAAATGACCACTGATGAATTGATGACCATGGTTTGGTCGACTACCAGAGGTAGGATTGGCCGGTCACTACCGGAGGTTCGTTCAAGTTGTGAAGATAGTAGCCCCTTTAACGCGGCTTACTCGTAAGACTGAGAAGTTCGAATGGACAGAGAAATGCGAGAACAGCTTTCAAGAACTGAAGCAGAGGTTGGTGATGGCCCCTATGCTGGCGTTGCCGGATGGAAAAGGAGATTTTGTGAAGTGTAGTGACGCTTCGCACAAGGGCTTAGGGTGCGTGCTTATGCAGCACGGTAAGGTAATCGCGTACATGTCAAGAAAATTAAGGGAATATAAAATTCGATATCCCCACCCATGAGCTTGGGCTCGTGGCAATAGTTTTGCCCTAAAGATTGGAGTCAATATTTGTATGGAGAGGAGTGCGAGATTTACCTAAGCCATAAGTACTCTAGCACATTTTCCCGTAGAAAGAGCTCAACATATGCCAGAGGAGGCAGTTAGAGCTAATCAAGAATAATGATTGGGAGATTCTTTATCATTCGGGGAAAGCCAATGTGGTGGCTGATGCCCTTAGTAAAAAGGAGAGACTCAAGATGATAATGTCTTTGGGAGAGTTTATAAGAGATTTTGGAAATAGTAGTGAAGGTAACCGGAGCCGGTACCGAAAAGCCGTTTGAGATTGCAATACGGCCCGAATTATTGGAAAAGAGCATATTGTGCCAGAAAAAGTTATGAATGAAGGCAGAGAGACAACAAATAAATATGAGATTAATACCGAGAAAGATGATAAGGGAATAATGAGGTATTCCTATAGAATTTGGGTTCCGAAAGTTCAAGAGCGTAGGGATGAGAACTTAGATGAGAGCCATAGTTTGAGGAATAAGATTTAGAGCAAACCCTGAGCGTGATAGTCAGGGAGGTCGCCATCAAGATAGAAGGAACCCATGACATAATGGAGTGGAAAATGAGGATTTTAAATTAAAAGATGACCCCAATTATGGGGAGTAGGATGAAACATTTCATACTAAGGAAACAGAAAGTCGAGTAAGGAAAGGAGACCCGAGACGGTACTCCTATACGGCAATTCATGGACCTGTCTAAAAAAAAAAAGAACTTAGACTATTATCCCCAACCACCACCCTGAGGAGACAGTGCGGTGAGAAATTCTTTCAGGACCTTTAAGTCGCTAAGCTCTCAGAGTTCCATGGAACAAGCTGACCCAATCGAGGCAAGAGCCTGGCTAAAGGAAATAGATGAATCATTTGAGATTCTAAATGATTGACGAACCACAAAAGACTGTTTTGTCACTTACCCTCCCAAGAGAGAGACCACCCGCTGGTGAAAGGCCAAGGAAGGCACGGAGCAAGAGATTATAATAAACTGATTAAAGTTCAGCCAATTGTTTTCGGGAAAGTAATTCCCAAGGTTATGGAATAGTGTAAAAGCTTTAGAACCAGAACAAAGGCAGACGAGTATGATGAATTATGAATCTAAGTTGTAAAAGTTATCAAGATTCGTTCTGAAGACACGAATCCACAATGACGGGATGTTTGAAATCAATGCTTATGTTGTGTTGGTTCATGAAATAACGATAAGAGAAAGGAATATAAAGGCAAGAGAGTTTGAGGAATGATAAGGGAGTTGGGTATGAGGAAACCCTAAAGACTCGTAGAAATAGAAATAGAAAAGTATGTAATCGTCCGGATGAGAGTGATTCACCATGAGTTAAATTGATGGTTGAAGGTATAAGAGATATATATATTTTATCCCCTGTAAGTTGGGAGGATTCAAGGAAACCTTGAGATAGTTCGAAGGATAAATAATAAGACGCGGATAGACTAAGGAGACAAGAAAGTAAGAAGGTAGGAAAATTGGATGAAGGAAGTGACCTTCAAGAATGTGAAGTGTAAGACCGGTGGCTTGATACCCAGAAAGGGAGACGCCAGGTATGAAAGATATCCCAACATTGAGGTGACCGTTGAGATAAACAACAAAAGTAAACACGGAATTATTAAGAAGAAGTTCACATTGAACACGACCAATATCTTCCAGAACATCCTTGTTATCGTTACCAAATCAGGAAAGAAAAGCGGATAACCATTTTTATCTTTTGGAGGCCATGTGGATTGACCTTAACTTGAATAAGGATGCTATTGTGAAATTCGGTATAGACTATCGAGGTGGGAATGATTGAATAGGACACCCTTATCAGGGATATATGACTTGGGTTATCCATAGAAGGATGCAGGTACCTTTTAAAGGTGGAATTAAGGATAGAACATTGGTAACTTAAAATGAATCCTTGGGGACTGCATAAAGGTTGGCATGTCACCCTTAATAGGGACAGTATGAGTTTTGACAGTATGATTGGGAAAGGGTTAAGGTAACAACAACCTTTAAGAATCAGTGGAGAAATTTTTTTCAAAAGTATATAGACAATGATTCTAGTATTAGTATATGGTATTTTGATATGCCCTGTATCTAGGGAATACAGGAGGAACGATTCAAGGATAACCTTAGAGGTTTTGCAATGAGAAAGGTAATATTCAAAATTCTCAAGAATAGAAATGTTGATAAAGGAAATATGACATAATTATAATGATGCCAAGTGAGGCACGTGTTAAACCACGAGAAGGTATGGATCGAACCAATAATGGTCGAAATTGTTCAGGGCAATTAGGACTTAAGATAAAAGATGTTCTAATTATGATTGAGAGTCAGTCATGACAGTGATTAACCTCTAAAGACTGAGGCAATAACTTATGGAAAAATGGTGATTTTTTTTACTCATCAGATTTTAAGGAAAACATCTTCACATAAGCTGTGATTGAAATAAGGTGGAAAATTTATTTGGAGATGGTTAAAATGACATTGACTGTAAGGAAATTTTACTATCAGGAAAGGCCAAAGAGGTGGCCGATACTTTAAAGGTAAGTGGATAATTATAGGCGCGTGTGCCAAAAGAATACAGTGATGATGGTTAAAAATGTGAAGGTTGAATTATGGTTTGGAAGATTGACATTCCTTCTGATGACTGTGCAATACCCAACCATAATAGTAGTTGGTAAAGGTTTAATTCGTGTAATCGCCATGAACGGGCTATCTATCTTAGAAGGTCCTATCTTGAGATAAGCCAGGACCATGTTTCAAAAAGGACTAGATGAACCCCTGAGTTAATTCGTCTATTTAGGGCGTATGATTAAGAATGGTATTAACCTGTTATCGTTGCTTTGATTGAAACTCTTCTGCACTTTTATCTGCTTCATGTCATGTATGTATGTCAGGATCAGGAGTGTTCTTCATGAATCAGGAATGGTGATTATGTTACCTCCTTAGAATGATTTGATACGACATGGATAGACTCCGTATGGTTAGATATTAAGATTTTATGGGAAAATGAATGACTACAGTGGGTCAGTGGTGGACCATAGTAAGGCAGCAATGATTCTGCGAGTAGTGAGCTGATTACAACCATGAGAGTTGTATTGGAATGGGTGTTGAGATTGAGTACCACTAATCGGGTCGTGGTAGTGTATAAGTTATCATTGATAGACTAATTAGTAGAGTATCTACCTAGTGAATAATTATTTTTTCTTATCAATAGAGAGTCGTATTATTATACGAGGAAGGTTGCGGTGCAAGCATAGAATTCTAGTAACGATGATGTATAGAATGAGATCCCAGATTCGATTTTCGATGTCGAGGGAGTTTCAAAGGTGATTGTGTATAAGCTCGAGGAAGAGTGTGGGTCCATAGAATGATGGACGGGATAGCAAAAATATTTAGGCACGCGAAATGCGAGGCTATAATGCTTGATGCTGATATAAATACATATATGTTTTGTTCTCCTATGACAAACCTCTATAGTTCAGAGGTAGGTTCCAAGCCAGATATTTTGTGGCAGTATATATTTTTTTCATATATACAATTCTCTTCAGTTCATTCTTTTCTCTTCTTTTCATTTCATGTAAGCTGAGAAGAACAACCCTTCCAGAAGGGGAGGTATTGCCGAATGACTATCTATCTGTGTGATAGAAGCCGAGTAGGATACCAGCTATTATTTAATTGCTTGTCAAGTACTAAAGGCTGGCCACCTTCTGTACTCACTATGCGATATAACAAGTGTTCATGATCATAGTGATCTCTCAACAAATTCCTTTACTTCTATATGATTAATCAAACTTTAGAAAATAGAAACAACTGAAAAAGGAGTAATAAAGTGGTGGTAGTATGCAGAATGGGAACACATTCGTGATACTAAGGTTGACGTGGTTATTAAAAGGTTATAGAACGCTAACGAGCAAAAGTATAACCAGTATAATATTAGGAACGGAAGGTAGTAGCGATTACGAACTGGAAAAGAATGGGTATTGAGAAGCAGAAGCTCTAATGCTAAAAGCAATAATGAGAGTCTGTGCAATAGACTTGAAAGAATTTGGAATGATCACTTAATTCGGATTGAGTTATCTTACGATAATAGATCATATGTCATTATCGAGATGTCGCCTTATGAGATCCTTGAGGGAAGACAATGTCGATCTCCCTTATGTTAGGATGAAGTTGTAGAGCGCAAGATGCTCGGACCCGCAGTAGTCCAAAGGACCAAGGATATGATAGATCTAATCAGAGGACGGCTGGTAGTAGCCCAAGATGGACATGATAAGTATGTTGATTTGACACGAAAGGATAAAGAGTATGAAATAGGGGACCTAGTAATGATATAGGTATCCCTTGGAAAGGATTGATGAGGTTCGGAAAGAAAGGAAAGCTAAGTCTACAATTTGTTGGACCCTTGGATATATTAAGACGTTTGGGAAGTTAGCATATGAGCTAGCCCTAACCCCGAACATGTAGCAGGTCGTAACGTGTTTCACGTATCAATGTTAAGGAAGTGTAATTCAGATGCCAGATAAATAGAGGCATATGAGCGCATAGATATGCAACCCGACGTAACCTATATGGAGCAACCAGGAAGGGTTATAGAGTGAAAAGGAACAAGTGCTTAGGAGAAGGATTATCAAACTAGGCAGAGTTTGGTGGTAGAACCACAATGTGGGAAAATTGACTCGAGAGTTAGAAAGTGTAATGCTAAGCAAGTATCCCCATTTGTTTTCTATCTGATTCCGGGACGGAATCCTTTTAAGGAGGGGAGACTGTAATAACCCCAATTTTGGAGAAATTTTGAAACCCTTATGAATAGTGTTTTTGCTGAACGAGAAAACTTTTCATGCCACACTATGTAGGGGTTCTGATATGGATATTCTGAGATTTTATTAGTACTTTATATGGGATATAAGTGTATGTAAAGATCGTCAGAATCCAAATCCGAACACTTTGATTTTTCCCGGAAATCCAATAGATACGGAAAGAATTGAGTATAAGGTAACAGGATAAAAAGGATTTAAATTAAAGGATTATAAGAGAGGATCATAAAAGGAATACAATATATTGAGAAAGGTTAAGGGAACCTAAGTAATAAGATCCCGGGTATGATCCCTCAAACGATAAACGAAAACGAAAGTTAAGCGAACCGTATAACAGATCAGCGGTCATTAGGCAAACAATTAGGAAGTTAATCAAAGGGATTAGAGAGGATGATGTCACCCAACCAATGAGAAGAGGACAAGGAGGGGAGGGTGACATCATGAGGATGATGCAAGCATGACATAAGAGGGAAGGAAATGTGGTGGAATATTAACCACACAAAGTCAAGGCTACAAAGGGAATTAACCAAAAAACAAGACAAAAAGCAACCAACCAAGCAAAACAAATCACAAAACACCAAACCTTCCATTTCTTCATGAAGCTCTCGGCTTCTTTCTTAAGAATTGGGAAGTCCAAGCTCCTCCACTTGCCATTTTACAAGGTAATTATCCTAGCTTCTCCTAGTTAAGTTACATACTTCCTAGAAATCTTAGCTTCAAAATCCTTTCCTAGCATTTCCTATAAATCATTCAAGAAGATGGTGAATAGTACTTTCTTGAAATTAATTTTTGTGTTCTTGATTTCTTTGAAAGAACAAGCTTGTAGGAGGTTAGATTAAGGCTTCCATGGGCATTCCAAGGACCTTTCATGGATTAAAAGCTTCAAGGAAGGTATAACTCTTCATGGTCTTAGTTTTAAGTTTTGTTGTTTAGATTTCCTAGTGTTTAGATGATGGGTTAGTGTAATGGGTGTGTAATCATGTTTAGAGCTTGTTATGAGTAGTTTAGTTGGTGAGAGGCATGATTATTGTGTGTTTAGAGATTGGTTGATTTTGTGATATTTTTGGAGTTGGAAATCTTGGTTATTAGTTAATGAACTTAAGTAAACTCTTAGTTCATAATTGAGAAATAAGTATGAATTGGAAATATTGAATTGTTGGGGCTGTTGTAGTATGGTATGGATGGATGTTGGTTGTATGAATGATATGTGGTTGAATTGTGGTTGTTTTGAATTGGTTTAAAATTGGGAAATCGCATAAACATAGCCGTCGTAATGTCCGATTTACTTTAGACTGCTTTTGTTCATAACATTAGGACCGAGAACCCCCTGCTAGATTATGACCACTGCCATTTTTAGATAGCTCATGTTACGAGCTTCGTTTTGATATGTAGTTCGTTCGATTCCGATGCACGGTTTAGGAGAAACGACCGTTTCAAGTAACGGCGTTTCGCGAACGAAACTTTTCCCCTCGCCTTACTTTGAAGCATAGGTTAAAGACCAAAAATGGTTAATTAATGTATGAAACATTTATGGTAAGTGTTTTAGGCAGTTGGTAAGACACTCGCGAAGGAATCGCTTTAAAACTCGTAAAGGTTAAATTATTAAAAATGGTGGAGCCGAGGGTACCCGAGTGACTTAAGCGAATCAGTGAGCGCAAAACAAGCGTTAGAGTCTAAGTTAGTTAAAGTATAGATTTACAAGTGACTTTGGTTTAATTCCAACTTATTTGTTGTTTATAGGTTACCAGACTCGTCCCGAGCCATTCGTAACCCCCAGTCGCTCAGGCAAGTTTTCTACCCGTTATAACTGTTGTTGTGATGAATATATGTATTTGCATTATCTTGTGATAGATGCATGTTGGTTAATTAGCAAATGTTGCAATATATTGAAGCATGCTACTATGGTATATATATGCATGCCTGTTTCGTATTCTTTCCATATATATCTGTTGATTCAGTTGATAATACCTATGCTAGAGGATAGCGGTAACTTGCATATACCCTTAGTATAGGGACCCAAAGGTGAAAATATTTTCTAAAACCGGGAGTCGAGGATCCCGAGTAGATTTTGTATATATGGATATGGATATATATATATATATATTTATATATATATATATGGTTATAGTTTTCCAAACTATTAATCGGATAAGGTTTATTCGATAACTTTAACTTTATTTTATTATTGAATATTATTTCGAATATTATTCGAAGGCGTATGACTCCTTTTATTTATTTATTGAATATTATTTGAATATTCATTCGAGGACTTATGACTCTTTTATATTATTTATTGAATATTATTTGAATATTCATTCGAGGGCTTATGACTCTTTTATATTATTTATTGAATATTATTTGAATATTCATTCGAAGGCTTATGACTCAGTTTATATTATTTAATGAATATTATTTGAATATTCATTTGAGGATCTATGACTCCGATTATTTGCTGAGGTATATTCTTTATTTTATTAAAGAATAAGGTGTCAATAATCAAACTTATTTTCGATTATTCAAATAAAGATAATACTTTCATATAAGTATATCTTTGGTTATTTAATACTCGTTTCAAGTATAAGTTTTAATACTTCTACTTCAATTATTTTTATAAAGATTATTCTTTATGGGAATATTATTTAAATAATAATATTCAGTCATTTCTAAATATTCTGGGGACTGATTTACTTCATTAAATCAGCTTTACTCCAAACACTCTATAAAGTGTTTTCGAGTCTTCAAAATGATTTTTTTAAAGTTAGAGCGGATCCCAAAACTCATTTTTATATTTAAGATCTTCCTTTTTTTAAGGGGATTTAAATACTCGCTCAAAACCTGGGGAATCCGGCTCTGTGGTGTATTTTATATTCGCAACGAGGTTGCAGTTTTGGTAAATGAATTGATTACTTGCCCAATGTTCGGGAAGTAAGCCCATCTAATTGAGTCGGCATAAGCGACAGGCCGGGGTACGATCTATTATTGTGTAAGTGGCTGGGTGGCAGTCCATCAACGCGTAAGAGGCCGGGTGGCGGTCCAGCACAAGGTCCTTATGAGGCCAGGGTGATGACTGGTGGGGGATTCATCCATCTACTAGTAGAAAAGGTTACTTATTGGTATCTTTGCCTGATCAGCAAGATATCTGGTTTATGCCAAAATTCTTTTCCTTCCAAATTTATTGGATATTGCAACTCTGTTCATACTTTACATGACAGAGGTTTTCAGGAAATATATAAAGAAGATGTATATGTGGATATATATATATCAGAACTTAATGAAGTATATCCTAACTTCATTTCCTTTAATAATATTTCAAAGATTGAATCTATTCAAGTCTTATCTTGTGGTCTCATCAGTGGGATGAACTTTTGAAACTAATTATAACTTGAACGGTGGTAGTTCAAGTAGTATTTGGGAAAGATATAAGTATATTGGGGTATCTTGTAACTTCATCTTTTAAACTTATATCTAATTAATAATTGTCTTATGAATGACAAAGATTTTCAGAAAAACGTTGAGACAAGGTTAGATATATGAGATCACCTTGCAACGATATTTTTTTATATACAGTTATACACTGGGACTTTGTGTATATTATGCATGGAAGAGGACTTCCAATATTTTCAAAAGTATATATGTATATATATACTGAATATTTTGCGACTTCATCGCATTAAGATATCAAACTTGGTTCATTTCTTTTGACCAAGACTTTCATGAGTATTATGAGTAGGCTCATATATTGTAAATCATTATACATATTATTTTGCTGGGCTTGCTGCTGACCCTTGCTTTCTTCTTTCATCACACAACAACAGTTAGGAAAGATGGCCAGACTCCAGCAGACCCAGCGCAAGCGCGTGGGAAGCGTCCCGCGTCTTCCCGTTGATGTTGTAGCTGCTATAGCTGCAGAGGTAGATCTATTGTAGATCAGACCATCTACTTTTGAGAATCAATTATGTATAATTATAACTTGTGGCAGATAATGGCAATTAACTGTAAATTTATCAAGTAATCATTTTGGGTTGTAATAACTTTTAAATTGTGGATTCAAAGACTTGTACTTATTTAAATTTCATCTCTGAGACTATAACGGGTTGTGGTGTGTGTTAGTGTGGGGTCACAGCATAAGGTTATTTATTATTAATTAAGTGAAGTGATATTGTGGAATAAAAGACCGTGACGACCCGGATCCCCGACCCCGGATCTGGGGGTGTTACAATTATTTTGAGTATAAGGGAGTTAGTTCAGTAGATCACCATGTTTAAGTCTTGGTTTGGGTATTGGGTTGTTGGTGGTTGAGTTTGTCAAGTCAAAACCTTGGAGAAAGGAGAGTTATAGTTTCTGCAGAAAATCAGTTTAGTACCCTGAGGTTTAGACTTAGTTTTGACCATGTCATTGATGTGCACTTTGAGGCTCAAGCCACCAGAAGTTAGTATTTGGAGTATATAAAAGGTTTTAGGTGTTGGTTGGAGGTTTGTATGTCGTTTGGTTAGGTGCACAAGTAGAATAACAAAATTTGTCCAGCAGGGGACAGTTTTATTGCAACTTAGAACTATGGAGATTTAACCATGTCATGGGTAGGCCCTCATTAGGCCCTGTTGGGCCTTAGTTAGAGGGAGTGTCAGAGAAGTTTTTCCAGCAATAGTTCATCGGATATGAGTTAGAACCATGTGTCACAAGTTAATTCTAGTCAGGGCGTTTTCTGCCCAGAGAAACAGGGGAACCTTGGACTTTTAGCTTAGGCCCAAGAAGGCCCAAGCCAGGCCCTTGAGCCACATCAAGTTTGGGAGATGCCCTTAGGTCAGGAGAGTCTTGTGTAAAAGTTTTGAAGGAAAACTTGTAGTTTAAGAGTGTGTAATGCACTAAAGAAACCATAGATGTCATTCTGAAATTTACACCAGTGAGCACTTTTACTTAACATATAGTTTTAGAACACTTAGGAGTGAGATCTAGGTTGACCGCCATAGTTGTCAGATAGTATAAGGTCAGTAGAGAAAAAGGCCCAAGTGAGGGTCAATAGGTCTTGGATAGTTTAGTAAAGGCACATCGAGTTAGGAAGCCAAAATTTGAAGACTTTGTCTAATTTAGCGACCAAGTGACTTAAGTTGTGAGTCGAGATCATCCAATCCTAGTGTTGCATTATGGTGTATATGGTGTTATTTGGTATTAATATATGATATGTGAGTATATGTGGCTATGTGTGTGCAATTATATTTATAAGGTGAATATAAATTAAGTGCATATAGGCCTAAGTGTCATCCGTGTTTAATTTTGGGTTGTAAATAGATTAAGTTGGTGAGAATATATTATAATGAGGATTATTATTATTTATGTAGGATCTCGAGACGAGGTTAAACTTGCCATAAAGGTCGAGTGAAGCTTTCAGTTACTCCTACCAGTCAGATCAGACCATTCTTTCTCAAGGCAAGTGATTCAACCTATCTTCGTATTCACTGCAATTGTGTAACAAATAGTTCATATGTATTGACGCAACTATCCCGAGTCATTTTGATATATTTAAATCAACATATCTTATGATTATCTTTGAATCATATAGAAATGCCATGAACCCTCGTGTACGTATTGCAAAGTAGTCTTATCATGATAGTATATTAAAGTAATTTTGAATGCCATGATAAAAGAAAGGGTAGTTATAACTCTTGGTTGATTCTCTTGATTAACATGCTGATGATTCCTAAGTATTGATATCTCATCCTGGTACTTGAACCCCTATAGAACCTTACCTTGAACCCTGAAAGCCAGCTATTTATCAAAGTGATTCCTCATTAATTGATACCCCTCTTTCTTATCTTAAAGCTTGACAATTCTGATATAACCTGAGTTAAAGATCATTTCTTCATACCTTAACACCCTTAGTATTCATGAAGCTTGTCTTCTTGATGATCCAGCACTTGTGCCTTGACGAGAAACCATTGCTTTAAGCCCAGATTGGCATTACCCCTACATAATATCCAATAGCCTCACTAAATTTTCTTGTCCAAGTTATATATATGAAAACCTTTCTGTTACCCTAATGGAGTAAAGTTTAGTGGATCATGGCCTTGAGATTCAGTACCATATTTCCCGTGTTTCGAGTTGATCTATAATCCCTTGATAAAATGTTTACTGTTAAAAGAGATTTTGTTCATAAATCGGCATCAGTTTTTGAAATAAATAAAATGTGGATTTTCAGTCCCAAAGGGGGATAAATGTTTTCTTTGAATAGTGGATCTGGACTGAGACGCGAGTCCTTTCCACACTTATATTAGGCTTAAAAGTTGCCTAGGGATCCCATTAATGTTTTAGAACCCAGCGAGGTTCGGGATTACTTCGTGGCTGATCACCGGCTGTAATCCGTAGCGTCATAAAATGATTTTGATTAAGATATGGTTTTGAAATTGTTTTGATACAAGAAAAATGATGCCATCACCCATAGTTTTATCTCTCGTTATCATTGGTTATGTCTTCCCATTGTCATTCTTTAATGTATATCTCGATTTGTGTTTTGTATCGTACTGTTTAGTACTTGTTGAGCATTTGGCTCACTCCATGCTTTACCCTGATATTACAGTTAACAGCTATGGTTAGATTCAAGCAGACTGCCCGTAAGACCTGTGATGCTGATGCTTATGTTCGAGCTCAGGTAGAATAAGAGATAGTAGTTTTGTGTGAGGACTCGCTATTTAAAATCAGTTGTAATAAATGGTAGTGTTGGGCTGTTCCAAACCCTAAACTGTAAGATCTTGGAGTTGGTTATGTTTACTTCTTTTTAAAATGTTGTAATAGTTATATTTAATTTGCTGTTTAAGTTGGGGGCGTGACAGGTTTTGGTATCAGAGCTACGGTTTAGAGTCCCTGGACAGCCCAAATAGGTTATAGGGTATATGTATAGGTTATAGATAATATGCGAGAGAGTAGGTTAAGTAAATTTATTATTAATACTCCTCTTATTGGTTGTCAGCAAAGGGCGCATTCCTCGACACCCTCTGGGTCGGATGACACTATTGCTTTCTCCGTGTATGTTGAGTTGAGGCGCGAGTTTGACATGCTTCAGGGCAAGTACGACCGACTGATAGACCGACTGAAGAACGTGTACCCGGACAGCCGAAACTATGAAGGGAAGCCCAAGGAGCAGATGAATGCGAGACTTGAGACCTTGGTTCAGTACGTCAACACTAAGCTTGAGGAGATGCCAGCGCACCGGGACCGCACCAGCCAGTATGTCATTCAGATGGTGGCGGATGAGCTCCAGAGCATTGTGAAGACGCTTCGAGAGGAAAAGACTCCCAAGCCCCATTCAGATGGAGTGGAGCCTTAGTTCTTTCCATTTACCTTTCATGTTGTTGTACTATCAGACTCCGTAGAATCCCCAGTTGTTTCCGTTGTTTCCTTTAAATAAGCCTGTTGATCCTAGAATCAGACTTTGTCCTAATCCAGATGTATTGTGACCTTAAATTTCAATAATCATGCACTATTGTTCCATTTGCTCTCAACTGTTATTTTACGCTTTTATATGCATCGCCATATCTGCTTAATTTGAAACTTGACCTCATAAGTAAATAAGAATGCCATGTGATACCCTCAAATTATTTTATCATTCATATCTATTTTGACATAACTCTTATTTCAGGATCATGCCTCCCAAAAAGAAGAACCCAACAACCACATCTACCACAAACCCAAATATTCTTCGATTACTGGAAACTTTGCAACAACAAACCAATGCTATAGCTCAACAATAACTAACTCTTCAACAACGAATTGAAAACCAAGATAACCATGAACCACACCAACCACCTGAACCACCGGTACCACCTAGACAAGTTGTCACTTTCAAGGCTTTTCAGAATGTGAATCCACATGCATTCCATGATATGACTGACCCAGTAATAGCTAACACATAGATTAAGGAGATGGAAAGGGCTTTTGAGTTGGTACTGTTAGGAGACGATCAGAAGACGCCATATGCTACTTACTTCTTGAAGGGCGAAGTCATCTATTGGTGGGAATCAGTAAAAGCTATGGAAGCAACTCAACAGGTTTCTTGGGAGAGATTTAAGAAGTTATTTCTGCAAAAGTATTATCCTAAGTACATGCAGAATCAGATGGAGCTTAAATTTTTGGAGTTGAAGCAAGGGAACATGACTGTACTGGAGTATGAGAAGAAGTTCACTGAGTTGTCAAGGTTTGTGACAAAGTATACCAGCACTGAGGAGGAAAAAGCAAAGAAATTTCAGCAAGGATTGGAGCCTTGGATCAGAGATAGAGTGGCTATATTTGAACTTGAAACCTATGCGGGAGTAGTACAGAAAGCTGCTCTGATTGAGAATAATGGGACGCAGTCAAGGAAGGAAAGAGATAACAAGAAGATGAAGGTTCCATTGTATGGAGAAAAGTCTGAAGCCGGAAGTTCACAAGATCGGAATGTAAAGAGGATCGGATTCCATAAAGGCGGAAATTTTCAAAAGAAAGGAAATTTGGGCAAAAGGCAAGAATCAAAGGGGAATAACCAGGCAAGCCAAGGCCAAGTTGGAGAAAACAGGTTCCAGAGACCCGAATGCAAGCACTGTGGAAGAAGGCACCCTGGAGTGTGCAATAAACTGAGCATGACCTGCTATAGGTGTAACCAGAAGGGACATTTGGCGAATGAGTGCAAGATGCCGAAGCCAGGAGTTACGTGTTACAAGTGTGGGAAGACTGGACACATAGCTAGGGAGTGCAAGGCAACCGGACCAGTCAGAGCTCTAATGAATGTGGCAAGTACCAGTGCGAGCGTGCCAGCTGAGGTATTAGCATTACCTCCACCACCTACATCAACCCCGCAAGCAACAGCAAGGACATTTGATCTGAAGATGAAGGATGTTGTTCAGAATTCTGAGGTGATAGCAGGTACACTTTTACTCAATAATGTCGATTTTAAACTGATGTGAAAGGGGACCTATAACATTGGTTTTTAAAACTGACATATATTATTTAGTTAAAACTGATGTTATTAATACCTTTGAAATCGGTTTTCATAATAAAATGATGTTACTAATAGATTTAACATCGGTTTTTAAAAAAAAAAAAACTGATTTCTATAGTAGATGAACTGATGTCTATTAGTATAATTAACAACATTATTTTGTAAGCAAATGTTGTCTAATGTACTCTTTATCATCGATTTTTTAGTCTAAAGCTTTATCTATTGTGATATTTAACATCAGTTTTTCCTGGATGAACTGATGTATATATACTACTAAAACTGATGTTATTATGTTAAATTAATATCATTTTTCATTGAAAAAGTTGCACATTTATAAAAATATAGATGTCAAAAAATTGTCAAAAGAAGAAATTATTAAAATCAAACTCCAATTATCATTACCAAATCAAACCAATCAAGTTTTACAACGATGAAAAAACCAAAAACTTGTAATTCTCATAACTAACGCCTATAATACCATTCATACATCTATGTAATAAATGACAATTGATTACCCATCAAGAACTGGGTATATACTATTCAAAAACACCGAGCTTACAAAATTATCAGCAGTACTATTGTAATTCATAAGTAGACACTAGTTTTCCACTTCCTATGTTGAAACATTTTTCTATGTGTGAATAATTGTAATACAAGCTTGCAGCAGCGAAAGTTCTAATAAGTTGGGGAGTTCCAGTAGGCAAACCATCTATAATTCTGCACATCTAAATCCAGAGCACACCAAAAAATGTTAAGAAGTGATTGCAATACAAGAATAATTACTTAAAGTTTCTTGAAATTATTACTAAAGTTAGGAAGTTCATATCTGTTAATATAATCAAAAGCACCTCTTTTATAGGATAAGCAGGAAGTGGCTTCAAGAAATTGGCTTCTGTTGGGTAATTTACCATGGCTGTGTAAATAAAATCTGACATTAATCAATTCCTTACGGTATATACTGATTCAAGATTCCTGAAATTAAAAGAAATTGTTTAGGTTTTCAAAAGAAAAGAATATCTGTCATGGATAATATATATAGGTAACTTCTTTTACAGTATAACTTATCTATGTTGTCCATCTAGTTAAGAATTAGAACATGCTTAAAATCCATATGACATTGAAAATACTATGTTATTGTTACCCAATACAAGCCAAATGTGTGAATTATGTAACTTGCAAATTTTAAAAGTTTTGTTGAGTTGAGGAAGACTATTTGCATTAGTTGACATAGCAAAGAGTTCATCCCAGCTGCCTTTAATCACTTCATAACAACTCAAGCTTACATCCTGATAACAAAATTCTGAATGGTAACTTTTTGATTTATTCAAAATAGGATATATATGTTAAAACATTACAATGAGTATTTGGTAACAATCAGTCAATCACTGATTCTCCAGCAATGATGTATTAGACACTAGTTTTGCCTTACTTCCTCACATCTCTAGGACCTTTACTTTTATTTTAATTCATAAGTACTATTGTATATTTGTATAGTGGAGAAAAGGAAAAGCAAGAGAATATAGCGATTGAACTAGTAATTATGGCAGCCATGTAATGATAAAAACTCAAAGGCGCTAAAAGAAAACCAATACGAAAGATGTGATCCAAGAATATGCTTGAGCAAAACTCTACAATTAACTCGACAAAGTAAGAAGAAGCCCTGATACATGAACCTTACCTATCATCAGAAACACACATATTTTACTTAAGAATCTCCACATATCATCAGAGAGAATTGCGATATTTTTCATTGTTCACTATTGTAGGTTTTGGAATTAATTGACCAAAATAACTACCTAGCTAGGTACTAATATCTACCTAACAAAGCAGAGTGGTACACTGGTATCCAAGTAGGTTATCATGCACGAAAGTAATATACAGAGTATAAAAAATAATGCATGAACTATGAGTTGGTCTGTGTGCAAAACAAACTTGTTGGGGATGAGAAGGATTAGAAATCCAATACGAGTAGCTCTATATGGCAACATATGAGAAGATCGTAAAGCTTTAGTTATGCCCTATGAAAATTGAAGTATGCAGTATATGAAGAAGCTGCTAAGCACAAAAGGTCTACCTGGCAGACTAGATCTCCAACAAAATTCAGAATTGCAGATGTCACAGATTTTATCAACACCGGATGTCTCGCTAAAAGAGTCAGATACCTAAAATGAGATATAAAGAAGGAACTTCCTTATTTTCTTACACACTATAAACTACAAGTACTATATAATGCAAATTACAACAAATTAGATACAGGACTTTCAAATAATTATACCGTATTTTGAAGCCTCGGGAGCAACTTTTTGCAGATATACCAAAGGGTCCTCAAATTCTTCTTGCGAAGGGTAATACACTGGACACCCAATTAATTTATTGTTCCATTCTAAATCATCTATCTGTTTATTGGCACTAAGCTTTTTTGATGAACATCTTGAACCTGAAGTGCCTAAAGAAGAATCACTTTTGTAGTTAAATGTAAGCATGCAATTTATGATTTCCATTATCGAAATTCAAATAAGTGCATCAATGTTGCTTACATTAGGTCTCTTAACTGATATGAACTTGAAACTTCTGTTGTGTCAATACTAAATTTCATTTTTTCTCTAAAATTTTCAAATTAATCAAGGCATTAAACATTAAAGTTGTTGTATGATGAAAATCTTTCGTAGAACATGTGGTGCCATGTTCTCTAGCAGGAGCATATGCAAGATTTGATGATAAAATGTAGATACCTGCAAACCTGAAGTTTCCAACTACAGTAGTTGCTGCATTACTTCATTATGTTGGGGCAAAAATTTGAAGTGTACTTCAAACAGGAGACAACAAATTGAATTGGGTATTTTTCATCCAACTCATGATAGTGCCCTGCATTCCAATTATATTATCTCAAATCCAAGTAAATAATCAATCACTACAATACAAACTTAACTCACCTCAATCGTAAATCGCAAACAAACAGTTAAACATCAAACAATTACTTAACAAATTAAAAATTTAGGGTTTCAAATTAAAACCCCAAATTCTAAAATTAGGTTTTAAGGCTTACCCAATTTAAGATTTGACCTCCGACTTGGCTTGAAACTCGGACTTGATCTTTAAACGCCGACTTGAGGTTCAAACTCCGACTTGAACAACCTCCGATGATTTTTTCAAACTTTATAGAGAGAGAGAGAGAGAGAGTGAGAGAGCAATTTTTTAAGGAAAAAAATGAGGGTGAACGTTTAAAAGGGGATGAATTATTTGGCTAAGGGGGGAAATGGGGGAGGCGCGCTTGTACAATTTTTTAAAACAGACTTACAACATCGGTTGGAATAAAAAATTGATGTTTATCTTATACAAAGACATCGGTTGATTAAAACTGATGTAAAAAATACTTTTTACATCAGTGCCCAGAGCAACCGATGTGTAAGAGCCGATGTCTATTCTGCTTTTTCTAGTAGTGTACTCCCATCTTTCTTCTTTACAAACAGAACAGGTGCTCCCCATGGCGACGTACTTGGCCGTATCACTCCTTTATCCAACAATTCTTATAACTGGCTCGCCAACTCTTTCATTTCTGCTGGTGCCATCCTATATGGGGCCTTTGAAACTTGTTCCGTGCCTGGAGCAAGGTTGATCTCGAACTCGATTTGTCGATCTGGTGGTAAACCTGGTAGTTCGTCTGGAAACACATCGGGAAACTCGTTAACTACAGGTATATCTTCTATGCTGGGACTGCCTTTTTCTGAATCCACTACATAAGCTAGGAACGACTCACAACCTTTTCTAAGTAGCTTCTTAGCCTGAACGATTGTAAGAAATAGTTGTTCTTGCCTCTGCCCCTTAAATACTACCTTCTCTCCACTCTTCGTCTTTAAATACACTTTCTTGGTTTTACAATTAATATGAGCGTTATTCTCTCCTAACCAATCCATTCCTAAAATTATATCAAACTCCCCCAACTTGAAGAGTATCAAGTCGGCTGAAAACTTATATCCCGAAATATCAATCTCACACTTCGGACAGAATTGATTCACAGGAATCTTCTCTTGTTCGCAATTACCACATTTACTACATCGCTCATAATCATTTTATCAAATTGAAGCTTATCAACAAAAGTTTCTGATATGAAAGATCTTGTTGCTCCCGAATCAATCAATACTTTAGCTTTGATGTTAAATAAGGGGTCTTTAACATCACCCACGAAGACATCGAATTTTTTTATTCATAGACATCAGTTTTTAGCCGATGTCTATTCTACTTTTTCTAGTAGTGGTATGCGACTATGCATAGATTATCGGGAGTTGAATAAGGTAACGATCAAGAACCGCTACCCGCTACCAAGAATAGATGACCTTTTTGACCAGCTCAAGGGAGCAAAATGCTTTTCAAAGATTGACTTGATATCGGGATACCATCAATTAATGATCACAGAAGAAGATATTCCCAAGATAGCATTTAGGACCAAATATGGGCATTATGAATTCCTAGTAATGCCATTTAGATTGACCAACGCCCCGGCCACATTTATGGATCTGATGAATCGAGTATTTAAGAAGTATTTGGACAAGTTTGTAGTAGTATTCATTGATGACATCCTTATTTATTCTAAGTCGGAAGAAGAACATAAGCAGCATCTCTGGATAACATTAGAGATACTTCGTCAAGAGAAGTTGTATGCCAAGTATACCAAATGTGAGTTTTGGTTAAAGGAAGTTCAATTTTTGGGGCATGTCATTGGAAATGGAGTTAAAGTGGATCCGGCAAAGATTGAGGCAGTTATGAGTTGGGAGAGGCCAAAGACTCCTACGGAAGTGCGAAGTTTTCTAGGATTGGCAGGATACTATAGAAGGTTTGTCAAGGATTTTTCGAAAATCACCACGCCATTGACCAAGTTAACCAGAAAGAATCAAAAGTTTGAATGGAGTGTAGAATGTGAGGATAGCTTTCAAGAGTTGAAGCAGAGATTGGTAACAGCTCCGGTATTAGTGCTTCCAGATGACCAAGGAAACTTTGTGATATTCAGCGACGCTTCACATAAGGGATTGGGCTGTGTGTTAATGCAACATAGTAAGGTGATTGCGTATGCGTCAAGACAGTTGAAACCGCATGAGTTGAAATACCCGACGCATGACTTGGAACTAGCCGCCATAGTGTTCGCACTTAAGATTTGGAGACATTACCTCTACGGAGAAAAGTGTGAAATCTACACAGATCATAAGAGTTTAAAGTACATTTTCACTCAGAAGGAGCTCAATATGAGGCAGAGGAGATGGCTGGAATTGATCAAGGACTATGATTGCTCGATAAATTACCATCCTGGAAAGGCGAATGTTGTGGCCGATGCTCTAAGAAGGAAAGAGAGACTGAATATGATGACAACACCAAAGGAATTATCTGAAGAAATCAAGAGATTTGAACTGGAACTTTGTGATTGTGGAAAAGTTGAAGAAGTTTGTCGTGCAATGACTTTTCAGCCAACACTAGTGGAAAAGGTAAAGAAATGTCAAGAAGAAGTAATGGAGAAAGAGAAAAATCAGTTAACTGGAGAGGAGATTAATACTCAAAGGGATGAGCAAGGGATACTAAGGTTTTCTTCCAGAATTTGGATTCCTCATGTACCTGAATTAAAGAATGAGATCCTACACGAAGCCCACAATTCGAAATTTTCAATCCACCCGGGAAGCACCAAGATGTATCGGGACTTAAAGCAGAACTTTTGGTGGCCAAATTTGAAGCGAGACGTGGCAGAATGGGTTGCGAAGTGTTATACTTGTCAAAAGGTGAAGGCAGAACATCAACGACCAAGCGGATTAATTCAGCCCCTAAAGATTCCAGAATGGAAATGGGAAAATATTGCTATGGACTTTATAGTAGGACTTCCGCGCACGAAATCCGGGCATGACGTTATATGGGTTATAGTTGATCGTCTTACGAAGTCAGCGCATTTCCTTCCAATTAATGAGAAGTTGTCACTAGACAAATTGGTTCATCTGTATGTACGCAAAATCGTACTAAGGCATGGAGTACCCGTATCAATAGTTTCAGACAGAGATCCCCAATTTAACTCGAGATTCTGGAAGCAATTTCAAGAATGTCTTGGCACGAAGTTGAATATGAGCACGGCGTACCACCCGCAGACTGATGGTCAGAGCGAAAGGATAATTCTAACAATCGAAGACATGTTGCGCAGTTGTGCAATCGATTTTGCAAGAAGTTGGGATGACCACTTGCCGTTAATTGAATTCTCTTACAGCAATAGCTATTATTCCAGTATTGGCATTCCACCATACGAAGCTTTGTACGGGCAAAAATGTAGATCACCAACAAGTTGGGATGAAGTAAGAGAAGGAAGGATTCTCGGCTCAGAATTGGTACAACAGTTGCATGACACAGTCAAGTTAATTCAGAAAAGGTTGCTTGTTGCTCAAGTTAGACAGAGGAAGTATGCGGATCCAGCACGTAAGGATGTTCAATTCCAAATTGGCGAAGCTGTTTTGTTGAAGGTGTCACCTAGAAAAGGGTTGTCTAGAATTGGAAAGAAAGGGAAGTTAGCACCTAGATATATAGGTCCTTTTGAAATTTTGAGTCAAGTGGGGAAGGTGGCCTACGAGTTGGCCTTACCACCTCAGTATCAGCATGTGCATAATGTGTTCCATGTGTCATTGCTTAAGAAGTATAATCCTGACGCTAGCCATGTGATAGAATATGAACCTGTAGAAATTCAGGCAAACCTATCATTTGTGGAGCAAACCTGTCAAAATACTCGACTGGCAAGAGAAGAGTCTTAGGAATAAGACAGTAAAGTTAGTAAAAGTACTTTGGAGAAACCCTCAGGTCGAAGAATCAACTTGGGAGTTAGAGTCTGATATGTGTTCCCGGTATCCTCATTTGTTCTCTTAGATTCTAGAGACAGAATCCCTTAAGGGGGAGAGGATGTTACAACCGGCATTTTCGTGTAATACTATTTGTAAATTTGGTGCAATTTTAAAACCGAATGCCAATATATTCAACTATTGTATGCTTGCGTGAATGAGAATTTCTGCGTCTTAAATTTGCGTTATGTGGTATATGATTTTTCAAAGCAAAAGTTTATTTATTTCTTTTATTTTTGATTTATAAGGAATATTTTAAACCTTGAATAAATTTCTTTTTAAAAGTTATTTTGTTCACAAAATTTCAAAAGTGGTTTTATAAAATTTCTAAAAATCCAAGTTATTTTATGGTATAAATTTTATAATTTTTGAACTTGTATTTTATTTTATAAAAATAAATCTTTATAACTTTTAGTTGTCATAATTAGCAAATTGCATGGTTGCCCTTACATGCAAATCCTTTTCTATTCAATTTAAAGGGCTAAAGAGACAATTCCAACCCCACTAACTCTTATTTTACTAGCCAAATTCCTTCTTTGCCCTTGCATGCAAAATGATCCAAGTATAATTGGAAGGTTAGTCTTGTCAATTCTCATTCACACTCACATTTTGTCAAATCAAAAACCATAAAACAAGAAAATGGCATGATCATTCACTCCACTCACACCACACTTTCTCCTCCCTCCCTCCTCCCTCTCTCAATCTCGGCCCTCCTCCCCCTCACTCTCGGGTTTTAGCCGAGACCAACCCCCTCCCCATTTTCTTCATTCCTCAACCAAGCTCCCACCTTCTATACAAGTAAATACTACTTCCCATATCATGATCACATATATTTCAAGGAGTTTTGAGTAAAAAGTTTAAGTTTTAAGGTTGCATGTCAAGGTTTTAGTTGAAACTCAAAGTACAACCTTGATTCTTATGGAGTTAAGGTTGTTTTTGAGAGGACTACAAGGAATGGTGAAGTGCCAAGTCTTGAGAAGGAAACTCTTGATGTTGAATGGTCATTTCCCTTCCATTTCATTCGGCCATAACCTTAAGGGAGCCGAATGAATGGTCCTTGAGATCATTCTTGTTGCTTTGTTCAATCTTTGTATATTTATGTGATAATGGCATGAATCTTGGAGTGAAAATTTGATGAAACTCTTTGCATGCTAAGTGATCATCTAGATATAGCTTATGCTAGGCTTGCATGTCAATTTCATGGTGAAATATATTTAGAAAACATGTTGCTTTGGTTGGTAAAACTCGATGACATGCATGCATGTGGATTTCTCTTAGAATGTTATAAGATTTTGACCATTTGGAAAGATTTTGTTAGTAAGATTTAATTTCAGTAGGAATAAGGTGTTAATATTGATTAGTGTTCCTTGATGCATGGTAATAATTCGGGTATATTTTATAAAAAAACATAACTTGTTATTTTCAAAAAACTTGATGATTTGTGAGTTGTGAAATGTGGTTTCTTTTGTTTTGCCATGATTACACCTGAGGTAAGGATGATCTCAACGAAGATTATTTTGAGTATAAGGGACTTAGTTCAGTATATCACCATGTTTAAGTCTTGGTTTGGGTATTGGGTTGTTGGTGGTTGAGTTTGTCAAGTCAAAATCTTGGAGAAAGGAGAGTTATAGTTTCTGCAGAAAATCAATTTAGTACCCTGAGGTTTAGAGTGAGTTTTGACCATGTCATTGATTTGCACTTTGAGGCCCAAGCCACCAGAAGTTAGTATTTGGAGTATATAAAAGGTTTTAGGTGTTGGTTGGAGGTTTGCATGTCGTTTGGTTAGGTGCACAAGTAGAATAACAAAATCTGTCCAGCAGGGGACAGTTTTGTTACAACTTAGAAATAGGGAGATTTGACCATGTCATGGGTAGGCCCTCATTAGGCCCTATTGGGCCTTAGTTAGAGGGAGTGTCAGAGAAGTTTTCCCACCCATAGTTCATAGGATATGAGTTAGAACCATGTGTCACAAGTTAATTCTAGTCAGGGCATTTTATGCCCAGAGAAACAGGGGAACCTTGGACTTTTAGCTTAGGCCCAAGAAGTCCCAAGCCAGGCCCTTGAGCTACATCAAGTTTTGGAGATGCCCTTAGGTCAGGAGAGTCTTGTGTAAAAGTTTTGAAGGAAAACTGGTAGTTTAAGAGTGTCTAATGCACTCAAGAAACCATATATGTCATTCTGAAATTTACACCAGTGAGCACTTTCACTTAACACATAGTTTTAGAACACTTAGGAGTGAGATCTAGGTTGACCACCATAGTTGTAAGATAGTATAAGTTCAGTAGAGCAAAAGGCCCAATTGAGGGTCAATAGGTCTTGAATAGTTTAGTAAAGGCACATCGAGTTAGGAAGCCAAAATTTGAAGACTTTGTCTAGTTTAGCGACCAAGTGACTTAAGTTGTGAGTCGAGATCATCCAAGCCTAGTGTTGCATTATGGTGTATATGGTGTTATTTGGTATTAATATATGATATGTGAGTATATGTGGCTATGTGTGTGCAATTATATTTATAAGATGAATATAAATTAAGTGCATATAGGCCTAAGTGCCATTCGTGTTTAATTTTGGGTTGTAAATTGGTTAAGTTGGTGAGAATATATTATAATGAGGATTATTATTATTTATGTAGGATCTCGAGACGAGGGTAAACTTGCTATAAAGGTCGAGTGAAGCTTCCAGTTGCTCCTACCAGTCAGACCAGACCAGCCTTTCTCAAGCCAAGTGATTCAACCTATCTTCGTATTCAGTGCAATTGTGTAACAAATAGTTCATATGTATTGACGCAACTATCCTGAGTCATTTTGATATATTTAAATCAACATATCTTATGATTATCTTTGAATCATATAGAAATGCCATGAACCCTCGTGTACGTATTGCAAAGTAGTCTTATCATGATAGTATATTAAAGTAATTTTGAATGCCATGATAAATGAAAGGGTAGTTATAACTCTTGGTTGATTCTCTTGATTAACATGCTGATGATTCCTAAGTATTGATATCTCATCCTGGTACTTGAACCCCTATAGAACCTTACCTTCAACCCTGAAAGCCAGATATTTATCAAAGTGACTCCTCATTAATTGATACCCCTCTTTCTTATCTTAAAGCTTGACAATTCTGATATAACCTGAGTTAAAGATCATTTCTTCATACCTTAACACCCTTAGTATTCATGAAGCTTCTCTTCTTGATGATCCAGCACTTGTGCCTTGACGAGAAACCATTGCTTTAAGCCCAGTTTGACATTACCCCTACATAATATCCAATAGCCTCACTAAATTTTCTTGTCCAAGTTTTATATATGAAAACCTTTTCGTTACCCTAATGGAGTAAAGTTTAGTGGATCATGGCCTTGAGATTTAGTACCATATTTCCCGTGTTTCGAGTTGATCTATAATCCCTTGATAAAAATGTTTACTGTTAAAAGAGATTTTGGTCATAAATTGGCATCAGTTTTTGAAATAAATAAAATATGGATTTTCAGTCCCAAAGGGGGATAAATGTTTTCTTTGAATAGTGGATCTGGACTGAGACGCGAGTCCTTTCCACACTTATATTAGGCTTAAAAGTTTCCTAGGGATCCCATTAATGTTTTAGAACCCAGCGAGATTCGGGATTACTTCGCGGCTGATCACCGACTGTAATCCGTAGCGTCATAAAATGATTTTGATTAAGATATGGTTTTGAAATTGTTTTGATACAAGCAAAATGATGCCATCACCCAAAGTTTTATCTCTCGTTATCATTGGTTATGTCTTCCCATTGTCATTATTTAATGTATATCTCAATTTGTATTTTGTATCATACTGTTTAGTACTTGTTGAATATTTGGCTCACTCCTTGCTTTACCCTGATATTACAGCTAGCAGCTATGGTTAGATTCAAGCAGACTTCCCGTAAGACCTGTGATGCTGATGCTTATCTTCGAGCTCAGGTAGAATAAGAGATAGTAGTTTTGTGTGAGGACTCGCTATTTAAAATCAGTTGTAATAGATGGTTGTGTTGGCCTGTTCCATACCCTAAACTGTAAGATCTTGGAGTTGGTTATGTTTACTTCTTTTTAAAATGTTATAATAGTTATATTTAATTTGCTGTTTAAGTTGGGGGTGTGAGAGTTACCAATCTCTTCTTTAACTCTTGAAAACTTTCCTCACACTTTTCTGTCCAAACAAACTTTTCATTCTTTCTCGTCAATTTTGTCAACGGAACGACAATCTTAGAGAAATCTTGCACAAATCTTCTATAATATCCGGCTAATCCCAGAAAACTTCTGACTTCCGTCGGAGTCTTGGGTCTTTCCCAATTCATTACAGCTTCTATCTTGGATGGGTCCACTTTAATTCCTTCTTTATTAACTACATAACCAAGAAATTGCACTTCCTTTAGCCATAATTCGCACTTTGAAAACTTAGCATACAGTTTCTCTTTTCGCAGAATTTCCAAGGAAATCCTCAAATGCTCCTTATGATCTTCTTCCGTCTTGGAGTAAATCAGTATATCGTTGATAAACAAAATAACGAACTTATCCAAATACTGCTTGAATACTCTGTTCATAAGATCAATAAATGCGGCTGGCGCATTCGTCAAGCCAAATGCCATTACCAAAAACTCATAATGTTCGTATCTCATTCAAAACGCTGTCTTGGGTATATCTTCCGCTTTAATCTTTAACTGATGATACCCAGATCTTAAATCAATCTTTGAGAAACACGAAGCTCCTTTTAACTGGTCAAAAAAGTCATCGATCCGCGGTAGAGGGTACTTATTCTTGATCATCAACTTATTCAGTTCGCGGTAATCAATGCACAACCTCATACTTCCATCCTTTTTCTTTACAAATAACATCGGTGCGCCCCACGGGGATACACTCGGTCGCATCACTCCTTTGTCCAACAATTCTTGCAACTGAGCTGCCAATTCCTTCATCTCGATCGGCGCCATGGGATAGGGAGCTTTTGACACTGGTTCCGTACCAGGAGCCAAATCAATCGTAAACTCGATCTCTCTGTCTGGAGGTAGTCTAGGAAATTCATCAGGAAACACATCCGGGAAATCTCTTACTACCGGAATATCCTCGATCTTCACAGATTCTTTCTCCACATCCACGACATGAGCCAAATAAACTTCACATCCTTGACGTATTAATCTTCTTGCCTCAATAGCCGTTAGAAATTTCTTCTCTTGGCTCTTTCCTTTAAATATCACTTCTTCACCATCCTTGGTTCTTAACTTCACCTTTTTACTTTTACATTCTATTTACGCTTCATGGTTTGACAACCAATCCATTCCTAGTATGACCTCAAATTCTCCTAACTTAAAAGGAATTAAGTCAGCAGAAAAGTGCCGACCTTCTATAGTCACATCACAATCAGGACAAATCTTACTAACAATAACTTTCTCTTGATTTTCTACCTCTATAATCAAATTAGGCTCTAGAGGGTACACAACACAATTTAACTTATCAAGAATACTTTCAGAGATAAAAGATCTAGTTGCTCCAGAATCCATCAAAACTTTTACTTCTACTGAGTTTATAACAAGCATACCTGCTACCACGTCCACATCTTGCACCGCATCTTTCATCACCATGTTAAAGGTTCTAGCTCTGGGTTGAGCTGATGGTGCTGGGAGAGACGGCGGTCCAGCACTTCTGAGAACATTAGCCTTTTGAACAGGCTCCTTGCAATTCCTGGCCATATGACCCACTTTGCCACACTTGAAACAAGCCAAATCAGGCTTCCTTGCTCCACTTGGGCATTCTAAAGAGTAATGCCCCTTCTGGTTGCACTTAAAACACGTTATATCCAGCTTATTACACCTCCCCGGGTGTCTCTTTCCATAATTCCTGCATTCTTGAATCTGGGGTCTGCTATCCTTCCCCGGTTGTCCAGCCTTCTAGAAACGGTTCTTCTGAGCTTTATTACCGGGTCTAAACTTCTGGAACTTTTGGTTCTGACCTCCACCATTCTTCCCAAACTTCCCTCTGAACTTTGAGCTTCCTTGCTCTTACTCAGAGCTTTCAAACTTCCTCTTTCTTCCTTCGTTTTCTCTTCTGGCAGCTTCCCACTCACCTTCCACTATCATTGCTTTTTGAACCAAAGCAGCATATTTCTTGATCTCCAACATTGCTATTTGACTCCTAATCCACGGCTTAGGTCCCTGCTGGAACCTCTTAGCCTTCTTCGCCTCTATATTCACGTACTCAGGTACGAATCTAGACAATTCCGAAAACTTCACTTCATATTCCGCTACTGACATTTCCTCATGTCTAAGATCCTGAAATTTCATCTCCAACTGATCTTGCATATATCTTGGAAAATACTTCTCCAGAAACATCTCGGTGAACTTCTCCCAAGATAAGTCTTTGCCTTCCAACAACGCCTTAGAAGACTCCCACCAGAAACTTGCTTCATATTTCAGGTAATAGCTTGTATACTGAGCTTTCTTGTCATCCTTAACTTCTGCTAACTCAAAAGCTTTTTCCATTTCTCTCAACCATGACTGAGCTTTAATCGGGTCTGGCAAACCTAAGAACTCTGGGGGATGAACAGATTGAAAGTGCTTAAAGTTTCCAAATTTAGGGGCCACAGGTTGTTGCAAAAGCTGAGCAAGTTTGCTCATCATAGTGGTTTCTGGGTTTATTTCTGGGTCTTGGGTGGGAATTTCTTCTTCTTGGTGATCTGGTGAGTTGGCCATTTCTTACAAACCTGATTGAGCAATTATTTAGCAATACGATGGCATGGCAT
The DNA here is from genome assembly GCF_009905375.1 of Apium graveolens. NCBI lineage: Eukaryota > Viridiplantae > Streptophyta > Magnoliopsida > Apiales > Apiaceae > Apium > Apium graveolens. The sequence continues at coordinate 275,923,787 of NC_133651.1, read as the reverse complement.
ATATATAATAAAAGTTTCTATAAAATCTCTTTTGTGGGTTTTAAGTTTTACCCAATTTGCACATGCAATCCTATTACTACATAATTCTCATATCAGTGTTCTTTTATCATGGCACAGAATAGGGTTTTATGAGCTTTAAACATGGTTATACGAAAACATGGTTGTATTAAAACATGGTATTGAGAACAATTTATGAGATAATTAGGGTGCACAATGGAAAGAAAGACAATGGATTTATTTAAACAAGGGTACATAGAGATAATTCTGGATATCATAAGTTCTGAAATAAGGTAGAATAAATTACAGGGTTAAACAGAGGAAAAACTGGAAAATATCCCCCTATCTACCCCTAACTTCCAACAACTACTATTACAACACTGATCAGAAATACAACGAAATAAATGAAAAAGGGATCCCGACATCTGACCAAGTATCCTAAAGCCTACCGGCGGTGAAAAACAACAATCTACGGGCTCAACCAACAGTCCCCTCTAATCATCTAGAATCTCTCTCAACACAACCAACATCCATCGAATGATCTTATGCAGCCTCCGGGCCTCAGCATCAGCATCAATAGTGGATGGTCCCTCATCCAATCTCCTTCTGACAACCTGCTCCACCAACTGAATCCTAGCTCTCCACTCCTCCATCACTACTGAAGTCCTCTGCCTAGAATCTCGAATCAACCTATCCACCAAAGCTCCCAAATCAGGAATGCGGGAGTACACAAAGTCTCGATCCTGGGCTAACTTGCCACCAACACTGACAGGAACAGTCTTAGGCATCTCGGACTCTGGCTCAGGGGCAGGGGTCTCTGAATCTGGCCTCAAGGGTGAAATCTGCATAGGGATCTCACTACTCTCAGAAGGGTCCTCCCCTGGGTCTGAAGTAGCATACATAGGATCCTCTGTAGAGGGTGGAACAGGGTCCACAGGGGTACCAGACAAACTAATCTCTGAGTCTGAGTCACTACCACTATTAGGATCCTGAGAGAAAACACAAAACAGCAACCAAGAAACAATGTTAGGGTTAAATTAAGCTTCCAGCTAACTCACACCCTAACTCTAGTTTCCACTTCACCAATAAACACTTTCCTTAGACTATACCTAATATTCTAACTCAACTCTATATGAGTCGAACTCTCTCGCGATATAGATATATTCCCAAAATACCCCTTTTAAAAATCCTAACTTGTCTCAGGGACTAGATCCTGTAGCCCTGATACCAACTTGTGATGCCCTCAATCTCGGGGTTAGGAAATGAGGACTCACACACCTCTAATCTAATAATTAAATATGCATAAACCCCGATTAAACTACTAACAGGATCAACAGGATAAAGTTTGAGACAAAATTACAACTACCAATCACAAAATATAACTTACAAACCTAAAATATTATTAAATAAACAATATCGATTCTGGCTGGGAACCGACAGATAACCCATTATATCTTTAAATGCTTCTTTCTAGGCGCGAGCTCACTCATAATTACCACTACCTACTCTGGCAACCGGAAGCCCTCAACACGGTAGGGACCACCAGGTACGCTCTTACGAGCAGTGCGCCTAAGCCTGGCCATCTTCTTGCTTAACTGCCATGGTTAGATTAAACAAAACAAATGAGTATAAAACTCAGCAAGTAACTATATAGCAGTTCTACAATATCAAATCACAATATGCTTTACCAAACTCAGGGCATTCTACTTTATTTGATCTAGGTGGCAGATTTCCATCTTTTGGGTTAAGGAAAGGTTTTGAAGGATAATGTGGGGCTTTCAAGGAATAAGACTCAAAGCAGGGCGAAAGCCGACATTCATCACAAATCATTAAAGGATCAGAATAGATCTTTCAAAAGAGGAAAGCAACAATATTTCAATATATGGAATCAATCATATGATCAACAAATTTAAGTATCAGGGTTCTCGAGCTTTAAGCTTCACAATAACATAATCAACTCTTTTCAAAGCAATATAAACCATTTCCATTTTCAAGAATCAATTTACTGAACAGAAAGTTTCAGTTCCCTTTTTAAATAATCATTTAGAACTCTTGATTAGATCACTTTATCTTTCCATTTCATTATATACGGGTGATCAGCCCGTATCGACCTCCATTCCGGTCTTTAAGGTACCAATCGGCATAATTTCAGCCTTAAGTTGGACTAGCCCCGCTAGCCTTTTACCATGACTGGACTAGTCCCACTAGCCTCTTACGTCCCAATCCAATCCATCAGGAATTCATTTGGAAAACCTTGAGTTGGAAAAACAATTAGGTTTTCTAAAATTCATTTTATCATTACCAAGCATTTGAAATCATTCAGACTCTTTCAAGTCGAAACTCATTCTTAATTCAAATTTTAAGGAAACAAAGTTCAGGGAGTGATTCAAAGATACGCAAGGAACAATTCATAAGAATTCTATATCAGGGATAGCAAAGCACTTAAGTTAGAAGTATCAACATTTGTTTAGGGATCAATAGGGTGATCAGGAAGAACAGGGTATCATTAGACAGGGTTAACAAGGATAATAAGTGGGTTCAATATATTTCATGGCTCAATACATAATTTGAACAGGAAGGACAGATTATCAAAGGGTGGAATAAATAAGCTTATCAATAACAGATTATCAAGAACAAGGGTACTTCAAATCAATATCAGGGTTTCATAATTAAACAGTTCAATACTCTACATGGTATGAACAACATTCTCTTTATAACCATTTACACAAGTAATCAGAGTTACTTGCCTGGATTTGCTTTCCTGAAGGTTGAACTACTGCCACCTAGTAAACCCTTTCCTTTCCTAGCCTGAATGCCCTCACGCTCCGAATCTACAATAAAACCAAACCTTAATTAGATTCTAAACTCTCGTTCTCGGAACGATCACTCTATACGATAACTCGATTATATCCTTGACTCGAGTATACGAATATAGCTTATACACATAAGCACATAGCACATAGCATATAGCATAAACCCTTTCTCGCAACTTTTATATCCTTAACAACCAAAGCGTACTTGCTTAACCTTGGCTATTCTCATTCACACTAACATAACTCTTTTTACTACTATAGCTATCACTTATAGCTCTTAATACCGAACGATTAAATTTTCTTTTTCTTTTATTCTTTAATTCGAACCATACATACAAAACACAACCATATATATTCAATTCCAATCTCATATAATCATGCACAACTAATGCAAATCACAAGAGACATTTACTCAATTAACCTCATCTTTTTTAATCAAAAATCCGAATCACAAACACATTAAGAGTCAAAATCAACAACTTCTTTTAATCATCAAAATTCAAACATAAACACTACCACATCTTTATTAGCAATCAAGTTCTCACTAGCCGTTAATATAATTGACAAAAACCAACTTAATTCCTCTTTTATTCCTTAGAACCCATTCGGGTTTTCTATAAATCAAACATGTAAGAATGGATTTTGACATGCAAGGTTATATATCACATTTCCCACTTGTTTTAGTCCTTAACTAGATCATTCCATTCACTTAAACACCAAAACCAAGCATTACCTAGTGACTTTAGTTTTAATCAATTCATTCAATCAACAAGCATCCACTTAATCACCAAATTATCCCCCTTTTAAGTTTATTTTCCATTAGGCAAGAACATGATTTACAACTCAACGACTAAACATTGACATGCACCACTTGATCTTCTTTAAAACTAACATGCAATCACTCTTTAGGCTATATAAGCTTAGTGTTCACCAAGATCAACTTACAAAAATCAAATTCCTCTTTTAATTTGCATATAGCCAAATTAAAAACTCACATGCAAACCTTAATTTTTGATTTTCTAAGCAACAATCATTTACACACATCCATTTACTTCCTAAAACAATCAATGAAATCATTTTATCAATCACATATTCGAGTTTCAACACAAAAAAAAACAAAACCCTTCTTCAAGCTTTCAAGAAACCATAACATGCAAAGCTAAAATCAAATTATCATATCATAGAAACTCCACCGGCTCTCCTTTGGATCATGGACGGTGGTGGTCGAACTTGAGAGAGCCCATAACGGGTCTTCTCTCGAGTTTATGACCCCAAAAGTGCTTAAATTCACTCTCATGGTTTTGCATCAAGAAATCGTTTTCCTTGAACACCACCATAGTGATTAACCAACAAAACTTCTATAAACACTTACATGCAAATAGGAATCAAAGAGTATACCGAAAATAAAGTCTAAAGGTAGCAATATCTTTGAGTTTGGATGAGATTTGAGGGTTGCATGCAATTGAAGGAGATGAGAGATGGAGAGAGCCGAGAGAGAGAGTGAGAGTGTTCGAGAGAGAAAAAAAAGAGAAGGGGAAGTGAGTGCACGGGAGGAAAAGAAAGAAAAGGAGAAAGGGAAGTGGGTTTATATACCACTAAAAACAAGGGCAAACTTGTAATTTACTAATTCCATTTTATGCTCATTGTCCCTTTTCTTTTTACTCAAATGCAACAAAATTTAAATATAAAATATATCTCTCTCGGGAAGTCGAGAATTATTGAAAATGACAATTTTAATACGTAGGCCTCGAAATTAGCTTTTTAACCATTACTCATAATAGATTTTTGAGCAAACGGTTGATTTTATATGAATTTCGCAAGCTTGCTTTAATAATAACATTTCCACATAAAATCAATTTAAAAATACAAAGACCATCAAATAAATTCACTCATCATTTTTAAAAAGTCTCTAGGACCACTATGAAGATAACAGAACAAATCCCATGTTTTTATCTTACTCGAATGATTTTATAAAAATGCGCGAAGGTTAATTAAACCTTTATTTAAGTCACATAATCCCTTTAAAATTCATAAAATTGTCACATAACACATAGTCATGCACACAGACAACAATCTCACATATATAATCACGTAACGACTCAGGTCTGATCATAGAATTTATCTTTCTTTAATCTTTATCCTCTTTTACGCATACCGGGTCACGTTCAGCCTGACGGCCCGACGCTCAGCGTTTCGATTACGCTTCTCATTATCATTATCAATCAACACGTCACTTAGGATGAAATAATTTATTTACACATTCATTTCATTCAATCACACATAATTCATATTTTATATTCTTTAACTCCTTATTAGGACGGGTTCCGTTCTACCTGACGGCCCGACACCACAGCTTAACTTCTAAGCTGACTCTTTAAATTGGAACGTTTTTTTTATCCACGCTCCTATACTCTAATATACATAAAAGACAAATAATCATCACTTAGTCACATAATTATAATCACATCACATAACACATACTTTATTGACTTAATTACGTCACAAAATTCTCAGTCGTCACACTAATCCCTTTCCTTTGCCTTCACAAACTCTTGAGTTTGATGCAGATTCAACAACTTCAACCTTTATCTCCTTCTCCTTTTCTTGCTCAGCAACTAATACAATGGACCCTCCCTTCTTTCTTCCTTTCTCCATCTTCTCATCTTACTCTATTTCAAGCTCATAGGTATTTAGGATACCATATAGTCTATCTAAGGTGAACTCCTTGTAATCTTGAGAATTTCTCAAAGAGACTGTCATAGGCTTCCATTCCTTTGGCAGAGATCTAAGGAATTTGAGGTTTGAGTCCTTTGTTTGATAGACCCTTCCATGCAGTTTTAGAGCATTCAGAAGTTTTTGGAATCTACTGAAAATATAAGTGAGTGACTCACCTTCTTCACTATGGAAATGCTCATATTGTTAAATCAAGAGTTGCATCTTATTCTCCTTTACTTGCTCAGTTCCATCACATATAACTTGAATTGTATCCCAGACATCCTTAACAGTCTTGTAGTTTATGATGTTGTCAAACATATCACTGTCAACACCAATAAACAGAATGTTCATGACCTTTTTATCCTTTTGAACTTGTTCTTTATCTGGATTTTGACCATTCTGTTTGTGGCTTTGGGACTGATGCTTCATTTCCTGTAGCAGCTCTCATAGGGACACGTGGACCTTTCTCAATACAGTCCATATATGTTTCATCTTGTGATAGGAGATGCAGGTGCATCTTCACCTTCCAATGGGGATAGTTGTCTTTGTCCAGAAATGGAATCTATGTCCAAAAAAAAGCTTTCGTATTAAATGGTATACGATCCGGACTATGTTTTAATAGCTGATATTTCAAATAAAATAATTGGTCTTATATTTTTTCAGAACGGCTTGTACAATCACGTTATTCTGAACATCTAGATATTTTATAAATTTTCTTGTTTCACGAAAAAATTATAGGACTTTCATTTATACCATTTCTTTTTCATTTTTGAATTATTCACAATTTTTGAGAATTTTTGGCATATATATATATATTGTATATATAAAATATTTAAAAATTAAAATTTACTACTCAAAAATTATAAAATTAGGGGCCAATTAATTTTAAAAGATGTATAATTAGGGCCATAATTTTAATTAGGAGTATTAATATTACTACTATAAATATCCAAATTTTTATTTAATTATTATTAATTAGTTATTAAAAATCAGAAAATTATCAAAAATTCTTTGTTTTTGGGTCGGATTTTCCAGGGTCGGGTCGAACAATCAAGCAGTGATTTTGGACTGATTTTTGCCTCAAATTGATCGATGTGAGTATCAAAATTGATCCTCTTGATCTGCTCTTTTGATTTTTGGTGTTAATTTCATGTTTTAATTCGTTATTTTTCAATTTCAATTTCTAGGGTTTATGTTCGAATTAGGACTTTTTCATTCTAGGGTTATGAGTATGATTTGATGGTTGATATAGCTTTATATGATGATTTCTAATCGATTCATGGTATTTAATTGAACTAACCATTCCTAAATAGTAAAGTTCAATTATTAGGATTTATGTTCAATTTTGATTTATACATTTTTAATTTTGATATATATTTTGTTCCTGAGATGTTAGGGGTTTGATTGTAGAGTTCATAAGCTTTGATTTGAGCTATTAAAATCGAAGGTTCATGTACAGATGAGTGATTTCGATAGTTGGCTGGAGTTTTGATCGATTTCACCGGAGAAGTTGATTCAGGGATGTTTTTGGTTCATTTTGGCCGGAGATAAACTGCTGTAGTTGATTAGGATTAAAACCCTGTGAAAACACATCAAACAGTTGTGTTTTGGCCTGAAAATGGGCTGCCGGAATCTTGGCCGGTCGCTGCATTCTGGGCAGATTCCAGTCATGTTCTTTATGACCCGTAATTGACCTGTTTGACCCGTTCCTGAAACCTGGATTTGATCCACTTTTTCATAGATTGATTTCTGACAAGTGTTTCTGGAAAATTATTTTTATTTTTATTTTTATTATATAAAATCAGTTTTTATTTATTTTATAAACTGATTAATTAATTATTTAATTAATTGATTTATATTATAAATAATTCTTAAATATTTTCAAAAATCAGAATTATTTATTTCTTTAATTATTTATTATTTATTTATTATTTATTAATTATTTTGATAGTTAGTCAAATTATTTTCAATAAATCATAATAAACTCATTTTAATTCTAAAAATTATGGAAAAATCATTTTTAATATCGATTTTTCCCATATAATTATTTAAAAATATTTTTAGGGTATAATAATTAGAATTATTTATTTAGATTGAATAGTAAATTGATTTAATTGTATTTATTGAATAATAATTGAATCGTTTATCCGATTTGAGTGAAACGAAAGCCCTTCGACTCAAAGAAATGATCTGTTTTCATTAAAAATAGTTTTAAATCTTAATTTCTTTTAGAAGCGAGTCGACTTTCGATGTTTACTTACCTATAAGCCTTATTACGTATAGATACGAGTCCAATAAATTCTGGAAAATAAGAAACGAACCAGATATTGTTTGGTAAAACGAATAGCAAGTCGATTTCGATCCTAAAAATTACTTTAAATCTAAAATGACTCTGTGAATTATATGAATTATGTGGTTAATCGAGTCTTAGTTGTTAATAATTTTTTATACGAGTCAATAATACGCGTACGGGGCAGACGATAAGGGCTATGTGAAGTCGGTTTAAGACGCAATTGAGATACGAGATGACTAAATCAATCTATTTCTTTGATAGAATCAAAGCTAACAAGGTGAGTCGAGTCGATGATAAAAGACGGTGAAATACTTGGAGTAAATCGCGTGAAAGGCAAGTTTTTCCCTATTCTAATTTCAGAATAGTGAAGTACTTTCAGATTCTTATCTCAATTACACACTGATAATCCTTGTTCACAATCACTGACACGTAATTATTATGACGTAGTTCATATTTCATTTCGATTCCTGGTTTCTCCTAATTCATTGAATACTCTATTCATATTCCAATAGATATATATACATATATATATACACATATATCCTTATATATACATTTCGATTGTTCCGGTTGCTCCTCTATGGACTGGATGGTGATGATTAGGATCAGGTATACACTTGATCCTAAGGACCGGGAATTAACCGAATCCTTGTGTTGGGCCGTAGAGCCTGGGTACCCGAATGGATCTATACATTGAGGTATGGATCTGCACTATATCCTGGCTGATCAGCAGGATATAGGTGTGAACTTGTGTCCAATTTAGTTTATTATTACTCGCCGATAATGGCCTTTGTTCTTTGTTGCGAGGTTATATCTTTACAGATGTAACCAAGTTACCAGCTCATTTAATTTATTATAAAACTATTGACATATTGTGGATTTGTTGAGCAACTTATGGCTCACCCCTTTTAATCGTTATTCACCTTATTGTTTTCAGTTAAGAAGGAAAATGAAACCTATCAAGACACGAGTGGTAAAGAAATGAGTCAAGTCGCGGGACCCTCTCATACCAAAGGTATTGATCCCGATCCAGGTAGAAAGCTTTGAGTTGCCTGAGTCGGTGTTGTGTAGATAGTTAATAGGTGTGTTTGAATAAAGAAAAATTGTAGTTAAAACTTGTTAGACAATGGCTTGTAATAAATAGAGTTTATATGAAATTTTAAATTGGATTTTTAATCAAGTTAGATTGTGGTTCTTGTTTTCATACTCTAACCTAAGAAGATCCTGGCTAGTGTTAAAGGGGTTAGATTTATATTTGTTTAATTGTTATGCCAGTCAGTGCAGGTTTGGTAATTAGTTAGTAACCCTCAGACCTATACCACGGGTTTGGAGGTCGTTGCAGGTTTCGCATCAAAGCTGTAGGTTTAGGTCCCTGAAAATAAGAATATTAGGATTAAGATAAGATAGGAAGATCACATAAGATAGGAATAGGAGTGTTAGGGTTTAGATAGTTTTAGATTAGGAAATTATAAGTTCTAGGATTTCTAAGTGACCATTTCTCTTTCCTTTTTGTGGTATCAGATGACATCGTTAGCATCTTTCGATAGAACTGTTACTGGACCAGCTGCACCAGCTATACCACTAGTGTCAGCACAGATGTTTCCACCACTTCCACCACCACCACCATTGCCCCAGGAGCCAGCACCACCAGCTCCAGAGCTATTACCAGATCCCATGGAGATGTTTGATCCTTTATAGTCTTTGAGCCGATGCTTCCACCTCCACTTCCGATAGAGTATTAGTTTATTCCAGAGATGGAGCCACAGTTTCCACCAGCAGTACTACCCCCTTTGCATGTATATGCTCCAGAGCCAGAGGTTTTTCAGATGGCCCCGGTTGAGGGGATGGATGAATACGATGTAGGATTACAGTTGGGTTTACCATAGCAAGGCATGGCAGGGATACCTAGAGTTCCATCGCAGGAGTCTGTGGGACAAGTTGCAGAGCCACACATGGTACTGTATCATGAGTATAGTGTTGCGAGAGGGGATGTTGAGTATTGGAGATCTCAGTACAGGGAGATTATGGGATTGTTTGACTTGAGGGATAGAAGACCGTTAGCCGGACTATATGATGAGACATAGACTTCAGTCGACAATGTATAGTGCTACTCTTAAGTTAGATGCTTTGATGCATAATGGGCCGCATTCTTATAAAGAGTATCATAGAGCTACCCGTTTGGCACAGTCAGTCATTGAGATGCTTCGTGATGAGTTGAGCCGCATTCCGCCAGGCTTTTGATGTTTGACAGTTGGGTACTGGTTATTGTAGTATATTTTACATATATACATAGATGTAACATAGTATGGTATGTTTAGGTGTGTATGTTTGTAGTATCTAGTTTTGACTTGTATCAACAGTAGCCATGACAGATCTGATGTAGACTTTTTTGTTAGGTCACACAACACTGTAGAAGGGGGGTGAATATAGTGTAGAAAACAATAAAATCGATTTCAAACACAAGTAACAGTAAACAAATATATTTGATATAATAAACTCTATTACAATGGAACTGTTCTCTCTCAGTGATGAACAAATATCATGAGAGCTGCTAAATCACAATATATGATCTTCTCGATAATGATAACACATATAGTTTAAACCTATGTCTGTGTTTATATAGTACATAGTTACAAGTTAACTTCTAATTGATATAAAATATAATTCAGTCTCTTAAAATATATCAATCAGATATCTTATACAATTCTTTAAGTCCTCTAACTCTTTCCATGCATATCTTCTTTTTGTATTAGTCTCGATCTTTTTCGTGTAAATCAGCTTCCTTCCTAAACTGTTAGTCCTCCAGTTCTTAAGTTCTGATATCCATCTTCTGATAATCTAAGTCCTGATATCCTTAAGTTCTGACTTCCAGTAAGTACTGGTTTCAGTAAGTACTGATATTTCCTGTTTGTTAAGATCTGAAAACTAAACATGAAACATATTAGACATGACATCTCAAATATATCTAACAATCTCCCCCAACTTGTAAATTGTGTAAAATATACAAGTTAATAGATTTGATGATGTCAAAAACATTTAAGTTCAAATGCAATAAGAGTTTAATAAGACTATTAACTACAACTTACGGTCCTTTTAGCTTTACAAACTTCACTGGATCAATTTGAATCCATATTGATTCTTAACAAAATCTCTTACCAGCTTAGCTTCAGCTTTCCTCAAAATTTCAACTAACTATGCTTTGACCTGCATCAGTTCTTTATCTTTACTATCACCAATCTGATAAATGGCAGTTCTGAGAGTTTGAATTGATTTTCTTTCAAGTCCATCACCAAGTTTGATAACTCTAGGATGTGAAGAGTTTTCATTATAACATAAGCATTTTCCTTTCAGAATAACTTCTACCTTAGCAGAATTCTTCAACATAAGGATTTCTCTTCCATCATCTTCAGTAATCATTGGTATATACTGAGAAGTCTTTGTACCAGAGATTCTGAATAGATCTCTTATAGCCTTCAAAATGTATTCTAACCATCTTCTTGTAATATCAGATTTTACTTCTAAAAGATAGTGAATGTGTTGAAGTCCTCTGACAGACTTCTTTAGCACGTCAGTATCAGCTAGTCTGTAAGTTAATCCATCATAGAGAAATAAAATACATTTATCCTTTAGATTTTCCTTATCATGAGCATCTATCATGATTTGAGCAGACAATACCTTGTCAAGGTGCTTTTGTTTGATTTGTTCATATGGTTTATCTGTCAACATGAAAGGATCTCTTAGAGTAATGTCTACTCCTGTTTGTATTTTCTCTTCATCAGAACCTAATCCAGCTTTATCTCTAGGTTGCTTGGATCTCAACCCAAATGTTGCAAGTTGATTCATCAAGAGATTGGATTTTGGTTCAACTGGAGTAGCTTTCTTCCATAACAGCTTCTTCTTATCAGCAATTGTAATCTTTTCCAAATTAACTTGATCAGAATTTGTTATTTCTTCTGTAGCTTGTTGTTCTTCATTATGAACAACTTGAGCAGTGTCAGAGGTTGTTTTAGATTCTTCAATTATCTTTCTTTTCTTTAGAATTTGAACAGTTTCATCTTCTATCAAATCATCATCATGCATTGTAGTTTGATAGACTAAAATGGAAGAATTTATCTTTTTCTCAATCTTTAAAGGTTCACCAACCTTTTCTTTTCCTTTTGATTTAGGATCAATCTCAGTTTGTGATCTAGTCTTGGACTTTGAAGTCTCAGAATTTGACTTTTCCCTGATCATAATGCCTTTTTCCTTAGGTCTTGGAGGTTTCTTTGCATCAGAAGCTTTAGACTTAAGATTTTTCTTCTCAGCAGCAAATCTAGCTTCTTCCTCCTTGAGAGTTTCCAAATCCATTCCTGGATTTTGTATCAGAATTAATCTTCTAGCTATCTCCTCATCAAGTGTCTGGATTTTAGGATTTTTGTAATAAATAGTAGTCTGCTTCCCCTTTAGATTCAGAGTTTGTAAAAACTTCTGAGAGTCTTTGGATCCTAACTGAATCAGAATATCAGAATTTGACATTAGACTTTGTTTATCAGAACTTCACTTCAGTCTTTCAGCATTCACAACATCAGAACATGACTTGTTCTGTGTAGAAGATTTTCCTTGAACTTTTCCTTGACCTCTACTCTTATCAGAGTTTCCCTGGTCATCACTTTAATCATCCTTTTTCTTCAGTATTTCAGTGGGTGAGCATTTGGACTTAACTACCTTCTCCCCCTTTTTGGCATCATCAGGAAATAAGAGAGAAAGAAGAAGTTCAACTGAAGATTGGATTTCTTCCAATTGAGCTTTTTTGAGGAACTTGGTTAGCCAGGACCTCATCAATTCGGGCCTATTGCTTCTCTTGAATCTTCTCAATGGCTTCAATTTTCTCAAGAGTAGGTCTGATGTATCTGTTCTTATCAAGATTAAGCTATAGATCTAGCTTATCAGCATGTTCCTTTAGTGTATCAACCTTCTCAAGAGTAGAAGAATGTACAACTTGCAGATGTTTGGTAGATAGAGCAGTGATCTTGAGTTGTGTCTTTAAATCAGTATTTATGAGCAACTCATCAGCTTTAGCAATATGCTCTGTCAGAATGTTAGAACTTGGAATGAAATAAGTGTCATTCCACTTCTTGGTCCACTCCACACCTCTGTGAGTATCCTCCCAAGGAATAGGTGCTTCCTTTTCAAAAAATTTCTTCACCAATTCTTCCTTTCCTAGTATAGGAACTGGAGTCTCAGCAGAAACACTGTCTTCAGAACATGAGGAAGACTCATTATGTTCTGACAACACAACAGTGTGTGAAGCAACTGGAGATTTAGGAATAGCTTCATTTAAATTCTGAACATCAGAATTTATCTCCAGAGCTGGTGTGGTTGATGTAGATGGTATCTCAACATTTAAAATTGGAAATTGAGTTGGAAATTGCTGAGCTTCTGTAGATGGAGCTTCCAGATAAAGAACATTTGGTATATTCAAATTATGAATACCTATTTCAGAATTTGCAGTTTGTTCTTCAGCATCATCTGTAGCTTTAATAGGTGAGACAGGAGGGTTTACAATTGTATCAGTAGCAGTTTCTTTGGCTTGAGCTGGAAGGACTTCAATGATAATCGGTTCTTGTTAGATCAGAGATTCCTGATCCCCTTCCTCAGCTTCTTCAGTATCTCCTGATGGAGCCTTAGCCAAATACCTCCTAGCCTTCATTTTCCTCAATCTCCTTGTCAATGAAGGAGTTACTTTAGCAGCTTCAGAACTTACAGATTTATTCTTCAAAGTATCAGAACTTTGAGCCGCAGTTTCTTTTTGAGAAGTAACATTCTCAGCTTCAACTATCACAGGTTCTAATGCATGAACCCGTGCTTCAATTGTTTCCTCTTTATCACTATCAGATTCATCTCTGAGAATCATCTTCCTTCTCTTTTGTGGAGGTTGAGGAACAGACTTTATCCTCTTTGTCCTGGAAGATGAAGATCTGATGGTATGTGCTGATGATTCAGGTTGAGATGATTAAGGTGATGGTTTAACAGATGTCCTAATGATAGATTTTGGTTGTGGTTGAGAAGTTTGAGGTGTTTGGGTAGTGGTGGTAGGTGCTAATGGTTGAGGTTCAGATGGTTGGATATCAAGATATAATGCAGTGTATGTAACCGGATCCTAGATTATTAAGGCTTGTTTGACAGATAAAGGAATTCAGAGGGGTCTTAATACAACCTTCTTATTATCAATAGATAATAAGTCATTAAAAGCTCTTTTAGCTAGTCTAAATGATGGAAGTAATTCATTGGCTAATTGGGGCTTATCAGCACAACAAAAACTATAGATAAGCTGACAGAATCTAGCAAAATAGAAAGTATTCCTATCTTCTGTCATCCTATCCCCAATAAAGTCTAAAACAACACTTGCATAATCAAAATCAGTTTGATTAATGAGAGCATACCCGATTTGTTGACTGAGTATGGGGATTGCATCAAAATTAGAACATTTGTTGGCGAAGGTCTTTGTAATGAAGTCAAAGAAGAAACTTCATTCCCTCCTTATGTTGGATATCTTCAATTGACCCAGCTTTTCCAATGTCTTTTCATACCCCAGACTAGCCATCATATTTTGAAGAACTGGCTCCTCAACAGTTGTATAAGCACAGTTCTCAGGCAACTGCAATTCTTGGCGTACTGTAGCCAAAGTCACGACATGCTCATCCTCCCCTGTTGTAAAAATAATACTTGGGGATCCTTGAGCACCACCATCATCATAGATTCCACTTTTCCAAACCTCCAGCACTTGGGTGCCAGAAAATTCTTCAGGTTGGGTCAAAGCATACCCAATATCAGAATTAGTAGGGAAATCCTGAATAAAGTGAAGTTCTGATGGATCGTCAGCTTTGTTAAGAATAGATGAGTAGTTGTTAGGAACAAACTTGGCTCCATTGAAAATCAAGTCTTTTGGTGCCATCTCTGTAGAAATTAAGTGAGAAAGATAGTGTTTGCAAGGTGTTTGATAAAAGTCCTGAAAGAAAACGCTTCAGAGAATATTAGAGACAGAGAATAAAAGAGATGAAGAATATAAAAGTAAGTAAAAGATTAGAAAATCTTTTAACCCCTATATATATACTCTCTCCACTCAACAGTTATATTTTTGAAGCATGGGATACACTTTACACCTGGAAACGTGTGAATAGTCAGTAAACAAGTAAAGCAGGAGTTAATGGGCACGTAAAATAAGCAATAATTACCGTGCACATGCAGTTTTTCAGGACAAACACGTTTACACTAACCCATAATGATTATGACTATTTTTATCTTACCCAAATATATTCTGATTTAAATACGACTGTTTCAGTTTTTACCACAAATAAGTCAAGTAAAGAATAATGCCACATAAGCATCAATGATTCCATCAGGATTTAATATTAGAACTTAACTTATATCAGATTTTAACAGTCATCAGAATATGGCTTCTGAACTCAAAAAGTGAATATCTTTTTCTGTGATTCTTCATACAAATACTGACTTGTTTTCTTCAGAGTTTAATCATCAGAACTTGTCCTCAGAATTTATGCAAATGACACTTAACTGTTTATCAAAAATAACTTAATCACCACAGTAATTTTCATCATTCATATGGAATGAAAGTGTGTGCATTCAGCAGAATATCAGATAAAGATTAAAGTCTGATAAACTTCAGTACATCTTAGAAATAAGGCATAACTCAGAAAAGTGCTTAAAATATGTCATCAATCATGAAGTCTACTATAGAACAAATTTATGCAAGAGTCCACCTCAACTGTTTGTGCTCATTTTATGCATCTTTTGAAATTCCTTTTTACAGTGGCTTCTCAGTGTAAGTGAGTCACGACTGCTTATCAGAATTTATGCGGTTGTCAGAGTATTTCTCCAGTAATCGGAGAATGTGAAAAGTCACCAAGAAAATTTATTTGCTTTTCTAATGCATATTACTTAATACCAGTAATGTACTTGGGTCTTCCCTTCCACATATTTACTCTAGATCTCAAAGGAGTACCTACATTTTCTTTTCTTTTTTTTTGATAAGTGAGGCTTATCAGCATTTAGTTCATCCTTAAGATTTACTGACATCAGAATCTAACAGATAAGAAGTAATAATCTAGTTTGTGACTTAGTAATAAGATACACAAAGTAAACTTGACTAAGATCAAAACCAGAATTTGCTTGTGTTAATGAGTTTCCACATATACAACTAATTCAAACATGGGATATCTAGTATGTTAAAGACTAATAGGTCAGCATCTAGCACAGTTATCCTCATTGGATTGAATAGTCACAGAACATTTAAAACACTATCAGAGTTTAAAGATCCACATCATATAACAATCAGTATTTTATGAATTTCACTTAAAGAACAGATTTCACGAAGATAAGATAATCTGTAAACACTGATCATAAAGTCTGATGCATGAGAACAAAAACTAAGCAAATTTAGAGAAAGAACCTGAAACCATTCCAAGTTCATTTATCAGTCTTGTAAAAGTAGCTTCACATAGTGGTTTTGTAAAGATATCTGCTAGTTGTTGATCTGTTGGAACAAAATGCAATTCCACTGTACCTTCAATCACATGTTCCCTTATAAAATGGTACCTAATGCTGATGTGCTTTATCATTGAGTGTTGAACTGGATTACCTGTCATAGCAATAGCACTTTAATTATCACAGTAAATAGAGATTTTAGAAAATTCTAACCCATAATCCAGTAACTGATTCTTCATCCAAAGAATATGTGCACAACAACTTCCTGCAAAAATATATTCTGCTTCTGCAGTTGATGTGGAAATTGACTTTTGTTTCTTGCCAAACCAAGAAACCAATCTGCCTCCAAGAAATTGGCAGCTTCCACTAGTGCTTTTCCTGTCTATTTTGCATCCTACAAAATCTACATCTGAGTAACCTATTAGCTTAAAATCTGATTCTCTAGGATACCACAATCCCAGATCAGCTGTACCCTTAAGGTACTTGAAAATTCTTTTCACATCTATTAAGTGAGGTTCCCTTGGATCATCCATAAATCTTGCACAAAGACAGGTATCATACATGATATCAGGTCTACTTGCAGTTAAATAGAGTAAAGAACCAATCATACCTCTGTAGTTAGTAATATCTATTGGTGAGCCAGTATCTTTATCTAACTTGGTTGCAGTGGCCATGGGAGTGGATGCTGTTGAACTATCTTGCATTCCAAACTTCTTCAGTAAATTTCTGGTGTACTTGGATTGACAGATAAAAGTACCTTCTTCATTTTGCTTGACTTGAAGGCCCAGAAAATAACTAAGTTCTCCCATCATACTCATTTGATATCTTGACTGCATTAGCTTTGTAAACCTCTCACAGAGTTTGGCATTTGTAGAACCAAATATGATATCATCAACATATATCTGTACCAAAAGTAGTCTTTCCATGGTTGAGGTAGAACAGTGTTTTATCAATTGTACCTCTGTGAAATCCACTTTCGAGAAGGAATTGAGCTAAAGTCTCATACCATGCTCTAGGAGCTTGCTTAAGACCATAAAGTGCTTTATCAAGCCTGTAGACATGATTTGGAAATTTTGAATCTACAAAGCCTGGAGGTTGTTCAACATAGACCTCTTCTTCCAATTCTCCATTAAGAAAAGCACTTTTCACATCCATTTGAAAAACTTTAAACTTTTTATGAGTAGCATAAGCCAAAAAGATCCTTATGTCTTCTAATCTAGCAACTGGTGCAAATGTTTCATCATAATCAATACCCTCCTGTTGAGAGTAGCCTTTAGCAACCAGCGTTGCTTTATTCCTTGTAATTATGCCATCACTATCAGTTTTGTTTCTGAACACCCATTTTGTGCCAACAACTGATATGTTCTTTGGTCTTGGCACTAGGGTCCAGACTTTATTTCTTTCAAATTCATTTAACTCTTCTTGCATTGCTTGCACCCAATCAGCATCTTGAAGAGCTTCTTCCACTTTCTTTGGTTCTGTCTGAGATAGAAAAGAATGATAGAGACATTCATTTAATGTTGCAGTTCTAGTTCTGACACCTGCTTCAGGATCCCCAATAATTAAGTCAGGTGTATGTGATTTGGTCCACTTCCTTGCAGATTGAAGTTGGCTTCTAGAACTGGATCCTCCCCCATGATCCATGCTGTCTCCATCATCATTTTCTAATGCTCCCCCTGTAGTTATGCTCTCTAAGACTTCATAGTTTGACTTGGATCCTTCAGGATTTGAAGTATTAGAGCTTCCAGAATTATCAGAATTTGGCTCATCAGAACTAGATGAATCAGCACTTGAAGAGCCAGTGACAGGTTCTGATGCTTCTTGTGAGTCTTGAGATGTGGTAGGATCTTCATCTTGCTCCCCCTGGATAGGTGCATTTTCCATTGGAGTTGTTACCACAGATTCAATGACATCAGTACTTACAGGTTCAGAGTTTAAGTCATCAGAATTTACAGAATCAAAATTTAAGTCTTCATTTTCAAATCTCAGCTGATCGTGATCATTGAAATCTTCAAGTCCAGTAATCTTCTTGTCATCAAAAGATACATTTATAGATTCCATGACAACTCTTGTTCTTAAATTGTAGAATTTGAAGGCTTTTGTGGAAAGTGGATATCAAACAAAAATTCCTCCATCAGCTTTTAGATCAAATTTTGACAGTTGTTCAGGATGAGTCTTAAGAACAAAATACTTGCAACCAAATACATGAAATTATTTCAGATTTGGCTTCTTTTTCTTCACCATCTTATATGGTGTTTTTCCATGCTTGTTTATGAGTGTTGTATTTTGTGTAAAACAAGCAGTCTGCAGAGCTTCAGCCCAAAAGTAGGTTGGCAGCTTTGCTTCATCAAGCATAGTTCGTGCAACTTCAATGAGAGTCCTGTTCTTTCTTTCTACAACTCCATTTTGCTGTGGAGTTCCAGGTGCAGAAAATTCCTGTTTGATTCCATGCACTTTGCAGAACTCTTCCATGATTGAATTCTTAAATTCAGTGCCATTATCACTTCTTATAATTTTAACAGAATCTTTGACCAACTTATCCAGCTGTCTGACATGATCAGTTAGAGTAAATGCAGTTTCATTCTTCTTGTGCAAGAAGTACACCTAGGTGTACCTTGTGAACTCATCCACTATAACCATAACATATTTCTTCTTTACAATAGACATGACATTGGTTGGACCAAATAGATCAACATGCAGTAGGTGATAAGGCTCAAGAATTGATGACTCAGTTTTGCTCTTGAAAGAAGATTTTCTTTGTTTTGCCTTTTGACATGAATAACAAAGGCCATCAAGAGAAAATACTGATTTTGGCATTCCTCTCACAAGATCTTTCTTTATAAGCTCATTTATGTTGTTGAAGTTTAAATGAGAGAGTCATTTGTGCCAATTCCAGCTTTCTTCAATTGATGCTCTACTCATCAGACAGATTGCAGAACCATCAGAACTTGTTGAAAGTATGGCTTCATAAATGTTACCATGCCTGTAACCTTTCAGAACCACTTTTCCTGTAGAATTGCTTACAACTTCACAGTGTTCTTCAAAGAAATCCACATGATAACCTATATGACAGATTTGACTCACACTCAGCAGATTGTGTTTAAGTCCTGAGACAAGAGCTACTGTTTCAATGATGACATTCCCAAGATTAATATTGCCATATCCCAGAGATTTTCCCATGTTTCCATCTCCATAAGAAACTTCTGGGCCAGCTTTCTCCACAAAGTCTGAGAGCAGGGCTTTATTTCCAGTCATATGTCCTGAACATCCACTATCCAGTACCAGGATGTTTCTCGTGTTGCCCTTTAATTTAGCAGTTTCAGGGCTGCCATCAGCATTTGCCATCAAGGCATAGTTCACCTCATCTTCAGAATATGAAAAGTATGTCCAGCTTTTCTTCTTTGTGAAAAGTGCCTTGCCTTTGTCACTTTTTCCTTTCTTGCAGTCAGGATATATGTGGCCTCTTTCACCTTTGCCTTCAGATTTTCTGAAACCTTTCTTATCAGTACTTCCACCTTTCTTGAAAAACTTCTTTCCCCTTCTGAATTTCCTGTAGGCTATCTTTGTGATACCATTCACCATAAGAGCACACAATTTCATCATCTCTTCATCAACATCTATTTCAGGTAGACTTTCAGTTTTTGAATCATCATCATCAGAACTTGATGATTCTGAACCAGACTTTGTGATGAGAGCTTTTCCTTTGCCTTTCTTTAAGACAGCCACTTTGGGGAATTCCTCCTCAGCCTTAAAAGCAACTGTCCTTGAGTTTCTCCCTTGTCTCTTTCTTCTTTGATCCATCTCAAGTTCATAAGTCATGAGCATACCATAAATTTCATCAAGAGTAGTTTCATCAAGAGCATAGTTGTCTCTTATAATAGTAGCCTTCAAATCCCAACTTTCAGGAAGAGCTAAAAGGAATTTTAGATTTGAATCTTCAAGATCATATTCCTTGTCCACCAGTGACAGATCATTCAAGAGTTTGACAAACATGTTATATAAGTCAGTTAATGACTCATAACTTTTTGAGTCAAAGTGCTCATACTCTTGAGTGAGTATAGTCCTCTTGCTCTTCTTGATTGCATCAGTTCCCTGACATATTGTCTCCAAAGCATCCCATATTTCCTTTGCAGTCTTACAGTTGATTACCCTGTTTGACATTACATTATCAATGGCACTATGCAGCAAATGCCTTACCTTTGCATCCTTAGAAATGGATGAGATATCTTTAGCTGTGTACTCACTTTTCTCCTTTGGTATGGTCTTTGCTGGTTGATCTGCAACTACAACAGAGAGCTTGGTTGGCTTATACGATCTTTCACTAATTCTGTCAAGGTATTCTGGATCTGTAGCTTCTAGAAACATAGCCATCTTCACTTTCCATATGGGGTACTCAGAAGGTCTTAGTATGGGAACCCTAATAGTCTCATATCGACTGTGGATTTGAGTCTTTTGAGTTTCTTCATTTTTGGCGGGCTTGGTTGGATTTTCTGGTTCTTTAGACATGATTATTTTGGATCTTTACCGTATGTGTGTTAACAGATATGCTTTGATACCACTTGTTAGGTCACACAACATTGTAGAAGGGGGTTGAATACAGTGTAGAATACAATCTAATAGATTTCGAACACAAGTAACAGTAAACAGATATATTCGATATAATAAACTCTGTTATAATGGAACTGTTCTCTCTAAGTGATGAACAAATATCATGAGAGCTGCTAGGTTACAATGTATGATCTTCTCGATAATGATAACACATGTAGTGTAAACCTATGTCTGTGTTTATATAGTACACAGTTACAAGATAACTTCTAATTGATACGGAATATAATTCAGTCTCCTAAAATATATCAATCAGATATCTTATACAATTCTTTAAGTCCTCTAACTCTTTCCATGCATATCTTCTTTTTGTATTAGTCTCGATATTCTTTCCCGTAAATCAGCTTCCTTCATTAACTGTTAGTCCTCCAGTACTTAAGTTCTGATATCCATCTTTTCATAACCTAAGTCCTGATATCCTTAGGTTCTGACTTCCAATAAGTATTGATTTCAGTAAGTACTGATATTTCCTATTTGTTAAGATCTGAAAAATAAACATGAAACATATTAGACATGACATCTCAAATATATCTAACATTTTTGTACCAAGCACTTACACCTGAGGCTGGTGTTATATATATATATATAATAAACTTTTTCAACTCTTTCTTTTCATTTATTTAAATTCCAGTCTTTACAGCATTTATCTTTACTTTATTGTTTTACAGTTTTTCATATTTTCAATTCTGTTTAATTTAAAACAGTGTATCATCATTATCATTTCAAACACTAAAATCATTTCAACTAATTGTGTAATTTTTGAATCATTTAAATTTCTTGTTTTAATATTGGTCAAATTGTGTTCTTTCCATTATTTATTGTTTAAATTTCCTGTTTTAATATCAGACAAATTGTTTCATTACCTATTATCAATTATTTAATAAATTATTAAAAAGAATTATTTGTTTTATTATTAGAAAAATGGCACAAAAAAGAAAGACTAGGACTGAAACCTCCAATAGCAACTCTGAGGGACAAAATAATGATAATATGAACCAAATGTTCCATCTGATGCAACAACAGATGGTAATGATGTAGTAGCAGATTCATCAACAGCAGCAATAGATTCATGAACAGATGTTACAACAACCACCTCATCCTGAACCTCAAATACCGCCAGTTGTGCCTGTTGTTACATTTAAGCAGTTTCAGTCAATTAAACCTCCAGAGTTTGAGGGTACAACGGATCCTATAAAAGCTAAGGCTTGGTTGAAAGAAATGGAGAAAGTGTTTACGCTCGTGAGAGTTGAAGACGACCAGAAAATTGATCTTGCTAGATATTTCTTAAAAGGAGAAGTGAACTATTGGTGGGAGTCCAGGAGAGCTTTAGAAAGGGAAGATATTATAACTTGGGATAGGTTTATAGAACTATTTTCCTCGCTATATGAAAAACCAGATGGAAATCAAATTCTTGGAACTGAAGCAAGGAGATATGTCTGTGACAGAATACGAAGCCAAGTTTACTGAGTTGGCTAGGTTTGTTCGGGAGCAGGTTGATACCGAAGAAAAATGGGCTAAGAGATTCCAACAGGGATTACAGCCATGGATTCGTAGCAGAGTGGAAGTTTTGGAATTGATGATTTATACCGCTGTGGTTCAGAAAGCCATGATTATAGAAGGGGAAAATATAATGTCCCAAAAAGAAAAGGGAAGGAAACCGTTCCAACTGGAAGCCGGGATTTCAAGCCCGGA
This sequence comes from Apium graveolens, assembly GCF_009905375.1. Lineage (NCBI taxonomy): Eukaryota > Viridiplantae > Streptophyta > Magnoliopsida > Apiales > Apiaceae > Apium > Apium graveolens. Next base: position 275,901,188 of record NC_133651.1, on the reverse strand, counting down.
CAAATATGAATTTTAAAAGGATAGGGCAAGGCAAGCAGAGAGCAGGTAATCATTTCCAAGTTCCAACCAGCAGTGAATTATTAGACCCCCACTGGCGTACCGCAAAATATGTGGTCAGAAACATATGGGCGTCTGTACCAAGGAAAATATGACATGATTCATGTGCAAATAGAAAGGGCACTACTTCAACGAATGTCCAGTAGGAAAAATATAGGTTACTTGTTTCCCGTGTGGAAAGAAAGGACATGTTGCTAGTGATTGCAGAGGTCCGACTATGACAGCTAGTGTTCTGAAAGTACTGACATTACCTCCGCCACCACAGTATAATCAGCCTAGAGCAAAAACTTTTAATATGACAATGAAAGAAGCTGTGCAGAGTCCTAGTATGATTGCATGTATGCTTTCTGTGAATTTAGTAGATGCCACAGTATTGATTGATTCTGGAGTCACACGATCTTTTATTTCTGAAGAATTTATTGATAAGATAAGTTGTGAAATTCAAAGGTTGGGCGAGACGTTAATTATAAAATTAGCAAATAATGACCAAGTTGTTGTAAATCGAGTATGTCCTGAGTGTGATATCGATATAGCCGGACATCATTTCTCTGTGGACTTGATATCTTTTAAGTTAGAAGAGTTTGATGTTATTTTAGGAATGGATTGGTTAACTTCTCATGATGCTCATATTGATTGTGCGAATAAGAAAATAATAACGAACTGCGGAAAATGCAACGGAAATGTTTATAGGCAAGAAATAACGAAAGAAATTCCTGACAATGATGTAGACTAAGCAATTGTTATGCAAGGGATGTGAAGTATATATAGTCTATGTATATGATACTGAAATAGGATGTCCAAAAATAGAAAAAATTCCAGTTATGTGTGAATTTCCTGACATTTTTCCAGATGAACTTCCAGGGTTACCGCCAGACCGAGAAATTGATTTTACTATCGATTTAGCACCAGGTATAGAACCAGTTTCGAAAACTCCGTATTGGATGGCACTAGTTGAAATGAAGTAATTATGAACGCAATTATAAGATCTTCTGGACAGAGGAATTATAAGACCCAGCGTATCCCCATGGAGTGCACTGCTATTATTTGTGAAGAAGAAAGAAGGCAACATGCGACTATGTATTGATTATCGTAAATTGAATAAGCTGACTATCAAGAATAAGAAATATTTGTCACGGATCGACGATTTATTTGACCAGTTAAAAGGAGCCACATGGTTTTCCAAGATAGACTTAAGGTCGGGATACCATCAATTGAAGATCAAAGCTGAAGATATTCCCAAGACTGCTTTTTGTACCAGATATGGACATTATGAATTTCTCGTAATGGCATTTGGTCTGACTAACTCACCAGCTGCATTTATGGATTTAATGAACAGGATATTCAAGAGATACTTGGATAGATTTGTAATTGTATTTATTAATGACATCTTGATTTACTCGAAGAATGAGGAAGAACATGTGGAGCATCTGAGGATTGCTTTGGAAATTCTAAGAAAGGAACAGCTTTATACGAAGTTCTCGAAATGCGAATTTTGGGCTAAAAGAAGTACAATTTCTAGGCTACGTAATCAGCATAGAAGGAATTAAAGTTGATCTAGCAAAGATCGAAGCTGTATTAAACTGGGAAATATCAAAGTCACCGACAAAAGTCTGAAGTTTCCTGGGATTGGCAGGTTATTACAGAAGATTTGTTAAATATTTTGCGAAAATAGCTACGCCACTAACCAAGTTGACTCGAAAGAATGAAAAATTCATATGAGACGATAAGTGCGAGGAAATTTTTCAGGAATTGAAGAACCAATTAGTGATCGCACCGGTACTTGTGTTACCAAATGAGCAAGGAGATTTTGTCATTTACAGTGATGCCTCATATCAAGGACTAGGATGCGTATTGATGCAGCATGGTAATGTAATTGCATATGCTTCTAGACAACTGAAACCTCATGAACAAAAATATCCAATGTATGATCTGGAACTAGCAACAATCATGTTCGCGCTGAAACTTTGGAGACATTATCTTTATGGAGAAAAATGTGAAATTTACATAGATCATAAAAGTTTAAAGTATATCTTTACGCAGAAAGAACTTAACATGAGACATCGACGATGGTTGGAATTGATTAAAGATTATGATATTATAATCAGTTATCATCTAGAAAAAGCGAACCTCGTAGCAGATGCATTGAGTCGAAAAGAGAGATTAAATATGTTGACTTCTTCAGAAGAATTAACCAGTGAATTCGAAAAGTTGGAAATTGAAGTTCGTATTCCAGAAGAACCCACTGAAATGAACTATGCGATGCCATTTCAGCCAGAACTATTAGAAAATATTTGAATATGTCAAGAAGAAGTGATGAGCCAAGAGGACGACAACCTAACTAGAGAAGAAATCACATGTCAAAAAGATGATAAAGGAATTCTACGATTCTCATCAAGAATTTGGATACCTAACGTGTCAAAATTTAAGGAAGAAATTTTACGAGACCCTAATAACTTAAGATATTCCATATATCCAGGAAGTACAAAAATGTATCGAGATCTGAAAAAAAACTTTTGGTGGCCAAATATGAAGAAAGAAATAGCATAATGGATAAGTAAATGCTACATGTGCCAATGAGTGAAAGCAAAGCATCAACATCCAAGCGGATTACTACAACCACTGGATACTCTAGAATAGAAATGGGAACATTTAGCGATGGATTTTATGGTAGGACTTCTAAGGACCAAAGAAAATCATGACGCAATTTGGGTGATAATCGACAGACTAACGAAGTCCGCACATTTTCTACCGATCAACGAAAGATTTTTGCTTGACAAGTTAGTGCACTTATATCTTAAAGAAATCATAATGCGACATGGAGTTCATGTATCCATCATATCTGATCGAGATCCACGTTTTAATTCATGATTCTGGAAATAATTTCAAGAATGCCTTGGTACAAAACTAAATATGAGTACCGCTTATCATCCACAAACGGACAGACAAAGTGAAAGAACTATCCAAACAATTGAAGATATGTTACGTGTATGTGCGATTGATTTTGAAGGTAGTTGGGACGGGCATTTACCGTTAGTGGAATTTTCTTACAACAACAGCTATCACGCAAACATTGGAATGCCACCTTATGAAGCTTTATACGGAAGGAAATGTAGATCATCTGTGTATTTGGAGGAAGTTGGTGAACGCAAAATTTTAGGTCCGGAATTGATTCAGCAAAGCAAGGAAAAGGTAGAACTTATCCGAAAGCGACTTGAAGCAGTGCAGAATCGACAACTCAAATATGCAGATCAAGCTATAAAAGATATGAAATATCAAGAAGGAGAGCATGTATTACTCAAAATATCTCCATTGAAAGGATTGACCAGATTTGGCAATAAGGGTAAACTGAAACCATGATACGCTGGTCCATTTGAAATCCTGTAGAAAGTCGGGAAAGTGGCTTACGAGTTAGCTTTACCGCCTCACATGCAGCATATCCATAATGTGTTTCATGTGTCGATGCTTAAAAGATATAATCCTGATTCCAGACATGTAATCGAATATGAGCCGATAGAGATTCAACTTGATTTGTCTTATGTAGAACATCCATTAAGAATTCTAGATCGGCAGGAAAGGGTATTGAAGAATAAGTTTATACCTTTATTATGAGTTTTGTGGAGAAATCCTATGGTTGAAGAGTCAACCTGGGAACTTAAAAGTGAAATGTTAGAATAGTATCCCCATTTATTTTCATAGCGAGATTCTAAGGACGGAATCCTATTATGGGGGGGGGGGGGGCGGGAGGATGTAACAACTGGGAAATTATGCTCGTATTATATCGCAATAAAGATAAATTGTGTTCTTTATTATGTCATTTATGTGTAATTAAGTATAAAACCCTAACTGCTATATGTTATGTATATTCCGTATTATCAGGTTATTTTTCGGGTATTTTTTGGACATTTTATTTTGTATTAAAAGCTTTCGTATTAAAAGTTATATGACTCGGACTATGTTTCAATAGCTGATATTTCAAATAAAATATTTGGTCTTATATTTTTTCAGAACGGCTTGTACCATCGTGTTATTCTGAACATCTAGATATTTCATAAATTTTCTTGTTTCGCGAAAAATGACTTTTCGGGTCCCATTGGGTGTGAAAACCCCACAAAATCACATTTTTATTTTTATAAAATTATTGGACTTTCATTTTGTTATGGATTGAAAAGTAGGGTTGTTGAGCAAGATTGATGCTGTATGTTTATCTCAGCAATACTGGTTTGGATAACTCAACATAGAACAAGGACTTTGAAATAATCTATGTTCCACTGGAATTAGTACAGATTGTTTATTGGGTATATTCACAAAAGATTTTGTTAGCTGCAGTGAAGAAGACGTCAAGAGTAATCCGTATGAAGTTCATTAATATGTTCAGGCATCGGAGGAATAAGGTTGGAGTCATTCGAAGCAGTTGTTAGAATCAGTGTGAAGACCCAAAGGATTCCTAGTGTAGTTGGTTATATTTGGTAGAAAACTTAACAGTGGTTTATACGGGCATAATACGAAGGCTTGAGAGCGGAACTAGTCGTCCGTGAACCAGACCCGTTCACGAGACGTCAGTGATCCGTGAAAGGAAATAGAGTATTATTTTTAAGGAACACTGTTAGGTGGTTTTTGTACTCCAGGAGTCTGGAAATATTTTGTGATAAAAAATCCCGGAGATTAGAAGACCTGCAGATAGAGAGGAGTACAACTCAAGGATTTACATGATTAATTTTTAATCAAAGACTGATTTTTATTAAATGAATAAATGTAAATCAATTCATCTATTTATTTAATGTTTATCTCACAATTGATTTTAAAATTAATAACTTAAAAATTGATTTCTATTAAATGAATAAATGAATCTCAAAACATTTATTTATTTAATTTAATATCAACTTTTGATTTTAAAAATTAAATTGAGATTTGCTTTTTAATTAAATAAGTAAATAAAATCAAATTCATTTACTTATTTAATTGAATTAATAATCAATGTTTATTTCGTTTTAATCCTGAAAAGTCCATCCATATTATTGCATGCATGCAAGTAGATATACTTCTTATTTCAGCAAAAGAAACGGGACAATCAGTTAACAAATTAAATGAAACCGTGAGAAGCAGTTGGGGAGTGCAATTGTTTGATTATAAAGCCCGCGGGACCCGCGAGAAAACAAGAAAATCAAATGAGGAATTGGCAGCATATGTTCACGTTATGTTTGAGCACAAAAGAAAAAGAAAAATATAACAACCATTTGTTGTTTGTTATTCATGAGAGTAGTACAAGCCACACATGGCGGGGTCCACAGGATTCAAAACAATTGAATCAAATATGTACAAAATTGAAGAAATTAAAAGTATGGCAGCGTTTTTATTTTTCTTTCAATCTTTCCTCACGCGCGCGTGGTGCCCAGATGCGCGGTTCCCCGTTTAGTTCCTGGCGCGTGCTCTGCACTTGTCTCATGGCACGTTGCTTTTTCTCTATGGACATTCTCCTCTCACCTGCATGATGTACGATTTAACTGCATCAAAACTAAACAAGTGGTTGCGGCTGGGTTTTCTTTTTCTTGCGTGTAGACAACATGAGTGGCGACTCCCTCCTCCTGCATCTGTATGTTAAAATTATAAATTAAAGTTTTCTTTCTTTATGAACCACAGTTGATCACCATAGGCGAATTAGCTTAAGGAAAAGGCGGCTGGATTTTTCACTCTTTGGCGACTTGTTTTTCTTTCTCCTGCGTAAATCAATTTTCTGCCACATGCATGTGGTTGTGGAGCAAAGAAAGAAATATCCCACAAATCACCTCAGAAATTATCTCAAGTGCAATTTTACTGCTCTGATCGCCATACAGACTGTTCTTGCAAGCTGTGTCATTTCAAATACATGGATAAAAATTGTCCGTGTAGTCTCTTTATCTCTCCTACAATTCTACCACTACAAAACCAATTTTCAGCAGATTGAAAAATAAAACACTTCTCAGCAAAACACCATTAAAGCTCTGCAGAATTTCTCTTGTAGAGTGGGTTGATTTCATTTATTGAAATTAAGGAGAGAAGTGCTGCCCAATTTATTTTACACCATTAAAGCCTTACAAACTTTTAACACTCATTATTTAAAGCTCTCTTGATTGTATTTAAAATCTTTTGATAGAAGCTTTAAATTTTTAGAGTGATAGATAGAACTCCAAATTGATTGCTATTATTTTGGTTCTCTCTATATTTGTTGCTTCGAGTTATTTATATTCGGAGTTGTAAGCAAACCTTTACGGTTTAATTTCTTAATAAAAAGAATTATTCCGTGAATCTCTTAGTGTTTGTTTATTTCATTTTCGAGGTTTATTCTCCACTGCAATTAATTAACGAAAAACATACATTCACCCCCCTTTGTCTGTATATTTGGACCTAACAATTGGTATCAGAGCTTGTTGATCGATATACAGATCTGATCCGTTAGATTAGCAAGTTTTGTTTGTTGATTTTTGTTGTACGGAGTTTGGGAGTGCTTTTGGTGTGTAGATCTGATTTGGGTTTGTTGGTTTTGACTTGACTGGTTTGGTACTGTTGACTGACTGGGTTATCGTATTTTAAGATGGGTTATTGCAAATTTTTCTCAGATCTGAAAAGATGAGTTCTCAATATGAGAGTATTGAGAGAAGGAAGACATGTGCCAATGAAGGATCATCCGGAGTTGCCTAATATGAGAATGTCATGTCCTGAAGCTGAATGGGGTGCACGTGACAAAGAACTGATAGCTCTGGATGAAGGCCTACAACTTATTTTGGTGGATTCGATGGATGATGATATGAGTCACCAAATTATGGTCTGTGATAGTGCCAAGCACATGTGGGAACCATAGAACTGCTTATGGAAGGAATTGAAGATGTCAGGCATAATCGATTGAACATCTTGACTTCACAGTATGAGGCCTTTAAGTCCTTTCCTAGAGAAAGTATTACTCAAGTCTTTGAAAGACTGAACAAGCTGTTAAATGAATTAAGTATTCATGGCAAGACTTATCCTCAGAGAGAAGTCAACAGGAAGTTTATGCTAGTCCTACCTCACCACTTAGAGAATAAGGCTTCATCTGTTCGTGAGCGTGTTGACTTTGAAACCATGACACTTGAAAAGTTGTATGGTAAACTGAAGACTCGTGAAATGGAGCAAGAACAAAGGAAGATCATCAATGGTGGTGGTATAGTTGATAGAAAGAATGTCGAACTACTCAAGACAACTGCTCTTGTAGCCAGTGGAATCAAAAAGCTTGACATTACTGCTGAAAGGCCTAAGTCTAAAGCTGAAACGCTCTTTGAAGCTAAGATGGATGATGGAAACCTCTCTGGGAGTCCAAGTGACTACTACACCACTGAGGACCTGAAAAACATGGAAGATCCTACTATGGCCAATCTAGCAGGGATGTTCAGTAACATCAGGTTTAGAATAAAGCACGGCTTTAGGGGTTCTGGAAGCAGCAACCGTGGTCAGAGGTCAAGTTCATCTTCTGGATTAGGTTACAAGACAGGGATGGTTGATAGAAGCAAGTTCAGATGCTATAATTGTGATGAGGTTGGGCACTTTGCCACTGAGTGTAGAAAGTCTCAGCAAGGAAAGGATAAAGGCAAAGCTTATCAGAAGAAGAACTTAGGTAGCTCAAGGAAATATCCAGTGAAATCTTACATAGCTGAGGGGAAGAGTTGGGATGACACTGATGATGAAGAAGAGCAATATGGAAATCTTGCATTGATGGCAGAATCTTCATCTCAGGTAACATTTCCAACTATTCATGCTTTACCTCCGGATAACTTGTGTGAGAATGAACACTGTGCCGCCTTCAGGCAAACTGTCCTAGTGTATGGAAATGCTATTTCTCATCACTATCTTAAAGCACGATGCAATACAAAAGAATGCATTGAGCAACATGATGCCATAAAAGAAGTGTATAAAAATGTTAGTACTACACTAAGATGTACTCTGCTTAATGTCGAAGACCTTAAAGTAGAACTAAAGAAAGTTAAAGATGAAAATGATAACTTAGTTCTAGATAGGGTCAGTGTTGAGAATCTTAAGCAAACCAATAAATATTTAGAGCTTAAGATTACTAAGCACTTTGAGACAGAGGAAGAGCTAAGGAAAAAGAATGCAGAATTAGAAACTAAATTGCATGCTTTTACTGATTCTGCAAATCTTGCTAAGAAGCTCATAGTTGATCAAGTAGTAGGTGAAAAGGTTGGGATAGGCTTAGACTACAACAAACTTAGAAAAGCTTCTAAGAAACGAGTAGTTGAAAATGAGCCTGTAGAGAGAGTTGTTAATCCCCCTAGTACACCTCATGTTCTTAAGGAAGCTAAGAAGCCTCTATTTAAGAAAGCTACTGTTGAGCCCTTCGATGAAGATAATCTTTATATTCATCATGAGATGCTTGTTGAGGATCTCGAGCTCTCAAGGAGATAAAAGGCAAAGAAACCTACGTCTGTTGCTAGTGACTCTGACTTATCTTTTGCCGGACTAGGTTTTACTTCCAAGAATAAGAAGAATAGAAGTAGAAATGGCAGGATAGGAACTAATGGCCCTAGGAAGTTATGCAACAATTGTGGTTCTGCTGGTCACCTTACTCATGCTTGTAGAAAGGTTAAAGTAGACAATGTTAAGAATGCTTATGTGCATAACATGCCTAACATGCCTAAAGTTTCTAAGTGTAATAAATCTGTTTGCATGCCATGTGTAGTATCTTTCATGCACACTTATCTTGATTCCACACACTCACATAATACATCTCATAATCATGATAAGCATGTTAGTAAGAACACTGGTAGATCAAAGACTGTAAGCCCTCCTAAAGCTAGGAAAGTGGCACCAGCCCTCCCAAGAGCAAGTCTGTTGGTGCTTCTGAAAGTGACAAGGAAATAGTCAATGATAAAGCAAAAACTGTTAAGCCTGTCAATTCTGTAAAGAGAAATATTATATATTCAAATGCTTCTAAGTCTTCTGAACCCAACGTAGTTTGGGTACCAAAGAAAAATTAATCACTTTATTTTTCAGGGCATAAAGCAGAAGAAGGTCATGTGGATTCTGGACAGTGGATGTTCAAGGCATATGACTGGAGATAGAGCCCTGCTATCAAAGGTGGTTGAGAAAGCTGGCCCAGTGGTTACTTTTAGAGATGACAACAAAGGTTATACTACGAGATATGGCTGTTTGGAAATTGGCAATGTCATCATTGAAGAAATCTCTCTGGTTGAAGGTCTTATGCACAATCTTCTCAGTATCAGTCAATTATGTGACAAAGGATGTGAAGTGTTGTTCAAGAAGGAGAAGTGTTTGATCTCTAATCAGAAGAATGAGAAGTTGACTCTCAATGGAGTTAGAAAGGGTGATTTGTTCGTAGCTGACTGGAATTCTGTAGATGGTCAAGTAATGTGTTTCTATAGTAAAGCCTCTCCAGATGAAAGTTGGTTATTGCATAAGAAGCTCTCCCACTTGAACTTCAAGACCATGAATTCTTTGGTTAAGAGGGAATTGGTGAGAGGATTGCCCGATATGGAATTCAGTCCTGATGGACTTTGTGAAGCATGTGAGAAGGGAAAGTCAAAGAGAGCATCACACAAGAAGAAGACAATGATTGACATCACTGAACCACTACAACTCCTTCACATGGATTTGTTTGGTCCTGTCAATGTCATGTCTATATCAAGAAAAAAATATGGCTTAGTGATTGTTGATGACTACTCCAGATACACGTGAGTGTTATTCTTACATATAAAGGATGAAGCACCTGATATGATTATTGATCACATCAACAAGATTGAGTTAGAAGCTGGAGTGCCTGTACGGACAATCAGATCAGATAATGGAATAGAATTCAGAAATGCAAAGCTGAATGATTTCTGTGTCGAGAAGGGCATCTCAAGACAGTTTTCAGCACCACGGACTCCACAACAAAATGGAATGGTTGAGAGGAAGAATCGAACATTGGTTGAAGCTGCAAGGACTATGCTTAATGAGGCCAATCTTCCTACTTACTTTTGGGATGAAGCAGTTAACACTACATACTATACTCAAAACAGAACCCTGATCAACAAGATATATGAGAAGACCCCTTACGAGTTAATGGCCAACAAGAAACCATCAGTGAAATACTTTCACGTGTTTAGAGGAAAGTGCTTTGTGCTTAAGGATGATGAGCATCTTGGAAAGTTTGATGCTAAAGCTGAAGAAGGTATCTTTTTGGGCTATTCTCCGGAGTCAAAGGCTTATAGGGTGTATGTGATTAGTGATCAAAAGGTTGTGGAAAGCCTTAATGTAACATTTGATGATGCCAAGCTCCCAAGTATTCAGAAGGAAGATGACAGTGATAATCTTGATGTTGAAGATCTTTCTGATGGAGAAGATGAACCTGAAGTTGTTCCAGACAACAATGACAATGGAAATGATCCTGATGATCATAATTTTGATGCAGATTCTGAAGGTAATGATCATGAGACAAGTCACACTATCTCAAGGACTAGTCCTCAAGCTTCAGATTCTGTAGATCAAGCTGGCAACAACTCAGGGGGAGCAGAACAAGAAGAAGAACAAGGATCCGGTAGTCAGACACAACACAATTCTGGAAATGCTGAGTCATCAAGGGATAGTCTACCAAGACATAGAGTATGGAGTAAAAACCACCCTCAGAACTTGATACTTAGTAATCCTGACAGTGGAGTCAAGACCAGAAGAGCTACAGCAAATGAATGTTTTTATTCTGGGTTTCTATCTTAAATGGAGCCAAAGAAAGTAGATGAAGCTCTTGGAGATCCTGATTGAGTGATTGCTATGCAAGAGGAACTAAATCAGTTCGAGCGAGAGAAAGTGTGGAAGCTTGTACCCAGACCTAAAGATAAATCAGTGATTGGCACAAAATGGATTTTCAGAAACACGCTTGATGAAGATGGAATTGTAATAAGGAATAAGGCGAGACTGGTTGCTAAGGGATACTCTCAAGAAGAAGGGATTGACTACGATGAGACCTTTGCACCAGTTGCTAGACATGAAGCCATCAGGATGTTTTAACATTTGCAGCACATTCAAACTTCAAGGTATATCAGATGGATGTGAAAAGTGATTTCCTGAATGGTGAGCTTGAAGAAGAGGTCTATGTGGAGCAACCCCCTGGTTTCATAGATCCTGAGTTTGAAGATTTTATCTATTTTCTCTTCAAGGCTCTTTATGGTCTAAAGCAAGCGCCGAGAACCAGACCCGTGCACGAGACGTCAGTGATCAGTGAAAGGAAACTGAGTATTATTTTTAAGAAACACTGTTAGGTGGTTTTTCTACTTGAGGAGTCTGGAAATATTTTATGGTACAAAATCCCGGAGATTAGAAGACCTGCAGATACAGAGGAGTACAACTCAAGGATTTACATGATTAATTTTTAATCAAAGACTAATTTTTATTAAATGAATAAATGGAAATCAATTCATTTATTTATTTAATTTTATATCACAATTGATTTTAAAATTAATAAATTAAAAACTGATTTCTATTAAATGAATAAATGAATCTCAAAACATTTATTTATTTAATTTAATATCAACTTTTGATTTTGAAAATTAAATTGAGATTTTCTTTTTAATTAAATAAATAAATGAAATCAAATTCATTTACTTATTTAATTGAATTAATATTTAAGGTTTATTTAATTTTAATCCTGAAAAGTCCAGCCATATTATTGCATGCATGTAGGCAGATATACTTCTTATTTCAGCAAAAGAAACAGGACAATCAGTTGACAAAATCAAATGAAACCGTGAGCAGCAGTTGGGGAGTGCAATTGTTTGATTATAAAGCCCGCGGGACCCGCGAGAAAATAAGAAAATCAAATGAGGAATTGGCAGCATATGTTCACGTTTATGTTTGAGTACAAACGAAAAAGAAAAATATAACAACCATTTGTTGTTTGCTATTCGTGAGAGTAGTACAAGCCACACATGGCGGGGTCCACAGGATTCAAAACAATTGAATCAAATATGTACAAAACTGAAGAAATCAAAAGTATGACATCATTTTTATTTTTCTTTCAACCTTTCCTCGCGTGCGCGTGGCGCCCAGATGCGCGGTTCCCTGTTTAGTTCCTGGCACGTGCTCTGCACTTGTCTCCTGGCACATTTCTTTTTCTGCATGGACATTCTCCTCTCACGTGCATGATGTATGATTTAACTACATAAAAACTAAACAAGTGGTTGTGGTTGGGTTTTCTTTTTCTCGCGCGTAGACAACATGTGTGGTGACTCCCTCCTCCTGCATCTGTATGTTAAATCATAAATTAAAGTTTCCTTTGTTTATGAACCATAGTTGATTGGCATAGGTGAATTAGTTTAAGGAAAAGGCGGCTAGATTTTTCACTCTATGGCGACTTTTTTTCTTTCTCCTGCGTAAATCGATTTTCTGCCACATGCATGTGGTTGTGCAGCAAAGAAAGAAATATCCCACAAATCGCCACAGAAATTATCTCAAGTGCAATTCTACTGCTCTGATCGCCATACAGACTGTTCTTGCAAGCTGCCATTTTAAATACATGGATAAAAATTGACCATGCAGTCTCTTCATCCCTACTACAATTCTACCACTACAAAACCAATTTTCAGCAGATTAAAAAATAAAACACTTCTCAGCAAAACACCATTAAAGCTCTGCAGAATTTTTCTTGTAGAGTGGGTTGATTTCAGTTATTGAAATTAAGGAGAGAAGTGTTGCCCAATTTATTTCACACCATTAAAGCCTTACAAACTTGTAACACTCATTATTTAAAGCTCTCTTGATTGTATTTAAAATCTTTTGATAGAAGGTTTGAATTTTTAGGGTGATAGATAGAACCCCAAATTGATTGCTATTATTTTGGTTCTCTCTATATTTGTTGCTTCAAGTTATTTATATTCGGAGTTGTAAGCAAACCTTTATGGTTTAATTTCTTAATAAAAAGAATTATTCCGTGAATCTCTTAGTGTTTGTTTATTTCATTTTTGAGGTTTATTCTCCGCTGCAATAAATTAACGAAAAATGAAAAACATACATTCACCCCCCCTCTGTATGTATATTTGGACCTAACAAGGGTATATTAATTGATGTATTTATTACAAAGGTACGGGAGCTCAGGGCCTTTAATGGATTCTCTCGTGTTTCGTAGCTTAACTCTGCCTTTACGAGATGCCTACGTATCTCTGTGAGTTAGAGAATCAAGCCAAAAAATGTAGTTCTAATTGGTGAGGGTGAGACCCCTTATATAGGTGTTGGGAGTCCTTCAATTGGACTAGAGTTGGGAGACTTGGTGGACAAGTCTTTGAATTAGAACGGACTTTGGAGTCCTAGGAAGTAGGAAACTGATTCCTTATCCTATTAGGTCCCCTTGGAGGCTAATCTACAAGGATTTTATATCCTCACTAGGACTCATCTTAACAGCTGATTTCTCCCTTATTTAATTAATTATGAAATTAATTAACATTCAGGGTTTTGGGCCTTTTCTAATGGGCCTAGCTGTCATCCTAATTCAGATATAATTATTGCAATATTAATTATACTTTCAGGGTTTATTTTATTCCCTATCATTTGCCCCCCAACTTCTGGGGAATCGTAAAAGATTCCGCAGAAGTTAAGTTCATTCATTACCTTTTTTGCGTAATGTGTGGAGCAACCTACACATTTACAATGATTTACCTTGTACACAATTTCAGGGATATTTTGGAATCTCCCTATCACCTTTCTTTACTTTTATTCCTATTATTTAGGAATTATCTGGTATTTTCCCCTTAATTTCTAGATTTTACAGGAATTTTTCTTTAATTTTCAGAACACACCCATAATTTTAGGAATTTTCCTTAATTCTGGGACTTCTTCCTTAATTTTTAGGAAATTTCCCTTAATTTATGGATTTTTCCTTTAATTTTCAGGAATTTTCCCTTAATTCTAGGTTTTTCCTTAAATTTATAGGAATTTTCAAGTAATTTACAGGATTTTCCAGAAATTATTATAACGCCCCCAAATCCGGGGTCAGAGGATTTGGTCGTCACTATAAAACTTTAATCCAAATCAACCTATTTAATCAATAAATAAATGCCAGCGGAAGATATTTATCATAAATGACCCCAAACTAATCTAAGATCTTTTAAGGTTATAGTTCTAGACACAAGATATCCAAATTCCACAAATAAATTTTTCACTTTCTTTTGAAACTCTTTTCAAAAATTCTCAATCTCAAAGCTAAACCCCCTAGTATAACTTCGAAAAGAAGTATACTAGGCCCAATTAAAATATAAAAATATAATATAATATAATATAAGCAACTTTACACAATAAAACTTACACTAGCCCGCAAACCCTGGACCAACCACCTTCCAAGAGATTTTTCTTTGCTTCCTCGAATTACGCAGTTAAACAGCGCAAGCTAATCCTCACTGGAGGTTAAATTTAAAAACAGGCAAATATGAGCGGAAGAAATGCTCAGTAAGATCATTATGACATATATAGGGTCTTTTGATATAAAACCGACATCTGCAATAGCGCAGAACATTTTAAAATCATAATTGCTTAAACAGAAAATTTTAGTTGGGGAACCCCAGAATTGATTCCTTAATTTTATTCAAAACCCTTTTTATATTTTCGAGCAAAATGTTTCAGCAATACTTTGAATCTTGACCAGAATCAAACTCGTAAAACAGTGTTTACGGAAATATTGTAAACAACAATAACAAGAAACAATGATTATGGATTGAATCATAAACTTTACTCAAAACTGAACTCTTGATATTAATACTCATTTTGATGTTATATCAAATTAGATATCAATACGAACTTTGATGCTCACAACCTACCTGCACTAAAATAGGGAAGTCAACATTAATCATCTGCATTAATACCACCTTTGATATTTAACAACAACTTAAATATCAACATCAATCAGCAATCGAATTAAAACTGTATTCCACCTTTATTCAAAACCAAAATAGTTGATAAATCATTTCCTTATAAGATTATCAAAAGCAATATAATAATTTAGATTGGAATCCTCGGACGACGGTGTGTTGCCGCCGGTAATCAGCCGCGGAGCAACACCGGTATGCCTAAGCATATCCAACTAAACAAATGGGGCACCCAAGGCACATATCGGCCTATTGGTATTATATCCTGTATAATACCTAACTCTCTGTTGGACCGCCGCCGCGGCCTCTTACGCAACCATCCAATCTTAAAACATTTTATTGAGAGGGGTCATAATACTCGACACCCTTAAAAACTTTTATTCCCCCATTTACTTGGGCAGCAAAACCAAAACAACGTCATCTTGTTCAAAATCTAAAACATTTATAAATCCGATAGTTGGATAAGTAAAACACTTGATTATTATGAACATAGAATAACAGATAAGTACTTGCATAATACAGAATCATTTATTTCAGCGATATGTAAAACATTTATCTATTCAGAACTGAAATTAGGGAAAGCAATACTTGCATAAGAATATTTAAAATAAATATCACTTGAACAATAAGTGATGATATGGATACTTGCCTTTGGGATTTAGCAGTTAGTTACACTCGCAAAGACGCATATATTCTTTTCAACACTTTACTGATATGCTGCTCCTGCGATTGCTAGAAGCCAAATATCCAATACCATTCCATTTCATTCTTTATCCAACACCTTGTCCTGATCACTCGAATGATCCGTATCTATAATTAAAAGATACAGCTTTAATCGTCTAAACGATAATAACTCGATGAACTGCGCGTCAAAACCCTAATATCTACCCATACAATAGCCCACACACAAAGGAAACAGTCAAACACAAGACTCTTGACCCACGTACACACATAATTCATATAGCACGTAATAATATAATTCATGTATCACATAATTCATATCACACATGCCTCGGTTCGTCAAAACATTCGACTCGGTGTGCTCAAAAATCAAATCAGGTCAAAAATATGATTTATCGATCAAAAACCGACTCAGAATGATTCGTAAAACAAGTGACCTTTCGAAACAAAAGGATTTGGGTCTCGAAAGTATTCTTATTGAAAGCGGAATATTTTTCTGAGTCTGTATGAGTCTTTATTTATTATGAATAAAATAAGAAATAAATAGAAACAAATCAATTAATAATAATATTAATTGATTTTTAAATACTAAAATAGAATTTTTTTTAAAAGCTTAAAAACAATTTTTAGAATTTATTTGAATTAATTATAAATAATTGTATTTTATTTAACTATTTATAAATAAAATTAATTGATTAAATGAATTAACCAATTAATTAAATCTATAAATAATCAATTAAAAGAAATTATAACTAATTAAAACAAATACGAATTTCTGAAAATAATAAAAGAAATAATTTTTGGAATTTAAAACAATTAATAAAGTAAATTGTTTTTGAAACCAAAAAAAAGAATTTTGCATTAAAAATAAAAGAAAATATCTAGAAACAGTTGTTATGCAAACAGGGGAAAGGATTTTGGATTCAAGGGCGGAACAGGGGGGAAAGACTCGCCGGAACCACGGGGAAGACGACCGGAACGATGAACTCGTCGCCGGTTTTTGGAAAATCAAGAAATTCGGCCGACGATTCGTCGATTTCCGGCGTCCTATAATCAACAAAATCAGTACTGTTTCCTCTTGTTTTTAACGCCAAACTGCTCTAAATTATAATCTAAACTCGATTATGATCCTAACATTTCCATGGCAACACCAGAACTTAATCTCCGATCGAAACGAAATAAAATTCCGGCAAACTAATCGGCAATCATCATCTGCTAACGGTTCTTAACGAAATTGGTACCAAAATGAAGCTAATCAATCCTACATTCTATTCATAACCTTACATCAATCAACCAATCATCATGAACTCAGAAATTTGCGATTAAAATTCAAGAAAAATAAAACTTCGGGTTTTATCAAAATTGAACCAAATCTAACATATTAATATACCAAATCATTCCTCAGAATCCCAGGAATGTTAATCTAACTTCAAATCAAACAAACAATTACCTAAAATCAAAAACCGAATTTAAATAATTAAATTGAAAATTGAAAATTATTAAATAATTAACCTCTGTTGATGATATGGGTACAAACAGATAGCTCTCATCAAGGGCTTCACAACGATTACAAATACTTGTGATTTGGTGTTCAATAACACCTTCAAATTTGAGTTTGATTCTCAGAACTTCTTAAGAACATCAAGAACAACTTTTTAAAGAATTTTCAGAAAATCAAACCTTAATTACTATATGATATTGAACTTTATTTTTGAAGTATAATATATGAAATTGACCATAAAAACATGCTCTATAACATGGAATTATCAAAACGCTCAAATAATCACGTCTGCAAAAATTCATATTTTATTCAATAAATAATTTGAATAAAAATAATTAAATAGGAAAAATACCTTGATTTCTGGGCAAAAACTGATGATTGATTAAGAAAGAAGATTTCGAGAGCTTCGTTTTGATATATTACACGCCTGAATTGAAGTTCGATAATGTCTCCGTTCGTGCGTTTAATTCTTAGGAACGTATCGGTTTCTAGGGTTTTACTCCGTATTTACTCTATTTTTTTACTGGTTGCAAATGAATAAACGAAATAAATGAAATAAGAAATAGGCTATTTATATTTACTGAATATTGGTTCGTTCTGGATCGTTTTGGATCAATAAATTAGTTGCTTAGCCGCTAAGTAACTACAAAACGATCTAAAATAGATTACTTAGCCGCTAAGTAACTATAAAAATGATACAATTTAATATCAAAATTGGATAATTATCAAAACCAATCTTTTCATAAAACACCATATATGAAAATAATGTAAAATATCCCGTCTCTCGAGAATACGGTTTTATTGATTTATCGAAATGGTTATCGTACCAAAAATCTTGCGCCGAGCCGCGCACGGGTCAAACCGTAATCCGGATCGAAAAAGTTAAAACACGGAAAATGTCCGGAATTACCAGATTAGATTAGGAAGGAGTTTTCGGAAGAGTTTCGGGTTGTAAGAAATGCAAAAACGGTGGAAGTTGGAACGATTCCCGGCTTTACAAAATAATTTGGTAATTATGCAGAAAATAATTATTAAATCTATAAATCATTATAAAATCATATAACACTCCAAAAATTACCAGAAAAATACCTTAATTATCTATATTTTATTCTGGACATATTAAAAATTCAAATACTCAAATAATATCACATATAAACATCCAAACATCAATTCCAATTATCATATAATTCACTAAAAATTTATATAAAATCACATAAATAATTCCAAATAATTATAATAATAATATTTGAAAATATGAAATATTACAATTATAATAATTTCTGGATTTTTCCAAGGAATTTCTATTCTTCCAGAATTTGTTCTCAATTTTCCAGAATTTATTCATGATTTTCCCCACCTCTTTCTCTCTCTCTTTTTTAAATATAATTCGACCAGGAATCCCTCTCGACCAGGATCCTGGTCGAAATATCCTCTATTTCTTTCTGGTCGAAGCAGCATTCGAGCAGGAGTTTCGACGAGAAACCTGACCGAATTCGGTCAGGATTTTTTTGTTTTTGACCGAATTAAGCTCTCTCCTAGTCCTGGTCGAAGCTTATTTCGAGGAAAATTTTTCGACTAGAATTCCTGGCCGAATTTCGGTAAGGATTTTTTCTTCACCTTTTTTTACCCTAATCTTGACCAAATTAAAGGCCCATTAGCCTAGGTCATGGGGATTTTCAACTATACAGATTCGACCAGAAATCTAGCATAAATTCTGATCGAATTCAGTCATGATTTATATATATATATTTTTATTTTTTGGTCATGAGCCTTCTATTTGGGCTCTCAATCTTTGGGCTAGTTGTTGGGACCTTATTATTTATTTTTTTGGGCCCGTTGGCTAAGCTTTCATTCTTTTGAGCCCATTGGCTAAGCTTTCATTCTTTTGGGCCCCTTACTGGGTTTTCTAGGCTTTGTTATTTTATCCCTAAATAGGCCTGTTGCTAGGATTTCGGGCCCTTAACTTGGGCTGGAGTTTTGCTTTCCTGAGAATTGAATTTGGGCCCATGACTTGGGCCAGGCCTTGGCTTTCAAAATCAAATTCCAGAACCTTCTGGAATTCTGAATTATCTTCCATGTCTATCAATTTTGTTTCCAGATTTTTCTGAATTTTTCAAGAGTTCCCTAAAAAATAATTATTTTCCGAAAATCCTCTAGTCTCTTCTAGATTCTTCTGATTTTTGGGCCCAAATGGCTTTTTAAGGCCCAATAGCTGGTTGGGGAGTCTATCAATGGCAGGCAAGAGTTCTGAGAGAGCGGCTAAATCACTTCTGCTTTAAAACGAGGTAATGATATCGAAATCTGCCCTTCTTATATGTCATTGCTAGACATGATAAACACTAGGGGATGAATACCCATCCAATGCTCATCTAGATTAATTCAATTATTGTAACACATGGCATACCATAAATTTTGATAAAATAAACACACTTTATAGTGTTCATCCCCCTCTTAGGCTAGTTCCTGTTAGTGGTGGTGATCGTACTTGCCACTGGAAGCCCGACACTCTTTTCACTTATACAGATGCCCTTAATGCTGGACTTATGTTTCCTTTCCATGATTTCATTCCCCACTTACTAGCAGACTTACAAATTAATCCATGTCAGCTTCCTCCAAATGCTTGGAGAAACATTCTATGTTTCATGGTTTCGTGTCTTAGGGGAGGTTTCCCTTTGTCAGTAGCAGCCTATAAGAAAATCTTTCAGTGTTATAATAGTTCTCAAAACACTTGTGGATGGGTCTATATTCGACAAAGGCCCAAATGTAAACATATGTTTAACAGTGCTTCCATTCCCGACAATAACCAATACTGGAGGAGCAGTTTTATCGGGTTAAGGTGGGAGAAACTGTGAGGATGAAAAAGGCTCGGCTCGCGGGATTGGACACCCAGGGAAAGGTTTTGGAGCCTAGCTTCTTAAGGAAGCATAAGGAGCCTATGGTGGAGGCTTCTTCTGGGGGAACTGATGTCCCAAATGCTCCTACTTCTGTTGTGGCTCCTGCTTCCATAGCCACTAGAGCTTTCCAACCTCTTTGGGGATTTCACGGAGGGGATACTTTGGTTGGATTCACAAAGCATGAGTGAGATTTGTCCTACCATGGTGTGACCCCCAAGGACTTCACCGATATCATGGCTAGCCCAGACTTTGAGAGGGTAAAACTCGTGGGTGCTCAGTCCTTGGCCTCGGTATGGTCCTTTCTTAAAATCCTACTCTTTTTTATATACTTGTATCATTCACTTGCCTTATATCTTTGTTTATTGTTTCATTTCAGTCTAATGCTTACTTCCAAGCAGCTGTGAGGAAAGCTGAATCATGGAAGAAGGCCTCTGATAACGCTGATAATGCTCTTAGGAGGCAGCAGAGGAAGTACGCTTCTTTGGAGAGGAAGCTGAAGCGTATGGAGGAGGAGCTTGGAGAATCTAATGTTGAGCTGGTCGTGCTGAGGGTTGAGAAGGACAAGGTGATTGATAATTATTTGGATTCGGAGGAGTTCACTCAGTCCATGAGTGTAAGGGATGACTCGGTGTTCCCTGGGTTTTTTAGGACTGGCTGGGACACGGCCCTTGGAACCGTGAATGAGGCTTGTCCTGATATTAACCCAGCGGATTATGTGTGCCCTGATGACGAGGCTTTACTATAGAGGTTTCGCACTCGAGTGGTTATCTCGGATCGTGCTCCTCAGGACCCACTTCTTCCTCCTCCCGAGTCATCTTCTCGGACTTCAGTAGATGATCATAGCCCTTCTTCCTCTGAGACCACTGAGACATCCAGCGACAGTGGAGGAGATGATGATATGGATGCCGAGTGCACCTCCGCCCCTTAGAGGTTTGCTAGCCCTGCGTGGCTTATTTATTTTACTTTGTCTTTGAAATTATCTTTATTTATCAAACTTTATATTGCTTATTCAAATCTGGCTTATTTATCAAACTTTATGCTTTTATCTCATGCAATTAGTTTACTTGTCATGCCATAGAGATTTTAAACATATTTCAGAAACTTTCTAAATTTCATAAACTTTTGGGACTCATACCTTACACAAGTCTTAATAAACTCCATACTAGAAAGAGTAGCCTTATAAAACTTAAAACATGGAATCCTAAGCAAGCAAAGCTTCAAGGTGCTTTTCAGCCTACTTGTCATCTTAACAAGTGAGAATCGTGCTCAACCATTTTACACATAGTAAATCTTCAGATTTTGCGCGTTCCAGGTTCTTGAGACTTCAAAACCATCCATAGTCTCGAGTTTGTAGGTTCCTCTTCCTTGAACACTTTTGACCTTGTATGGCCCTTCCCAATTGGGGGAAAGTTTTCCTTTCTTCCCAACACCGGAAGCTTCCACCTTCCTCAGAACCAAGTCACCTTGCTTGAAGAACATTTCTTTAACCCTTAGGTTGTAGTAGAATGAAGCCTTTTTCTGATATTCCACTATCTTCGCATGTGCCTCATCTCGTACTTCATCAATTAGATCCAAGGCTAATCTTTGCCCCTTCTCATTTTTCTCAGCATCAAAAGCTTGGATCTTGGGAGACGAATGTGATATCTCCACAGGAACAATCGCTTCTGCCCCATATGCTAACATGAAGGGTGTTATTCCCTAACAATATAACAAGAATTACAGAAGGGGGGGTTGAATTAATTCTGGCTTCTTTTTGATATTCATGAAAAATGGTTATGAAAATATATATAAGTGTTTGATTTGCAAGGTGCTGAATGACAGAATTATAGAAATCAAAACATAAGTAATAAAAACACAAGTCTTTAAAACTTTCTGGTGGATTTGAATGTATCCACCAAATATATATATATATATATATATATATATATATATATATATATATCGAGAGAGAACCCTGTGTAGCTCAAATAAGCTCACAGCTGCTTACAAGTATGAACAACTAAAACTTGCAGAGAAATGCTACAAGATACAGCTTACAAATGTTTCTCTGAGAATGTATTTTCTTAGTCTAGTTGGTTGTTGTTCTACTTGCTGCACTTGGTTTATATATTACTAAGTTTATATAGCAAAAGGACAAGATAATAAAACAAAAGTATCAAGTCTAACTCTATGCTACTTCATTACTCTATTCCTGCATCTTTGAAAATCTTCATAGCTTGCATGAAAATGGTAATGCTTCTTTGTTCTCATTTTCCTGCTAAACAGGCTACCATATTCCTTTTGCAAACACCCAACGCATGTGACTGTGTTGTCACTGTCAACAAATGTTTGAATTAATCATCTACCGGGTACATGCTTGTTATCCGTCGGGTTGCCTTGTTGATCATCTGCCGGGTAGCTTTGTTGATCATCCGTCGGGTAACCACTTATCACTTGACTCCATTTCATTTGTGCAGAATTACAAGACATCTTTTATTTACACTTAATCAACCTATTCTGCACATCTACTAGCAGTCTACATGATTCACAAGCTACTGTAGAATCTATACAAAGTAGTTTGCAGAAATGTGCTATATGACTTATTGTTACATAAGCTACTCACCCGATGGATATCAATCAGTCATCCGTCGGGACTATATTGAATCATCCATCGGGACTATAATTGATCATCCATCAGGTGCTACAAAATTCACTAAATTAAATCTACTAAGGTGTTTTATTTAGCTTATCATCAAGTACACAACATATTCCTAACAATCTCCCCCAATTTATGTCTACTGGAATTGTAGCCATAAATTAAGAAACACTTGATGATAACAAAACATCCTAAAGATACAGATTGAAAAATAGTAGATAAAACTAATAAGTGCTACAATTTGCTAAAAGTTGAACAATACAATGTACACAAAGAAATTGCTCACAATTGTTTTCAAGATGATCCTCTAGTCTGAGCAGATAGATTTATTTCCTTGATTGTCTGGATTTCTTTCCAAGCCTTCTGTTGTTTTCTTCAATTTGATACTGGAGTTGTCTGTGGAACTCAATTTCATCAGCTTCTGAGAGATCTAGCATTTCCTGCATTTCCAAAAGAGTCTCATTGCTAGAGATACTCAATTGGTCCTCTAATCTGAAGAATCTTCTAACACCTTTGTCATCCATAAATTCCATCAGCCAGTAGGACCTTAGATGCACTCTTTTTCTTGTAAAGGGAATAGTTAGAGTTTTTGGAAGTGCATTTTTGGTTCTAGTACTCCTTAGTTCCTCAATCCTCTTTAGAACTATTCTTCTTGTAGTCACATTGTATCCAAAATTCTTTTTGAAGGATGAGTAGACTTTAATCAGAACATATTGGCTTTCTTGGAGAATCCTGTGAAGAGGCCATGTCATCTCTTTCCCTCCCTTGTATTTAAATACCAGTATTTTAGGAAGATGTCTGTAAGCATCAATTCCTGTTACTTCTTCCAATTCATTCAAGTAGAGATTCAAGTCTGAAAATGCCTTGATATCCCAAATGTACATGAGATCTCTCTTGTTGACTGTGAGTTGGGATTTGGTTAGAGCTTTGGATTTGAGAGATACAGGCTTCACTTTCTTGCTGGCTCTATTCTTTGTCTTGAAGATGGGCAAATTTAGCTCAGGAATTGGTAAACTATCCCAGTCTACTAGCTCATCCTTGGGAACAATTGGTTCACCATGAATATTTCTTGTTGGATCAACCACTTTGAATTCTTCGAATACCACTAAGGGGTTTGATGTCTGAGTTGTAGTTGTAGGCTTTTTGGGAAATTGATCTTCCAATTCCTCTTCATCAAAGTTCACTTTCCTCTTGGAATGAAGTTTGTATCTAAATCTTCTTTTTTGCTGTGATTCTTCTTGCATTTTTAGATCCTTAGGTTCAGTGATTACAATTGGTTGCACAGGAGGTTCTGTCATAGTTTTTACAGCTTGAAGCTTAGCCAAGATAGCAGCTTGTTCTTTTTTTTTTCTTTTGCTTCTTAGCATCCAAAGCAGCTTGCTTCTTCTCTAGCCTGATTCTTTCTTTCTCTTCCTTCTTAGCTTCCACAAACAGTGGGTGTCCAACCACCACACAAATCTCCTTACCAAATTTTGGTAATTCTTCTTTTCAATACCGAATCAGCAGGATCCTTTTAGAATGCAATAGATCTTGACAACAGTTTCTTTTCATCTGGCTTTGGTGTCTCAAACACTGTATCCATAGGATTCTTGTCTAAAACCTTAGGATAGTTCCATTTGGCCTTCATGATGAGATCTTTCTTTGGAAACTTGACACAAGAAGTTTGACCCCTTTCCAAATAGTTCATACTGATATCATTCACAGAGATTTTCATGACTTTAGAGTGATGATTGAAAACTTTTTTTGGCTTCTGTATTAGGCCAAATATCTTCCGGATGTTCTCATCAATTTTCTTCTAATTGATTGGACTCAATTGCTTCTTCTCAGCTGCTCTCAAATTGGCTGCTGCTTCTTTGATTAGATCTATGCTATCTTTAGCAGGTGGCTTTGTGAAAACAATTATTGGCACAATTGCTTTACTTACTTGAACATTGAGCATTTTTTGCTCCCCCTTACTTCTTGATTCCCCTTGACTGAATAAGACAATTAAGCTTTCTTTCTCCCCCTTAGAAGAGGTATCTTTCTCCCCCTTTTTGTTATCAGCAAGTTGAGTAGAAGAGGAGGTTTGTGCTGCCACTAGCCTTTGAAGCAAGTATGTTTGTTGTGCTTGGTGTAGGTGTATACCAGTAAGAGAAGCTTCCATTGATGTCATTCTTGTATCCAAGGCATCTATCTCTGTGGCAAGATCAGAAATCTTCCTGAGTTATCTCTTAATGTCAAGCATTATAGCTTCTGGAAGTTTAGAATCCAACCTTTCACAAATGTCCCTTTTCATTTGATCAATTTCACCTTTGATAGTAATGACATCATGAGTATGTTGAAAACCTTGGATTTTTTGTAATTGCAGAGAAGCAAGGTGTGCTTGTAGAAGCTTCTTAGTGTTGGCATTTGTTGTGGTTTGAAGAGCAGAATGTGTCTGATTTATAAGTTGAATCAGGGTTATCTTGAAATAGTGTTCATCACACTGCTTTGAAAATGCCCAAAATGGAATACCTGATCTGGAACTAGGGCCTACTTCTCCCCCTATATCCAATGGCTCTTCTTCACTTTCTGCATCCTCACCACCAAAGAAATTAGCAGATTCCCCAGTCCCAAAGTCAACATCATTATCAGCTCTAGGTGGCATAACTGTGATGGCATCCTTAGCTCTTTGCATGGACTGGATGGTGCGCACTAGATTCAGCATCCTTTCTGCATTATCATTGCCCTGGCCAGCCAAAATTTGATATGCTGGGACAGGATGAGTAAATGCCTCAGCATCCAAAGAGAATGAACTTATAACAACTTGATTGTGCTGAGATAGTTTCTTTAAGTATGCATCCTTGGTATTCATTGACTCACTTGTAATGGATCCCACCCTTATTGCTCCTGTACCTGTATTTCTCTCATTATCTCTCTTTTCTTGCATCAAGGTCTCACCTTGGCTCCCCACCCTCACACCCTCACCTTCACCATCTAAGGTGGGACTCCTCTCACTCACTTTTGCTAGTCCTGAAGAAATGAACTGCATTGGTTCACTCTTTTCCTCTCTTTTTTCCTGGGAGCAACCCAGACTCCCACTCATTTCACTCCCTTCCCTCAGTCCTAGGAGTGATTGCACTACTACTAAGTCTTCTACACTTTTAAGAATTAAAGAGATTTGAAGTTGTGCAGAGACACCCGACGGATGAGAAATATCCATCGGGTTAGCAGTTTGACTATCCGACGGATGACTGCTGTTAAGCTTATCCGTCGGGATACAATCACTACTCGACGGATGATGAATATCCATCGGGATAGAAGAAATAAATGAGTTTGGAGTGGAGACTATTGTAGACTCCAGGCAGATTGATGAAAATTTTGACACAGATGTCTCAATAGTCTCAAAAAGAAATGGCAAGTGCGCCAACAAATCAACTAGAAGATGATGCTCACTTGCATGGATTTTTGGCTTCTCCAAGAGAGTTAAAGATGGAGAATTTGGAAGTGATGTGTTTATCATGTCAACATCCAATGAGTGTGTGGGAGAATTTGGTGTATCAGGTGCTTCAATTGTAAGAGATTTTGGCTGTGACTCCATATTTATTGGAGCCACATCAACCTGATTTTGAGAAGGTGCAGTGACCGTGTCTTTAGCACCAGTTTGCACAGTGTGTGATCCCTGTATATCCCCAAGGGTTTTTAATCTTTTCTTTCTGGAATAAGTTTGTTGTGAGCTAGTGTCCCTACCCCTTTTGGCCTGTGCTCCTGGTTGGGAGCTTGTTTCAATGGTAACATCCTTTTGGGAGGATGAAACCAGTAATGAGCTAATATCCTTATTAACAACCACAGTTTGTTGGGAAACTGTGGTGTGGCTAGGTTTGGGTACACTCTTCTCACGAGCCTTATCCTTAGGGCTTTTTGATTTTCACCTTGTCCCTCACCTTTCTTACCCACCTTCACACCCCCCTCTTTAGGTTTGGTGGATTTTACAGCTGATCTCTTTTGAAAGAAATCAGAGGGGGCTTTCTTAGCTTTGGATTTACGAACTTTTGTTGGTTTGGTAGCTTTGGTAGGAAATTGTTGGGTCATTGACAAAGTTTTTATTGCTACACTAGAAAGCAAAGAAGTTTGTGAGGTTGGAAGAGTGGAGACAGAAGAAATTACCTCACTTATCTGAGGTCCCTCCATTACTGAAAAGTAGAATAAGGGTACCTCCTTGTGATGGTTTGCTTTGTTTAGATCTGCAATTATCCTTCTTTCTTGAACCCAATAATTAAGCTTGTTGGTTGGGTTCTCAATTACAATTTCCTCAATAAGATGGTTAGCAAGCATCATGAAAAATCTAGCATAATAAACACTTCTACCTCTCTTATTGACCTCTCATAACTTAAAACCTAACTCAAAAAGAATCTGTAATAACCCCAAATTTTGGAATTTTTGAGACACTGATGAATAGTAACTTTTGCTAATTATGTTGATTAAGGAAATTTTTCATGCCACACTATGTAGGAGTTCTTTTATTGATATTCTGAGATCTTATTAGTACTCCATAAAGTATATGAGTGTATGTAAAGATCGTCATAATCCAAATATGAACACTTTGATTTTTCCCTAAAATCCACCAGATACCGAAAGGATTGAGTATAAGGTAACATGATTAAAAGGATTTTAATTCAAGGATTTTAAGCAAGGATCATTAAAGGACTATAAAATATGAAGAGAGGGTTATGGAAGCCCAAGTAATAAGATCCCGGATATGATCCCTCAAACGATCACCGAGAACGAGAGTTAAGCGAACCGTAAAACAAATAAGCGACCAAGGATCAAGCTTATACAAGTAACCAAAGGATTAACCAAATAAATAAGCACTAATCAAAGAGATTAGAGAAGGATGACATCATCAAACCATAAGGGAAGGACATGTGGCAAAGGAATGATGCAAGCAATGACATGAGCAAGTGATGTCATCACTTCATCAAGATATTTGTTCAAAAATCTCCTCCACCAAGCATTTCTTTCTCATTTCCCAAGGAAAACCAAGCAAGAAAAATCTCTCCCCCATTTTCTTCTTCTTCCATTCGGCCTTTTCATAAAAATGGTGAAATAGATTTTCAAAACTCAAGCTCTAGGCCATGGAAAATTGCAAGGTTTGTTTTTTTGGATCCTATATTTCATAACTTAGTTATGCTATAAGTTTGGATCCAAGAATCCAAGGTTTACCTAGTTAAACAATTCCTAAAAGTTTAGGGTGAAAGTAACTTTCAAGAACAAATTTTTGATTCTTGATTTTATTTGTAAGGTCAAGTTAACTTAAGCATAGATCAAGGCTTTCATGGGCATTTCAAGGATCTTTCATGGATTAAAAGCTTCAAGGAAGGTATAACTCTTCATGATCTTAGTCTTAAGTTTTGTTTGTTTGGATTTCCTAATGTTTAGATGATGGGTAAGTGTAATGGGTGTGTAATCATGTTTAGAGCTTTGTTTAGTAAGTGGTTTTGTTGATTTTGGAGTTAGGAGTGATACTTGTTGGATTTGAAGTTCTTGGTCACATTTTGACTTGGTTTAGATGAATAAGTTGAGATCTTGAGTTACGGTTAAATGATCTTGTATTGTGGTTGAATAATGGTGGAATGGTATTGATTGGTGGTGGTTTGATATTGAATTGATTTGGTAAAATTTGGGAATCGCTAAGTTATAGCCGTCGTAATGCCCAATTTTCCTTAGACTGTTTTGTGCATGACTTTTACACCTAAACACTCACTTCCATGAACTTACCATTACTATTCATAGAAATTTTATGATTCAAGCTTCGTTTTGATATGTCGTTCGCTTAGATCCGATATACGGTTTAGGAGAAACGACCATTTAAAGTAATGACGTTTCGCGAACGAACCCCGAAACCTCGAGTAACTTTGAGACCATAATTGAGACCCGTAAATGATTAATCGAAACAGGAAACAATTATGTAAGGTGGATTAGGCAGTTGGTAAAGTACTCGCGAAAGAGTCACCTTAAAAATTCATAATGGTTAATTTATTAAAATTGGTGGAGCCGAGGGTACGCAAACGATTAACGCAAATCATTAAGCGTATAAGCGACCATTAGGGTATGAGTGAGTTTTGACTAGTTTATTAATCGACCATGGTCTAATTCCAGATTATGTTGTTGTTCATAGGTTACTGGACCCACTCTAAGCTTAAGTCTATCCTGGAACACTCATGCAAGTTTTTTAACCGTATAACTGTTGTTGTGATGTATATGTGTATATGCATTATCTTGTGATAAGTGCATGATTGTTATTAGCAAATCTTGCGATATATTGGAGAATGTTGATATGATATATATGCATGCCTGTTTCATAATCTTGATATTCTATTGTCAATTCAAATGCTTATAAACTGCATAATACCTATGCTAGAGATAAGCAGTAGTTGCGTATACCCTTAGTATAAGGAACCCGAAAGTGAACATTTCTCTAAACCGGGAGTCGATGTTCCCGAGTATATATATATATATAGTCTTCTATAACTATTAATCGAATAAGGTATATTCGATGGTGTGAATAATAGTCAAACTTATTTTCGATTATTCAAATAAAGATCGTACTTTCGTATAAGTATATCTTTTGTTATTTATTATTCATTTCAAGTATGAGTTTTAAAACTTCTACTTCAAATATTTTCATAAAGATTATCCTTATGGGAATATTATTGAAATAATAATATTCAGATATTTCCTAATATATCAGGATTGATTTATTTAATTAAATCATCAATACTCTAAACATTCTTTAAAATGTTTTCAAGTCTTCAAAATGATTTTAAAAGTTAAAGCGGATCCCAAAACTCATTTTCAGAATTAAGATCTTCCTTTCGAAGAGGATTTAAATATTCGCTCAAAACCTGAGGGATCCGGCTCTGTGGTGTATTTTATATTCGCAACGAGGTTACTATTTTGAGAAAACATTTTGATTACTTGCCCAACGTTCGGGAAGTAAGTCCATCTAGTTGAGTCGGCATAAGCAACATGGGCTCAGTGGGCGTCCATGAAAGTGTAAGTGGCTCAGTGGGAGTCCATCAATGCGTAAGTGGCTGAGTGGCAGCCCAGCATAAGGTCCTAATGTGGCCAGGGTGATGACCAGTGGGTGATTCATCCATCTACTAGTAGAACAGGTGACTTAATTGGTATCTTTGCCTAATCAGCAAGATATCAAGTTTATGCCAAGGTTTTCTCCTTTCCAAACTCATTGGATATTGCAACTCTGTTTATAATTTTCATAACAGAGGTTATCAAGGAGTGTATGAAATATATATACATATATAGGTGTATATATATCGGGACTAAATGAAGTATCTCGTAACTTCATTCTTTATAATGATATTTCAAAGATTGAATCTATTCAAGTCTTATCTTGTAGTCTCATCTATGTGATGAATTTTTGAAACCGATTATACCTTGAATGGTGGTAGTTCAAGTAGTATTCGGAAAATATATAAGTATATTGGAGTTTCTTGTAACTTCATCTTTTCAACTTATATCTGGTTAATGATTATCTTATGCATGACAAAAATTTTCAGAAAAATGTTGAGACAAGGTTAGATATATGAGATCACCTTGCAACGATATTTTTATACAGTTATAAACTGGAACTCTATGTATATTAAGCATGGAACAGGACTTCCAAGATTTTGAGAAGTATATATACATATATACTGAATATTTTACGACTTGGTCGCGTTAAGATATCAAACTTGGTTCATTTTTACTTGACCAAGACTTTCATGAGTACTATGAGAATACTCATATATTGTAAATTATTATACATATTATTTCAGTGGGCTTGTTGCTCACCCTTGCTTTCTTCTTTCATCACACAAAAACAGATAGACAAGATGAACAGGACCAAGCTCCCAATTCGCGAGCGGACAGGAAACGTTCCGCAGTTTCCAGTAGACGTTGATGCCGCTGTAGCTGAGGTAGGAACTACCAATAGGCTAGGCTTTCAACTTTTGATGTACAAGACTTATGTATATTTATGAATTGTAATAATGGCAAAGAATATGTAAATTTATTCAGAAACCGTTTTGAGGTGTAATGACTTATAATTATGGAATAAAATGACTTGTGTTATTTTTGGATATTCATCTCTGAGACCATAACTTGTGGTGTGTGTGTATATTGTGAGGTCACAGTATGCAGTAGTTGGTTGATCATTAAGATTAAGTATTATTAAGGGAAATGGAATTCGCGACAACCCGGATCCCCGACCCCGGATTTGGGGGTGTTACATAAATGGTATCAGAGCTAAGTGTTATAAACCTCAGAGATGATGCGACGTTAAGATAAGAAGTTCACTAAGATAATAAGAACTCTTGCCAAGTTCATAGTCAGACTACCTAACATAGTAATGACAGTTAAAACCCTTATGGGTGAAGGGTTTTTAACACAGAAATGCAATGAAAATGTAAATTTAAATCTTAAAAAAAAACCGAAACCCTCCGCAGGATCCATGCGAAAAATAATATTTAATTTGTAGTTCAGTATGTTTACCTTAAGAAGCTTTACGTTAATGGAAAGATGGAGGTCTTTAATAGCGATCCAAGAACGATGAGCGGAGATCCCTAGCAGCTGCTCCTCAAGTGTGAAGCACTCCAACCGTATCCACCAAGAGATCAATGTAATGGAGGAGGAAGAGGTTGAGAGAATTAGTTTCCTCCCTCTATTTCTACTTTAAAATTAGGGTTTTTCTTTGGGTTAAGGCAAATAGGGCTTATAATAGTATATTTAAGGGCAAAATTAAAAATTCTCCATAAAATATTATTATTATTAACCCTTTAATTGATTATTCTTATTAACCAATTAACTAATAATTAAAACACTTTAGAAAAATAATTTTCTCACTTGATTTAATTTCCAAAATTAAATTCTTAATTAATAATATTAAGAACTTTTCTTAATTAATTTATAATTAATTAAATCTCATTTAATCAATTATTAAATTTGCTAGTTAATTATTTATTTCACAAATAAATAATTATCAGGCATTATTAATTAATTCCTCCACCATTAAATCATTCTCTTTTATGGTGTGACCCTGTAGGTTCAATATTAAGCCGGTAGTAAAAGTAAATAATAATAAAACTATTTTATCATTATTTATATAAATTCTCTAATTCATTAAATATGATTAATTAATTAATCATATTTATTCTACATCGTGAGGGATACTTCTCAGCATATCGCGACTATCCGGATAATACGAATTCACTGCTTAGAATACCAAGAACCCATTCAGTGAATAGTTACCATACAATCAATTCCTTCTACCCTGCAATGTCACGATTAAATACAAGGCATGAAACTTGTGTCAAGCCTATTTTATTTAATCATATGCTTTCCCATTCATTATGCTTAGTTCTAATTAATGTAAATTAGAAACTCCTTTCTAATTTCATTCACTCTGGCCAGAGATTCTTGAACTAGCATAAGTGGATCAACATTGAACATTCTCTTCCTTCACTGGAAGGGGTAGATCCTTTATTGATCATACACTATCTTCGTGTACAAAATCCTACACCCAGTATAGTTCAATGTACACAAGATGACTATGATGACCTCAAGTCTAAGGATACTTGTACAACTATCACTATGTGAACATCTGCTGACACGTGAGTGAACTCCATTAGTTGTTCGGCTGTCTGAGTCATATTCAGTGAACTTATTCTATAATAAGCACCTACATACTAGCTATAGTGTCACCACACAAATGTCTATGAGAACAGACATCCTTCATAATGAAGCAAGCATAGTATGTACCGATATTTGCGGATTACTAATTACCAGTTAGTAATCCTACGACTAGGAAATATTTAAGTTCTGAGTTATCATCTTTTAGGTCTCATTATTATGATCTCATCATAATCCATAAAAAGCTTTACTCTAAACTATGGTATATCTTATTTAAACACTTAAATAGATAAAGCCCGCAATAAAACCAAAACAAGTCTTTTATTAATATCAATGAAATCAAAACAGATTACATAAAAGTTATTCCTGAATCATCATACATGATTGGACTTAGGACACATCTCTTTCAAACTCCCACTTGTACTAAAGCCAATCACTCTGGTATCTAATACCCATCTTGTCTTTACGACGATCAAAGTGACTTTGAGAAAGTGGATTTGTTAAAGGGTCTGCTATGTTGTTATGTGTGTCAACTCTCTTGACGTTGACATCTCCTCTTTCAAAAATCTCCCTAATCTGATGAAAGCGTCGCAAAACATTTCCTATAAGAAGTATGTCATCCACATACAATATAAGAAATGTTACCGCGCTCCCACTAACCTTCTTGTAGACACATGGTTCATCTATGTTTTTGATAAAACCAAATTCTTTGATTGCCTCATCAAAACGGATGGTCCATCTATGAGAAGTTTGCCTTAAACCATATATGGTTCACAGCAGCTTACACACTAGGTGTTCATTTCCCTTGGAAAGAAAACCCTCTGGCTGTGTCATATACACTTCCTCTTCAAGTTCCCCATTGAGGAAGGCCGTTTTCACGTCCATTTGCCAGATCTCATAGTTGTAGTAAGCAGCAATCGCAAGCAAAATCCGAATTGATTTTAACAGGGCTACAGGAGAAAAAGGTTCATCAAAGTCAATCATTTGCCTTTGTTTGAATCCTTTTGCCACGAGCCTGGCCTTATAGGTCTCTATCTCACCATCTGCTCCAATCTTTCTTTTGTATACCCACTTGCACCCAATAGGCTTAACACCTTCGGGCGCCTCAACCAGAGTCCATATTTGGTTGGTATACATAGATTCCATTTCAGATTTCATGGCACTATGCCATTTCTCTGAGTCAACACTACTCATAGCCTCATTATAGGTCACAGGGTCGTCATCATCCATGATTGACAACTCATTGTCATTCTCAATGACAAGGCTATAATACCTCTCAGGTTGGCGAGACACTCTCCCTGACCTACGAATGGGCTGCTCCACAGAAGGTTGTTCAGTCTGAACAGTGTTTCCACTTGATCCGTAGTAGTTTGTGCTTCTTGAACTTCATCAAGTTCAATTTTGCTCCCACTGTTTCCTTCAAGGATAAACTGCTTTTCCAAGAAGGTAGCATGTCTGGAGACAAACACCCGATGATCGGTGTAAAAGTAATACCCTAAAGTCTCTTTAGGATATCCCACAAGATTACATTTTACGGATCGAGATTCCAGCTTATCTGGGTCAACTTTCTTGACATAAGCGGGACATCCCCAAATCTTAACGTGTTTAAGACTCGGTTTCCTTTTTTTCCATATCTCATATAGAGTTTGAGGAACAGATTTGGAAGGCACCTTATTCAGTAAATATGCTGAGGTTTCCAATGCATAACCCCATAGGAATACTGGAAGATTCGCATAGCTCATCATGGACCGAACCATGTCTAACAAAGTTCGATTTCTCCTTTCAGATACCCCATTCAACTGTGGAGTATATGGAGGAGTCCACTGGGAGACTATACCATTTTCTTTGAGATAAGCTAGAAACTCTCCATTCAAGTATTCACCACCTCGATCTGATCGAAGAGTTATAATACTATGTTTGGTTTGTTTCTCCACTTCATACTTATATTCTTTGAACTTTTCAAAGGCTTCAGACTTGTGTTTCATCAAATACACATATCTGAATCTAGATCAATCATCTATGAAAGCAATAAAGTATGAAAATCCACCCATGGCTTGCGTAGACATTGGCCCACATACATCTGTGTGTACCAATCCTAGCATATATGCAGCCCTCTCTCCATGTTCACTAAATGGAGATTTGGTCATTTTACCCAATAGACAAGACTCACATGTAGGATATGATTCAAAATTAAAGGGGTCAAGTAACCCTTCCTTGTGTAATGTTCGCAGTCTATTTTCACTAATATGACCAAGTCCGCAGTGCCACAAGAAAGTGAGATTTTCATCATCCTTTTTTCTTTTATTAGTATGTTCAATTTGTAGTAAATTATGCTCTACGTCACATACATACAGACCATTGTTTAAAATACCACTTCCATAAAGAATGTTATCTCTAAGAATTGAACATTTATTATTCTGAATAACAAACAAAAATCCAACCAAGTCTAACATGGAATAGAAATAATATTCCTTACAATCGAGGGAACAAAATAATAATTATTTAGAACAATAGTCTTGCCCGTAGGCATATGTAAATGAAATGATCCTACAGCTTCAGCAGCAACTCTTGCTCCATTTCCCATCCGTAGAATCACCTCCTCTTCTTCAAGAGTCCTACTTCTCCTTAGTCCCTGCAACGAATTGTGAATATGAGAACCACAGGCGGTATCTAATACCCAAGTAGAAATTTGACTTAGTGACATATTAACTTCGATCATGAACATACCTGAATCAGAAGTGGTAGTCTCACTACCCTTCTTCTTCTTCAATTCTGCAAGGTAAACCTTGTAGTTCCTCTTCCAGTGCCCCACCTTGTTACAGTGAAAGCAAATAGCTTTGCTCTTGTGGTCTTCAACTTTTGGTGGAACCGGCTTTTTCTCACCTACTTTCTTCTTCTTGGAAGGGTTCTTCTTCCTTTTCTTAGGATTGGAACCTTCACCAATTAGAAGAACAGAACTCTTCTTAGGGGAAAATTCGATTCTAAAGTCTTCAACATGTTGTGGAGTTTAGGCAGGCTGACATCCAGCTTATTCATGTGAAAGTTCACAACAAATTGCGAGAACGAACTCGGAAGTGATTGCAAGACCAAGTCTTGGCTCAGCTCCCCATCCATGGAAAAACCAAGTTGTCCAAGACGTTCAATCAAATTGATCATCTTAAGTACATGGTCATTCACAGATGATCCCTCAGACATCCTACAAACGAATAGCTCCTTCGATTTCTCATATCGAGCTGTCCTCCCTGCCACATCATACGACTCTTGTAGATGCATAAGGATAGTGTGAGCATCCATATGCTCATGTTGCTTCCGTAGCTCAATGTTCATGGAAGCTAGCATGATGCATTGAGCAACATTTGAATCATCTATCCACTTACGATATACAACATGTTCATCATTATGTGCATTGCTAGCAGGTTCAGTAGGCTTAGGCGAGTCAAGCACATATTCCAGCTTCTCAACCCTGAGAACAATTCTCAAGTTTCGAAGCCAGTCAGCAAACTTAGGACCAGTCAACTTGTGAGCATCTAGTATACTCCGGAGTGATAGTGCAGAAGACATAACGAATATAGTAAATCTGTAAATGATGAACACATAACAATAGTTAGCAAATATTCAATTTCATTTCAAAACACTATATGAATCGGGTCTTTATTCATAAGTGGCTCCCACTAGTTTATCTAATTTATACAATCCCTAAGTGAAAATTAAGCATTCATAATGCTAGTGGGAATAGGGATCCTACATTCCATCACACAACCTTGGCTGTAGCACGAAACGTCATGTGATGTTCAATAGGCAGACAACTCTTATCAATTACATCTTATGTTATTCCCTAATAAAACTTTAGCCTCTTGAATAATTGAGTCATGGTTGTAGCACGACAAACTCAATATTCTAAGTCAAGTCTAACCCAACATTTCGTACAATTGAATCAGTCTCCAACGGCCCACGGCTGTAACACGTAACGACCTTTAGATTCTAATTCAATGTACACATCTTTATATAATAGACAAGTATTTCTTATTTCGAAATTAAAGCCCTCGGCTGTAGCACAAAACGTCAATGATTTAAAAATAAGAACTACTTTCTACCATGTTGGAAGGCTTTGACCGACACAAGCCCGTTGTGTCATTAGCCAATTACTACTTGATATTATTTAATTTTAGAGGGATTATATTATGTTACAATCATAATCATATTATAAAGAGATTCTTCCTTTTAAATTAAATATTTCAAATCAATAATCGATAATCAGATGATTCCCAGATCGGGGAGAGCATTGTCAAGAGGCGTCACTTAATACCCCATTCTTACAGATAGAAATCTGCTTTTGACAGAATTATCCTTTCTCTCTATATTGAAAATTCATATTTAATTACGTGTTTCATAAACACAAGAATCTCATGATTGTATTCATAATATTATTGTTAAGGCAAGAAACGATTCCTATTCTAGATTTTCTAGAGCACGCCTTATATTGATTTAAGTTCACCTAAATCTATCATCGCATGGTAAACATAGGCATATATCTCATATATAAAATTAAATAAACAAGTAAATGTAAAGTGCAATAAAGTAAATGTGTTTGGTTATGACCCCATCCTATGTGATCTTTATCAAGCTCATGATAAAGATGAAGGTCAATCTAATATGTTGATGGAAATAAATACAACTACTTATTACATAAGTCTTCTTCTTTGTTTAGACTTCTTGTATGCCTCGTCTTCTTCTGTGTATCACCTCCATTGAATAGCCTTCTTGAGTCTTCAATTACATTACATGATTGAAAGTAAAACTAATCTAATGAACTTACAAGAATAACTCGAGTTACATTCGAGATTTATGATTACAAAGATTGACGACATGCAAGTCGTTTTTAAAAGCAAAACCAAAACCATTACACTAAGGTCAAAAGGCCATAACCATCCACCATACTCATACAACACATAAAATCATGTTAAAACACATAATACGATCTTAACATATCATATTATCCATGATCTAATCATAAAAAAATATGACAAAAATTAGAAAAATCAGAATCAAATCAGAAAAATAAGAATCACTGTTTACAGGTAGTAAACGACGTCAAACGCCTTACATACGAGTCGTTGATAGCTTTAGCTATCAGTTTTGTT
Organism: Apium graveolens; assembly: GCF_009905375.1. Lineage (NCBI taxonomy): Eukaryota > Viridiplantae > Streptophyta > Magnoliopsida > Apiales > Apiaceae > Apium > Apium graveolens. The sequence continues at coordinate 275,863,764 of NC_133651.1, read as the reverse complement.
CAGACGCTCGTTTATCTATGGAATAGGGTATTCGTTTGCGTAAATCGGACACCAGACCCAGATTTCAGCAAATCTGCAGCAGCCAATTCAGAATCCATATCTAATATGATTCTCATAATTAGAACAAACATAAATCATGTATATATCAGTATATATAGATTACATAATCATCTTATAATTATACAACTCACATGGATATCATATATTCAAAATCATACATATATAAGCATATTATTTCAAAATCAAATTATGGCAAATCACGTACATGCTCATATATCGAAAACAGTTAAACACATAAACGAATTAAAAACTTTTCGCAAGTAGCTCTGATGCCATTGAAGGGTTTTTAGCACATAAACGCAACGAAAACGTAAATTTAAATCTTAAAAAAAATGAAACTCTCCGCAGGATCCATGCGAAAAATAATATATAATTCGTAGTTCAGTATGTTTACCTTAAGAAACTTTACATTAATGGAAAGATGGAGGTCTTTAATAGCGATCCAAGAACGATGAGCGGAGATCCCTAGCAGCTGCTCCTCAAGTGTCAAGCACTCCACCGGTATCCACCAAGAGATCAATGTAATGGAGGAGGAAGAGGTTGAGAGAATTAGTTGTTTCCCTCTCTTTCTACTTTAGAATTAGGGTTTTTATTTGGGTTAAGGCAAATAGGGTTTAAAATAGTATATTTATAGGAAAAAATTTCAGCTGAAAATTTTCTATAAAATATTATTATTATTAACCCTTTAATTGATTATTCTTATTAACCAATTAACTAATAATTAAAACACCTTTTAATCATTAATCCCTTTTCTAAACACTTTAGAAAAATAATTTTCTCATTTGATTTAATTTCCAAAATTAAATTTTTAATTAATAATATTAAGAACTTTTCTTAATTAATTTATAATTAATTAAATCTCATTTAATCAATTATTAAATTTGCTAATTAATTATTTCACAAATAAATAATTATCAGCCATTATTAATTAATTCCTCCACCATTAAATCATTCTCTTTTATGTTGTGACCCTGTAGGTTCAATATTAAGCCGGTAGTAGAAATAAATAATAATAAAACTATTTTATCATTATTTATATAAATTCTCTAATTCATTAAATATGATTAAATAATTAATCATTTTTATTCTACATCGTGAGGGATACTTCTCATCATATCGCGACTATCCGGATAATACGAATTCACTGCTTAGAATACCAAGAACCCATTCAGTGAATAGTTACCGTACAATCAATTCCTTCTACCCTGCTATGTCACGATTAAATACAAGGCATGAAACTTGTGTCAAGCCTATCTTATTTAATCATATGCTTTCCCATTCACTATGCTTAGTTCTAATTAATGTAAATTAGAAACTCTTTTCTAATTTCATTCACTCTGACCAAAGATTCCTGAACTAGCATAAGTGGATCAGCATTGAACATTCTCTTCCTTCACTGGAAGGGGTAGATCCTTTATTGATCATACACTATCTTCGTGTACAAATTCCTACACCCAGTAGAGCCCTTATTATTGTCCCTAGAGACTAAGAACTAAACCAAAGTACAGTTCAGTGTACACAAGATGACTATGATGACCTCAAGTCTAAGGATACTTATACAACTATCACTATGTGAACATCTGCTGACATGTGAGTGAACTCCATCAGTTGTTCAGCTGTGTGAGTCATGTTCAGTGAACTTATTCTATAATAAGCACCTACATACTGGCTATAGTGTCACCACACAAATGTCTATGAGAACAGACATACTTCATAATGAAGCAAGCATAGTATGTACCGATCTTTGCGGATTACTAATTACCAGTTAGTAATCCTACAACCAGGAAATATTTAAGTTCAGAGTTATCATCTTTTAGGTCTCATTATTATGATCTCATCATAACCCATAAAAAGCTTTACTCTAAACTATGGTATATCTTATTTAAACACTTAAATAGATAAAGGCCGCAATAAAACCAAAACAAGTCTTTTATTAATATCAATGAAATCAAAACAGATTACATAAAAGTTATTCCTAAATCATCATACATGATTGGATTTAAGACACATCTCTTTCAATGGGAACCCTTATAAATATCGTGATAGAAGCGTAGTTCGTTATTGTATATGATAGTGGGACTCCGAACCCTGAAGTTCAAGAGCAATAATATGATGATGTTTTACTACATATTGGGGATTAGATTGTGGGACCAAATGATGTTCATATTAAGGATGTAGCGGTTGAGGATGTTATTCCAGAAGGGATTGTTGCTGAAGAGGATTCTGTGGAGGATCCTGAGAAGAATGAAGAAAGGACCGATGAGGAATGGATGACCTTGGTCAGGACGACTACCAGAGGTAGGATTGGCTGATAACTACCGTAGGTTCATTCAAGTTTGTAAAGATCGTAGCCCCTTTAACGCGGCTTACTTGTAAGACTGAGAAGTTCGAATGGACAGAGAAATGTGAGAACATCTTTTAAAAACTGAAGCAAAGGTTGGTGACGGCCCCTATGTTGGCGTTGTCGGATGGAAAAGGAGATTTTGTGATTTATAGTGACGCTTCGCAGAGGGAATTAGGGTGCTTCTTATACAGCACAGTAAGGTAATCGCGTACGCGTCAAGACAATTAAGGGAATATAAAATTCGATATCCCCACCCATGAGCTTGGGCTCGTGGCAATAGTTTTGCCCTAAAGATTCGAGGCACTACTTGTATGGAGAGAAGTGCGAGATTTACACAAGTCATAAGTGCTCTAGTGCATTTTCACGCAGAAAGAGCTCAACATGTGCCAGAGGAGGTGGTTAGAGCTAATCAAGGATTATAATTATGAGATTCTTTATCATCCAAGAAAAGCCAATATGGTGGCTGACGCCCTTAGTAGAAATGAGAGACTCAAGATGATAATGTCTTCGGAAGAATTGGTAAGAGATTACGAGAAAATTGAAATAGAAGTGAAGGTAACCGGATCTGGTACCGAAAAGCTATTTGAGATTGTAATGCAGCCCGAATTATTAAAAAAGATCATATTGTGCCAAGAAAAATTGATGAATGAAGGCAGAGAGCCAATGAATGGAGAAGAGATTAATACCGAGAAAGATGATAAGGGAATAATGAGGTGTTCCTACAGAATTTGGGTTCCAAATGTTTAAGAGTTTAAAGATGAGATCTTAGATGAAAGCCCTAGTTTGAGGAATAAGATTTAGAGCAAACCCTGAACGTGATAGTCAGGGAGGTCGCCATTAAGATAGAAGGAACCCATAACATAATGAAGTGGAAAATGAGGATTTAAAACATGTAGGATGACCCCGATTATGGGGAGAAGGAGGGAATGTTCAGACTAAGGAAACAGAAGTCGAGTAAGGAAAGGAGACCCGAGACGGTACTCTTATACGACAATTCATGGAACTTTCTAAACAGAACTTAGACTATTATCCCCAACCAGCACCCTGAGGAAACAATGCGGTGAGAAGTTTTTCAGGACCTTTAAGTCGCTAAGCTCTCAGAGTTCCAAGGAACAAGCTGACCCAGTCGAGGAAAGAGTCCGGATAAAGGAAATATAGGAATCATTTTAGATTCTAAATGATTGACGAATCACAAAACACTGTTTTTGTCACTTACCCTCCTAAGAGAGAGGCCACCCGCTGGTGAAAGGCCAAGAAAGACACGGGGCCAGAGGTTATAATAAACTGATTAAAGTTTAGTCAATTATTTTCAGGAAAGTACTTCCTAAGATTATAGAGATAGTGTAAAATCTTTAGAGCGAGAGCAAAGGCAGACGAGTATGATGAATTATGAATCTAAGTTGTAAAAGTTGTCAAGATTCGTTCTGAGGACAAGAATCCCAGAACAACGTGATGTTTGAAGTCAATGATTAGTGGGTTCATGAAATGATTGTAAGAGAAAGGAAAATAAAAAGAAACTGAAGTGGAAAGGAATATAAAGGCAATTAGAGTTTGAGGAATGATAAGGGAGTTGGGTATGAGGAAACCCTAAAGTCTCATAGTAATAGAAATAGAAAAGTATATGATCGTCAGGATGAGGGTGATTTACCATGAGTTAAAGTTGACGGTTGAAGGCATAAGAGATACATATATTTTATCCCCTTTAAGTTGGGAGGATTCGAGGAAACCTTGAGATAGTTCGAAGGATAAATAATGAGACGCGGATAGACTGGGGAGACAAGAAAGTAAGAAATTAGGAAATTGGATGAAGGAATTGACCTTCAAGAATGTGAAGTGTAAGTAACGCATATGAATTGATACCCAAAAAGGGGTACGCCAGGTATAAAAGATATCCCAACATTAAGATGACTGTTTAGATAAAAGAGGTAAATGAGTAGCTAGAACTAAAAAGTTCTCGTTGAACACGTCCAATATCTTCTAGAACATCCCTGTTATCATTACTAAATCAGGCAAGAAAAGCGGATAACCGTTGTTATCTTTTGGAAGCCATATTGATTGACCTCATTTTGAATAAGGATGCTATTTTGAAATTTGGTATAGACTATCGAGATGGGAATGATTAAATAATATAATCTATCAAGGATATATGACTTGATTTATCCATGGAAGGATGCATGTACCTTTTTAAAGGTGGAATTAAGGATAGAACCTCAGTAACTTAAGATGAATCCTAGGGGAATGTATAAAGGTTGGCATTTCACCCTTAATAGGGACAGTATGAGTTTTGACAGTATGAATTGGAAAGGATTAAGGTAACAACAACCTTTAAGGATCAGTGGCGAAATTTTTCGGAAGTATATAGACAATGATTCTGGTATTAGTAAATGGTATCTTGATATGCCCTGTGCCTAGGGTGTACCTGATGAAGGATTTAAGGATAACCTTAGAGGTTTTACAAGGAGAAAGGTAGTATTCAAAGTTCTCAAGAATAGAAATTTTGATAAAGGAAATATGACGTAATTATAATAATGCCAGGTGGGGCACATGTTGAACCATAAGAAAGTATAGATCGACCCAATGAGGGTCGAGATTTGTAAAAACAAGAAGGACCCAAGATAAGAGACATCTTAAGTATGATCGAGAGTCAGCCGTGACAATGTTTACATCTAAAGACTAAGGCAATGACTTATGGAAAAATGTTGATTTTTTTTCTTACCAGGACTTAAGAAAATCATTTTCACATAAGCAGTGATTGAAATGAGGTAGAAAATTTAGTTGGAGGTGGTTTAAATGATATTGATTGTAAGGAAATTTTACTATCAGGAAAGGCCAAAGAGATGGCCGACACTTTAAGTGTAAGAGGACAATTATAGGCGCCCGTGCCAGAGGAATACAGTGATGACGGTTAAAGCTGTGAAGGTTGTATTATGATTTAGAAGATTGACATTCCTTCTGATGACTGTGCAATACCCAACCGTAATAGTAGTTTGGTAAAGGTTTAATTCGTGTAATCGCCATGAGCGGGCTATCTATCTTAAAAGGTACTATCTTGAGATAAGCCAGGACCATGTTATGAAATGACTAAATGAACCTTTGAGATGCATGTCTCCCAATAAATACATATAGTTAATAATGGTATTAACCTGCTATCGTTGCTTTTATTAAAACTCTTCTGCAATTTTATTTGCTTCATGTCATATGTATGTCAAGTTCGGGAATGTTCTTCATGAATCATGAATGGTGATTATGTTACCTCCTTAGAAGAATTCGATACGACAAGTATGGACTCCGTATGGTTAGCTATTAAGATTCCAAGGAAAATGAATAACTACAGTAGGTCAACGGTGGACCATAGTAATGCAATGATGATTCTGCGAGTAATGAGCCGATTACAATCGTAAGAGTTGGATTGGAATGGATGTTGAGATTCAGTTGTTGGGTTCCGAGGCATAAAACGCAGTGGATAAACGTAAATAAAACAAAAAAAAAATTTGAAACCCAAAAACAGGATCCATGTATAATTGTGGGCAGATTATGGAGATAACAAATCATACCTTTCAAGAGCTTAACTTTCACGAACTCAACGGAGATCCTAGCTATCACGCTTTGTGTCTACCTCTCGGAGAAACACCTCTATGGTATCCACACGAGCACCTCCAAGAACGTCTCACGAACTTGGCTACAGAATGGATGTACTAGCCTCCTTCTTGACGATCCGAATTGCCTCTACCTCTCTTTGCTGCTAGGGTTTTCTCCAAAACGTACACCCTCTTTAACCTATCATTATCTATTTATAATGGCTGATTAAAAAGGCCCATAACAGCAAAACCCAACCCTAGTAGGTATTGGATAAAATATTAAAAATGAATTTCTATTATTTAATTAATAACTAAGTCATACTTAATTATTATGGGCAAAAACATTCCTTTTAATTCGAATTTATATTATCTCAATTAAGTCTTACTTAATTATAATAAAATTTGCATAATCATCAATTAATTTAAATCCATAATTTAAATTAACTATTCCATTAAGTGCTCTATTTGTGCGACCCTATAGGCTATTATTTAATTGGCAATAATTTTATTCTCTAATAAAATTATGAACAATGAGCGGTATCTAGTAATACATCATTGTTACCCAATTAAACAATAATTAAATCGTGATTAGATAAAATCTTTCGTGATTAATGTTTTTCGTGTAATATAATCCCTTTAACCATACATATTATAGATTAAACTCGAGGCATGTATTTAGTCATCCTCTTCAATATTTAATCCGGGTTTACTTGATCCATGAGTAGACTATCAAGACAAATCATTATTTGAGCATGACCATGCTTTTATAATCTCACTCAATCAAGAGGCCAATAATATATCTCCTAATTATAGGAGGGTTAAATCCTTTATCTATCATTCATATTTGTCATACGACTCATGATATACCCGATGTCCACTTTTATCATCACCCGATCAAAAGTAACTTTTAATGTAGTCAAAGTATATTAATCCTCATATATAAATATAATGATTTCAAGTCAAAGGATCATTACACCATTATCACTGTGAGTCTTTCGTATGACTTTATTAAACATGAAGAATCTCACTGTGGGTCTGTCCAGTACCATGTACTCTCACATGTACCTATGTATTGACTTTAGTATCCCCATACTTATAACCAATGAGATGTGGTTATCTTGTCAAACAACATACTAGTCTATCTATGTATTATTATTGTCCTATAAAATAATACTCGATTAGGGACCTTTAAGAATATGATATATTATATAATCTCAAGTTCAAGTCATGTACTTAAACTATACAATGTGTATCATGATTCTAAGGACATTTATTATGCTAACAAAATATCGCAGTAATTAAGGTCATAATAAATACATTTATTGAATAATCAACTGACATAAAGATTTAAAAGAATAATGTATTGCCTCTAGGGCACCTACACTAACATCAGTACCACTAATCGGGTCGTGGTAATGTATAAGTTATTATTGATAGACCAACTAAGCCGAACATTTACCTATGATATAATTATTCCTTCTTATCAATAAAGAGTAGTATTACTATACGAGAAAGGTTGCATGCAAGCATAAAATTCTAGTAACGATGATGTCTAGAATGAAATCCCAGATTCGATTTTCAAAGTCGAGGGAGTTTCAAAGGTGATTGTTTATAAGCTCGCGCAAGAGCATGGGTCCATCGAATGATGGACGGAATAGTAAATATTCAGGCACGTGAATTGCGATGTTATAATACTTGATGTTGATACATATATATATATATATGTTTTGTTCTCCTGTGATAAACCTCTATAGTTCAGAGGTAGATTCCAAGCCAGATATTTTGTGGCAGTATTTTTTTATATATATACAATTCTCTTCAATTCGTTCTTTTCTCTCCTTTTCATTTCGTGTAAGCTGAGAAGAACAACCCTTCCAGAAGGGGAGGTATTGCCGAATGACTATCTATCTGTGTGATAGAAGCCTAGTAGGATACCACATGTTGTTTAAATTTCTTGTCAAGTTCTAAAGGCTGGCCACCTTCTGTACTAACTATGCAATAGAACAAGTGTTCATGATCATAGTGATCTCTTAATAAATTCCTTTACTTCTATATGATTGATCAAACTTTGGAAAATAGAAGCAGCTGAAAAAGGAGTAGTAAAAGTATGGTGGTATTCGGAATGAAAACGCATTCGTGATACTAGGGTTGACACATTTATTAAAAGGTTATACAACGCTAACGAGCAAAAGTGTAACCAGTATAATATTAGGAACGGAAGATAGTATCAATTACGAACTAGAAAAGAGTGGGTATTGAGAAGAAAAAGCTATAACGCTAGAAGCTATGATGAGAGTTTGTGCATTAGACTTGAAAGAATTTAGAATGATCACTTAACATGGATTGAGTTTTCTTACGACAGTGGATCGTATGCCAGTATCGGTATGTCACCTTATGAGACATACCGAATATGATCCCTCAAACGATCACCGAGAACGAGAGTAAGCGAACCGTAAAACAAATAAGCAACCAAGGATCAAGCTTATACAAGTAACCAAAGGATTAATGTGGCGCCCTCCAAACCCGGGTCAGAAGTTTGGGGTCCACACACACACACCTTATTTATAACCTGTTTATAACAATAATAAAGATAATAATAATATGCAGTGACCCTACTTACCAACTACCACGGACCGTAACAGGTTAAAGTATGTACACAAGCCACACACACACTTTATATTATAAATGTCCAAATCCCAACAATTCAAACTCAGAACTGAGTATTAAACATTATTACAAACTTTTACAAACTTAAATTATCTCAAAAAATGCTTGCTAGCTTAACTCGATCAACCCGGACCCCTAGCTCTCGCACTGGATTGGGGATCCTCGCTACCAACTGGTTCCTTCTTAACTGGAAAAGAACATAAACAACATCGCATAAATGAGCTAACTAGCTCAGCAAGTCTCAATGACAAGACTGAGAATAATGATCATCAAGTGGAAAGGGTTATAATATCAAGTGAACAATGACTTATGATTTAGAATTGGATATTATATTATTATTTTAAAAACCAAGGTTAGGCTGCTGATCAGTCACACACTAACCCCGAGTAAAGCACACAACACTGCTCTAACTACTGGATCCAAGGCACACATTGGCCTAACTTGACCATTAATATGGTCTGACCATGAATCTGGTCCACAATTTTATAAAAACAATCCAATTCTAACATGATAACAGAATAAACAATGTAAAGAAATAACCAGAATCATAAATAGCAATGGATGTTTGATAATAAAATTATTTCAATCTTCACAAAGGATCAATGTGGCAATTTCAAAGCTTGACTGTTAAGTAATGAAATAATTGGATAACAAAGGAATCAACGTTTCAAGGTTTCAAGGATTTGGTCTCTCAAAGCATAAGGTACAATGGTTTGAATATGTAAGTAATCCGGTTCAGTGTTTGGTATTTAGTTTGTATATATTTGTGGAGTAGTATCGTATATTTATGGTTCATATTTGGGTATACAACAATCAATGGTTTAGAAAGAATAAGGTTTACGGCTCAAGATCAATAACTAGAATCAGGGTTTAGGGTTCAGTGCTTCAAAGCACTGACAATATAAAACAAGACTGGATTTGAAGTTTTTGGTCACTTTTTGACTTGGTTTAGATGAATAAGTTGAGATCTTGAGTTATGGTTGAATGATCTTGTATTGTGGTTGAATGATGGTGGAATGGTATTGATTGGTGGTGGTTTGATATTGAATTGATTTGGTAAAATTTGGGAATCGCTAAGTTATAGGCGTCGTAATGCCAAATTTTCCTTAGACTGTTTTGTGCATGACTTTTGCACCCGAATACTCAATTCCATGAACTTAACATTACCATTCTTAGAAATTTTATGATTCAAGCTTCGTTTTGATATGTTGTTCGCTTAGATCCGATTTACGGTTTAGGAGAAACGACCATTTTAAGTAATGGTGTTTCGCGAGCGAACCCCGAAAGCTCGAGTAACTTTGAGACCATAATTGAGACCCGTAAATGATTAATCGAAACACGAAACAATTATGTAAGGTGGATTAGGCAGTTGTTAAAGTACTCTCGAAAGAGTCTCCTTAAAATTCATAACGGTTAATTTATTAAAATTGGTGGAGCCGAGGGTACACAAACGATTAACGCAAATCGTTAAGCGTATAAGCGACCGTTAGGGTATGAGTGAGTTTTGACTAGTTTTTTAATCGATCGTGGTCTATTTCCGGATTATGTTGTTGTTCATAGGTTACCGAACCCACTCTAAGCTTAAGGCTATCCCGGAACACTCAGGCAAGTTTTCTACCCGTATAACTGTTGTTGTGATGTATATGTGTATATGCATTATCTTGTGATAAGTGCATGATTGTTACTAGCAAATCTTGTGATATATTAGAGCATGTTGATATGATATATATGCATGCCTGTTTCGTAATCTTGATATTCTATTGTCAATTTAAATGCTTATAAACTGCATAATACATATGCTAGAGATAAGCAGTAGTTGCGTATACCCTTAGTATAAAGGACCCGAAGGTGAACATTTCTCTAAACCAGGAGTCGATGTTCCTGAGTATATATATATATATAGTTTTCTATAACTATTAATTGAATAAGGTATATTCGATGGTGTGAATAATAATCAAACTTATTTTTGATTATTAAAATAAAGATCTTACTTTCGTATAAGTATATCTTTTGTTATTTATTATTCATTTCAAGTATGAGTTTTAAAACTTCTACTACAAATATTTTCATAAAGATTATCCTTATGGGAATATTATTTAAATAATAATATTCAGATAATTCCTAATATATCAGGATTGATTTATTTTATTAAATCATCATTACTCTAAACATTCTTTAAAATGTTTTCGAGTCTGCAAAATGATTTTAAAAGTTAGAGCGGATCCCAAAACTCATTTTCAGAATTAAGATCTTCCTTTCGAAGAGGATTTAAATACTCACTCAAAACCTGAGGGATCTGGCTCTGTGGTGTATTTTATATTCCCAACGAGGTTGCTATTTTAAGAAAATATTTTGATTACTTGCCCAACGTTCGGGAAGTAAGTCCATCTAGCTGAGTTGGCATAAGCAACATGGGCTCAGTGGGCATCCATAAAAGTGTAAGTGGCTCAGTGGGAGTCCATCAATGCGTAAGTGGCTGAGTGGCAGTCCATCATAAGGTCCTAATGTGGCCAGGGTGATGACCAGTGGGGGATTCATCCATCTACTAGTAGAAAAGGTGACTTAATTGGTATCTTTTCCTGATCAACAAGATATCAAGTTTATTCCAAAGTTTTCTCCTTTCCAAATTCATTGGATATTGCAACTCTATTTATAATTTTCATAACAGAGGTTTTCAAGGCGTGTATGAAATGTATATACATATAGGTGTATATATATATCGGGACTTAATGAAGTATCTCGTAACTTCATTCTTTATAATGATATTTCAAAGATTGAATTTATTCAAGTCTTATCTTGTAGTCTCATCTATGTGATGAACTTTTGAAACTGATTATAACTTGAACGGTGGTAGTTCAAGTAGTATTCGGAAAAGATATAAGTATATTGGAGTATCTTGTAAATTCATATTTTCAACTTATATATGTTTAATGATTATCTTATGCATGACAAAGATTTTCAGAAAAATGTTGAGACAAGGTTAGATATAAGAGATCACCTTGCAACGATATTTTTATACAGTTATAAACTGGAACTCTGTGTATATTATGCATGGAAGTGGACTTCCAAGATTTTGAAAAGTATATATAAATATATACTGAATATTTTGTGACTTGGTCGCGTTAAGATATCAAACTTGGTTCATTTTTACTTGACCAAGACTTTCATGAGTACTATGAGAATACTCATATATTGTAAATTATTATACATATTATTTCGGTGGGCTTGTTGTTCACCCTTGCTTTCTTTTTTCATCACACAACAACAGATAGACAAGATGAACCGGACCAAGCTCCCAATTCGTGAGCGGATAGGAAACGTTCTGCAGTTTCCAGTAGACTTTGATGCCGCTGTAGCTGAGGTAGGAACTACCTATAGGCTAGGCTTTCAACTTTTGATGTACTAGACTTATGTATATTTATGAATTGTAATAATGGCAAAGAATATGTAAATTTATTCAGAAACCCTTTTGAGGTGTAATGACTTATAATTGTGGAATAAAATGACTTGTGTTATTTTTGGATATTCATCTCTGAGACTATAACTTGTGGTGTGTGTGTATATTGTGGGGTCATAGTACGCAGTAGTTGGTTGATTATTAAGATTAAGTATTTTTAAGGGAAATGGAACTCGTGACAACCTGGATCCCCGACCCCGGATTTGAGGGTGTTACAGAATCAAATCACTGAGATTAAGGTACCTATCATTTACTAGCATGTAAAGCATGTTAAGCATAAAAATGTTTATGGAGTCAAAGTTACTAACTTTACCAGAAAACACCTTAGTTACTACATCACACAAATAACTCCGTTATTTCCTAAGACCTAACCTCCTAATTTCACTTAATTTAGAAGTAGTGAGTGCATAGCCCATGGAATTAAGCATATTAACAATGTCGGTGTATATGTGTGAGGCAGTTATAGTATTATCAGGAATCTTGAAGCATGCTTTAATAACATCACTATTTATGCAAAACAACTTACCTTTCAAAGTGAATGTGATGGTTTTGTCTGTTGAATTGTACACTGCAGTTGTCCATATCTCTTCAACTACCTCACAGTAATTGGTGGGTGATTCCAGCATGGCATAGTTGAGTTTGCAGTTCTTCACAAAATCCATCATTTTATTATAGTCACCAGACTGTTGAATCTCTTTCTTCACCAAAGCTGAGAAGTTGTTTTTCTCATAGATATAACCAGTTTGAGACATGATTTTCACTACAGGTTCCATTGTTAGAGATTTGGAATTTGCAAAGAGAGAGAGAGAGAGAGAGAGTTTGCTTTTGAGAAGAAAGAAATTAGAGCAATTGAATCTTGAGAATGAAAAAAGAAATGAATAAAAGTGAAATTTCTTTTATACTATCTCAGAAAATAACTGTAAAAAATAATAAAGTAAAATAAAGTGACAAGTAGGAATCACCCAAAATAGCCGTTTTTAAAAAAAACTGTAAAAATTCTGTGACTTATCCGTCGTGTTATGCTTACAAACTATAAGTATACTCAATGGATAATGTTCACAGAATTAACGGCTAGGATTGAGACAATTCGACGGATGAGGATAAATCAGTTATCCGTCGAGTTATAAAATATTCCAGAAAAGTAATTGATTTTATTAACAAATTATATTCCGACGGATAATAGAACTCAATGGATAATGATCATCCGTCGGGATGTAAATTTTGACTTAGCCAAAATTTCATCCAAAATTGAAAAATCAATTAAATTTCTGGCTTCATTACAACTAGCAAAATATCTAAAACGATTCAAGAATAATTAAGCGTACCTAACTCATTTACCAACCTTGAAAAGGTGGATTCATGCAGTGGCTTGGTAAATATGTCTCCAAGCTATTTTTCACTTGGAACAAAATGCAGTTCCACAGTACCATTCATCATATGTTCCCTTATGAAGTGGTATTTGATGTCTATGTGCGTTGTTCTTTAATGCTGTACTGGATTTTCAGTGATGGCAATTGCACTTGTGTTATCACATAAAATAGGAATCCTATCCACCTGTAGACCATAGTCCAACAATTGGTTTTTCATCCATAGAATATGTGCACAGCAACTACCAGCAGCAATATATTCAGCTTCCACTGTAGAAGTAGAAACTGAATTTTGCTTTTTACTGAACCAGGACATAAGCTTGTTTCCTAGAAACTGACAGGTTCCTGTTGTACTTTTTTTTTCTATTTTACAACCTGCATAATCTGCATCTGAATAACCATCATGCTCATTTCATACTTACTTTACATTAATTTGGTAGACTTTTTGCAAAGTTTTTCATCTGTAGAGCCAAATATAATATCATCTACATAGATTTGAACAAGTATACTAGAGCCATTAAAATTTCTAAAGAATAAAGTTTTATCCACAGTACCTCTTGTGAAGTGATTTTCCAAAAGGAACTTTGATAAAGTGTCATACCGGGCTCTAGGTGCTTGCTTCAGTCCATAGAGTGCTTTCAAAAGATAGTAGACATGATTTGGGAAATTTGGATCTTCAAAACCAGGAGGCTGACTGATATAGACTTCCTCCTCCAAATCTCCATTTAGAAAAGCACTCTTAACATCCATTTGATAGACCTTGAAATTGGCATGGGATGCATAGGCTAGAAAATTCTGATGGCTTCAAGTCTTGCAATAGGAGCACAAGTTTCATCAAAATCTATTCCTTCTTGTTGACAATAGCCCTTAGCAACCAATCTAGCTTTGTTCCTAACTACTATGCCATTTTCATCCATCTTGTTTTTGAATACCCATTTGGTGTCTATTGGATTCTTTCCTTTAGGCTTGGGTACCAGCTTCCATACTTTATTCCTTTCAAATTAGTTTAGCTCCTCCTGCATAGCTATAATCCAATTAGGATCCAACAAAAGCTTCTTCTACCTTCTTTGGTTCTTCCTTAGATAGGAAGCTGCTATATAGACATTCTTCTTGAGTTGCTCTCCTTGTTTGAACTCTAGAAGATACATCACCAATGATGAGCTCAAAGGGGTGATCCTTTGTCCATTTTCTTTGTTGAGGTAGATTAGCTCTAGATGAAGAGGCCTCATTGTTGTCTTGATGTGTGATTGAGTTTTGATTATTAGAAACTCCCCCTGAGTTTATGGATCTTTGATTTGAGAATGGAGAACTTTCTGTGAGTGATCTATTCTGACTTTCAGCTTCTTTTTATGACCCGACGGATGGTGTATTTTGAGTTCCGACGGATGAAGCAGATTTTCTCCCGATGGATAAAGCAGATTGTCTCCCGACGGATGAAGCTTTTTGCAACTCGACAGATGTTGAATTTTGTGCTTCATTAGTAGTAGATTTTTCTGCAATATCCTATGTCATTATTTCCTGATCACTTTCAACATCACTATCATCACTAACCATCTCCACATTATCAAATTTAAG
This sequence comes from Apium graveolens, assembly GCF_009905375.1. Lineage (NCBI taxonomy): Eukaryota > Viridiplantae > Streptophyta > Magnoliopsida > Apiales > Apiaceae > Apium > Apium graveolens. The sequence goes on along the minus strand of NC_133651.1, from coordinate 275,848,716 downwards.
GCTCTCATGGTAATCTCCATCTTGCAGTCCTTCAATCTTCTTATCATCAAATAAAACATGTATTGATTCCATAACAATGTTGGTTCTTAGATTCTAGACTCTTTATGCTTTACCAACAGTATATCCAACAAAAATTCTTTCATCTGCTTTAGCATCAAACTTCCCATTTTGATCAGTTTGATTTCTCAAGATATAGCATTTGCAGCCAAAGACATGAAGAAAATTTAGAGTTGGCTTCTTGTTCTTGAACAATTGGTAGGGTGTCATACACTTTGCTTGATTAGCCAAAGAAATATTTTGAGTGTAGCATGTAGTATTTACAGCTTCAGCCCAGAAGTATGTTGGTAATTTTGATTCTTCAAGCATTGTCCTTGCAGCTTCAATAAGTAATTTGTTCTTTCTTTCCACTACTCCATTTTGTTGTGGAGTTCTTGCTGCGGAAATCTCATGCATAATCCCATTCTCTTCACAAAATGCTTTCATGACAGAATTTTTGAACTCAGTTCCATTGTCACTCCCAATTCTTCTAACTTTAAAATCAGGATGATTGTTGACTTGCCTTATGTGATTGATGATGATTTCACTAGCCTCATCTTTAGACTTTAGGAAATATGTCCAAGAGAACTTTGAGAAATCATCTACAATTACTAGGCAAAATCTTTTTCTTGAGATGGACAACACATTGACTGGTCCAAACAAATCCATGTGTAGCAATTGCAGAGGTTCTTCATTTGTTGAATCAAGCTTCTTTCTGAATGATGCTTTGATCTGCTTTCCTTTCTGACAAACATCACACAGTCCATCCTTAGAAAACTCCACTTGAGGAATACCTATAACCAGTTCTTTCTTGACTAGCTCATTCATGGTCTTGAAGTTTAGATGGGACGGCTTCTTGTGTCATAGCCAACTTTCATCTTGACTTGCTTTACTGAGAAGACAAGTAACAGATTCTTCATGTGATGAGTTGAAGTCAACTAGGTACACATTTCCTTTTCTCACTCCAGTGAGAACCACTTTGTTGCTCCTTTTGTTTGTCATAACACAGGCTTCTGAATTGAAGGTTACTGAATTGCCCTTATCATAAAGCTAGTTGATACTCAGCAAATTATGGTTGAGACCATCCACTAGGACAACCTCCTCAATGATGACATTGTCTTTAGAAATTAAGCCATATCCCATAATATAACCCTTGCTGTCATCTCCAAAAGTAATACTTGGGCCAGCTCTCTCCTAGAACTCTGTGAGCAGGGTAGAATCTCCAGTCATGTGTCTTGAACAACCACTATCCAAGTACCAAAGATTCTTTCCGTTTCCCTGCACACATCAAAACCAAATCAAGTTGATTTTGGTACCCAAGTTTCCTTGGGTCCTTCCTTGTTAGCTTTCTTATTTTATTTTTTAGTTTTTATCTCATTTGACTTGGGGATATCAGAGTCATCCTTAGTCATCTGAGTTGGACCTTTGAAACCAGTCATTAAAACAGAATTATCATACATATTTTGATTAACAGGAAATGGCATGCTATTCACAAACATGTTATTTCCAGTAAGGCATGCTAAATGGCATTTGAGGCATACTAAATGCAGCATAATGAGGATTAGGTGTAAATGGAATATTAGCAAATTGTGCATTCATATTCTGTGCAGACATAGCATTCATAGGCATAGAAGGCATGGCATTCATGTTGGGAAAAAAAGGTGGTACAGATATGGGAGTAGGCATGGCAAGTTTGCAATTAATAGAAAAATGATTAGCACTACCACACTTAACACAAATTTTTCTTGGAGCATACTTATCAGGTGTGTAGTTGTTATGTTTATTAATCCCTACTTTCCCATTTCTATTGTTTTTCTTTTTAGTTTTTGTTTCAACCTCAATCTTTTCTAATATGTCATTCAATTGTTTGATAGACAGATGACCAACAATCACTTTCTTCTCCTTCTTCACTTGACATGATTCTCCTGAAACAAAGTTTTTGGAAACTGATCCATATTTTTCGTTTAACTTGACAAGTTTGGCTTTGCTCACAGGTTTGCTCACAGCCGACGGATGAGGATTTATGTCACTCGACGGATAATCTTTTTGATTATCTGACGGATAACTCTCATCATCCGTCGAGTCCACATCTGTTAGCAATCCTTCAACCAAATTGGATTCCAGCTTCTCTTTACTCTTTTTTCAGGATGCATCACAAAAGGACTCAATACCTTGAACTTTAGTGATTTGAGCATGAACATCTCTCGATGATTTCCATGCCTTAATTACCTCCTGTTCTCGTTCAAGTTGCTTCTTCAAAATCTCTTCTTTCTTCAAGGACTCAGTTATTTCATCCTTAGCAATTTTACACTCAATTTTCAATTTTTCAAATTCAATAAACTGAGACTCTAGCACATTATTCCTCTCACTTAAAAACAAATTGTTTTTTTTTATTTTAGCATTTTCCTTAGTGAGGGACTTAAGTGTAACACGTCAAAGATATAATACTGTAGACATGTCATTAATTGCATCATTACACTCAACTTTAGATAAATGTGCAAGGTTAGTGGTGATTACCTGATTACTTGAAGAACTTGTCTTTGTTTCATCAGGCTTGGCCATTAGGGCTAGATTGACATAACTGACATCTTCATCCTCATCCAAACCATCTACTGCCCAATCATTTTCTTGTGTGATAAAAGCCCTTTCCTTTTATTTGAGTAACTCAAAATACTTCTGTTTATAATCCACAGGCTCAAACTTCTTCTTGTTGGAATCTGACTTTCTACACTCACTAGCAAAGTGCCCTGCCAAGCCACATTTGAAACATTTGAATTTTGATTTATCCCTCATGTTTCTATTTGGCTTAGCTGCTCCAAGGTTCTTCTTGAACTTGAGCTTGGAAAATCTTCTGGAAAGGAATGCAAGATGTTCATCAATATCATCCATATCATCTTGGCTTAAAGAATCTTCATTTTCTGCTACCAGCCCCTTGCCCTTGTTTTCACAGACCTTTGAAGTAGACTCAACAGCTTCTACCTTCACCTTTTTCTCTTTCTCCAACTCAGCAACCAGTTCTATGGACCCTGCTTTCTTCTTTCCTTTCTCCATCCTCTCATCTTGCTCTATTTCAAGCTCATAAGTTTTCAGGATGCCATACAGTCTCTCCAAGGTAAACTCCTTGTAATCCTGTGAATTTCTTTGTGAGACTGTCATTGGTTTCCATTCCTTTGGAAGAGATCTAAGGAACTTGAGATTGGAGTCTTTTGTCTGATAGACTCTTCCATGCAAATTCAGAGCATTTAGTAGTTTTTGAAACCTACTAAAAATGTCAGTGAGAGACTCACTATCTTCACAATGAAAGTGCTCATATTGCTGAATTAGCAGTTGCATCTTATTTTCCCTTACTTGCTCGGTACCATCACATATAATCTGAATTATATCCCAAAACTCCTTGGTAGTTTAGCAGTTAATAATATTATCAAACATATCACCATCAACTCCATTGAACAATATATTCATGGCCTTCTTGTCTTTCCTGACTTGCTCAATAACAGGATCTGACTATTCATGCCTAGGCTTGGGAATAGATGGTTCATTGCCTGTTGCAGCTCTCATTGGTACATGAGGACCTCTCTCTATGCAATCCACATAGGCCTCATCTTGAGAAATAATATGTAGGTGCATCTTCACCTTCCAGTGGTGATAATTGTCTTTGTCCAGAAATGGAATTTTGAATCCAACGTCCTTCTTGTTCATCTTACTATTTTGTTGTGATCTTTAAACTCTTTGTACTTCAAGTGCTTGCTCTGATACCAATTATTATTCCCTAACAATACAACAAGAATTACAGAAGAAGGTGGATTAAATGTAATTCTGGCTTCTTTTTGAGATTCATGAAAAATGGTTCTGATAATATATATAAGTGTTTGATTTGCAAGGTGTGGAATGACATAATTATAGAAATCAAAACACAAGTAATAAAAACACAAGCCTTTAAAACATTCTGGTGGATTTGAATGTATCCACCAGATATATATATATATATATATATATATATATATATATATCGAGAGAGAACCCTTTGTAGCTCAAATAAGCTCACAACTGCTTACAAGTATGAAAAACTAAAACTTGCAGAGAAATGCTACAGGATACAGCTTACAAATGTTTCTCTGAGAATGTATTTTCTTAGTCTAGTTGGTTGTTGTTCTACTTGCTGCACTTGGTTTATATATCACCAAGTTTACATAGCAAAAAGACAAGATAATAAAACAAAACTATCAAGTCTAACTCTATACTACTTCACTACTCTATTCCTGCATCTTTGAAAATCTTCATAGCTTGCATGAAAATGGTAATGCTTCTTTGTTCTCATTTTCCTGCTAAACAGGCTGCCACATTCCTTTTGCAAACACCCAACGCATGTGACTGTGTTGTCACTGTCAACAGATGTTTGAATTGATCATCCGTCGGGTACATGCTTGTTATCCGTCGGGTTGCCTTGTTGATCATCCGTCGGGTAGCTTTGTCGATCATCCGTCGGGTATCCACTTATCACTTGACTCCATTTCATTTGTGCAGAATTACAAGACATATTTTATTTACACTTAATCAACCTATTCTGCATATCTACTAGCAGTCTACATGATTCACAAGCTACTGCAGAATCTATACAAAGTTGTTTGCAGAAATGTGCTACATGACTTATTGTTACATAAGCTACTCACCCGATGGATATCAATTAGTCATCCGTCGGGACTATATTGAATCATCCGTTGGGACTGTAATTGATGATCCGTCGGGTGCTACAAAATTCACAAAGTTAAATCTACTAAGGTGTTTTGTTTAGCTTATCATCAAGTACACAACATATTCCTAACAAAGGGAGTTTCTCCAGTTGTGACTCTACAAGTAGTTCTATAGGCCCATAGTATTGGGAGTATTTCATCCACCCAGTTATTCCTTGACTTCTAAATCCTCTTCTTCAGTTGATCCAGGATTATTCGATTTGCCACTTCCGCTTTTCCATTGGCTTGCGGGTGAGCTACGGAGGTAAACCGCAACTTAATCTCATTCTCCTCGCAATACTTCTTAAATTCTTTATTGTTAAATTGTTTTCTATTGTCGGTAACCAGGTTACGGGGAATTCCATATCGGTATATGATATTTTCCCGTAGGAATTGTGCAACCTGCTTAGTTGTGATCTTGGCTAAAGGTTTAGCTTCAATCTACCAAGTAAAATAATCAATAGCTACAATTAGGAACTTCCTTTGTGTCGTGGCCATGGGGAAAGGCCCAAGTATATCCATTCCTCACATGGCAAGGGGAATGGGAGAGTTTACAGAAGTCAACATCTCAGGGGGTTGTCGAACAACTGGTGCATGTTTTTGATAATGATCACACTTATTCACATATTCTTTGGCATCGGCCATCATCTCTAGCCAATAAAAGCCTAAACGGGTTACCTTATGAGCCAGTGCTCTGTGCCCCAGGTGTTGCCCACAGATACCTTCATGTACTTCTTCAAGAGCCAAGCGTGCCTCATCAGGTCTGAGATACCTTAATTAAGGAACCACATAAGATCTTCTGTACAAAATCCCGTCGATTAAGGAGTATCTCAGTGCTCGAACATCCAACTTTCGTGCTTCAGTCACATCGTTTGGCAGCCAACCAGTTTGAATATGGGCCTTAATGGAATCTATCCATGACATCCCCATCCCTATAGGAGCTACAAGCTTAACATCAATGCTCCGTGTTTTCAAAACGTGAAAGTATACACTTCCTGAACTTTCCTCTATCTCTGATGAAGTAAACTTAGACAACACATCCGCCTTAGCATTTTCCTCCCTTGGGATGTGCCCAACATGGCATTCATCAAACTGAGTCATCACATCATTTACTAGGCGGACATACTTATCCATTTTATCATCCCTTGCCTTAAACTCTCCCTTGACCTGGGATATGACCAACTTTGAGTCTCCATAAACTTTTAAGTTCTTGACCCTCATTATCCCTGTTAGGCCGAGGCCAGCTATCAGAGCTGCATATTCCGCTTCATTGTTTGTAGTTTGGAAGTCTAGCTTCATAGCATATTCAATCAAGAACCCATAGGGGCTTTGTAAAACTAGCCCTGTGTTAGGCACAAAGCATGCACTAAATAAATCACGCAAGTATACGCATTCACAAGTAATATAGAATAATTTATAGTTCGTTCCCACAGACACTCTGATTAATTATATCTACTTAACACTTACTCACCAATGTATGATTATTCTTCGATGTCAAGACAATAACGATTAAGGTTGGTTAACTAATATGAACTACGAGAATTAAACATTTAAATTAACAATATTAAACACACATGAGATCCTGACTTCATTACTACTTCATTCAATAGTTATTGTTATTAACCTTAGCATGTAATGGTGATTATATTAATCGAACAACACGAAACTGATAAACGCCAGCTTTTGTTGTACGTATACCATTCTACCAAGCATCCACAATTAAGATAGAAGTTGAATATACATCAATTATGTTGAGACCCTATATGTCTACAGAATTTGACAATATAACGATTTAAGCGCAAGTTATTCATGATGATTATACAGGGCAAGTAAAACGGTTACAGTTACCCACCAATCATGAATACAACACATGAACCTATGCTAGCATGTCAAGTTCTAAATCTTAAGATTCACTGTCGCTTCACAAGAGATTAACAGGCTATCTTACATGTTCGCGACGCACATAAGACGAATAAGCACAACCTATGCTAGACATCATACAATCACCACATACCAAGGTATTAAACAATTAACTAAAGAAATCCATAGTATATCCGCTAGGATCCCATGATCACGATTAACCCATAATAGAACTCATCATCACCATGGGTTCATATGAAAGCATGATAATAACACAACGATATAAACTAATAAAAATACTTAATAAATAATGAAGTATGGCACAAGAGTATTAAGGTTCAAAGCATAAAGAAAACTAGTATCCACTGTTACAACGAATTAAAAGAATCACAAGATAAACGTATGCTTCCTCTTCTTCGTTGTTGCGTGCTAGAAAGGTCTTCTCAATCTTCTTGCCTTCGCTCTTGATTATCTCCACTATGAAGAAAACGTCTTCCTATAAGGTTTATATAATAGCTCAGGAGAACCAACGCTAACAGAAGCCCAATTGTAATAGAATTAATAAAATCCAGATTCTAAAATTCCCCTGCAGGCGGTCGCCTGCTACCCTTCTGGAAAATATTTTATTTTGCTTCTGTTTTTTGCTGATTTCTTCGCTCATCTCCCCTAGACTGATTCCAAGCACTTCCTTAAGCTTTATTTGATGAAAACTACCTATCTAAGCAAGTTATACCCTGAAATGGAAAAACACTAGAAAACGCGTCAAATACACAAAATACTCGAGTTCAAGACACCAATTCAAGCCGTTATGAGACACTCTAAGTGGTATAAAATGCCACTTATCACACCCCCAAACTTGAATCGATGCTTGTCCTCAAGCATCACAGACTCAAAAATAGAATAAAAACATGCATGAATACAACTTATATGAATGCAGTGATCCCCTCGCGATGACTAAACCAACCAACACATGACATATCAATAAATGCAATTAGGCGACTAAAGATCAATCAAATCACACAAGCTAACATACAACTAGAAATGTGGTGTGTGCGAATGCTTAATAAATATGCTTCGAAACTAGATCAATCACCATAACTTAATTATCCTCAAGGAAATTACAAGCTTATACGAAGAATATATTCTAGACACAAAATGACTTATAACACTTCAAGATTATTAGAGTTTCATACGGAATCATGCTTTTATTCAACACATAAAACAAATGCTTATTTGATCGTGCAATGAGTGAGGTCCACAAAAGACTTATGCAATGGTACCCATTTAGCGAGCGTTAGGTTAGCGGATCCCAGACTAATAAAAGCCTTAAATCACTAGGCACAAAGTCCCCTAAGAACTTAATAACTCGAATACCAAAGAGCCAACTCGTGATCAATTATGCATTAACCATATTTTTTTCGTTCTTTTCTTTTTTTTTTTCTTTTTTTTTTCTTTTCTTTAATTCCGAGCAAGTGCGTTTCGCTCCATCTTGCTCAACCCTAGGCTACTCGTATACAATACGAGCCGGCTACTAGCCATTTGACGCCTAGCCACAACTAGCAATGAATTCCAATTTTTTTCCAATTTTTATCTTTTCATGTCTTTTATCATTAAGAGCCTATCATGCATTCTAAGTATAAGCAATAGATTAACCTCAAAAACCATCAAACCATGACAACAATCTAGTCCTTAAGCATACTCTAAGACTTAGTGAAATTACAAGCATTTTTAGCATGCATATCAACCTAACAAGATTCACATCACTTTAGCGCTATCACTACACTCGTATCAATATCACACATTAATCGATAAAGCAACACAAAGGGATCATGGTCTATGCATGAGCTACATGACATGATAAATAAAGCTAAAAAATAAAAAATTATAAAAAAAACTATATGGCAAAAATATACAACTAAATGAGCTAAACTAATCATGAAAATGCAACTACATGACACACACACAAATATGCTCCTTAACTACCACCCCCAAACTTAAAATCTTCACTGTCCCCAGTGAAGGTAATAGAAAGGAACACAGGGTATACCTACTCAGACGAATCATCATCATTATCACCCTCCATCTTGTGACTGTTAAGTGGGGATGAGCTCGTTCTTCTCATTTTCTACCACAGTAATACCTCATTTCATAGGTACACATTGCACGGGGCTCACCCAAGAACTGTCAGAAATATGATATATAATTCCTGCATCCAGCCACTTTAGAATTTCTTTCTTCAGCACTTCTTTCATGATAGAATTAAGCCTTTTATGTTGCTCAATAGTCGGCTTGCTACCTTCCTTTAGCAGAATTTTATGCATGCAGTACGAAAGGCTGATCCCTTTTATATCTGCTATAGTCCATCTGATGGCCGATTAGAATTCTCTCAAAATCCTCAAGAGCTTGTCCTCATCACTACCTGAGAGGTCATATGCAATAATAACAGGAAAAGTAGATGCATCACCTAAAAAAACATACCTGAAGTGTTCAGGTAATGGTTTAAGCTCCAAAGTAGGTGCTTCCTCAATAGATGGTTTGAGCTTTCCCTCGGCATTCTTGAGATCAGTATTACCAAGAGATTCAAATGGCATGTCTAGCTTTCATTTCCAAGAAGAAGCATTTAGATATTGTAGCTGCTCATTGCCTTCGTCATCTTCACTGTCAAAATCCCCCAATAAGGCTTTTTCTAAGGCATCAAACCTTAGCACATGATCAAGTTCTGAAATAATTGCAGAATCAACCAAATCCACCTTGAAGCACTCCTCATCTTCTGTAGGGAATTTCATCGCATTGAACACATTGAATGTCATATCTTGATCTTGCACCCTCATAGTGAGTTCACCTTTTTGCACATCTATCAAGGTACGACATGTAGCCAAGAAAGGTCTTCCCAAGATTATGATAATCTTCTTATCTTCATCGAAATCCAGAATGACAAAATCTGCAGGGAATATGAGCTTGTCCACCTTTACTAGCATGTCCTCCACAATGCCTCGTGGGTATGTAATCGAACGATCATCCAATTGTAGAGACATGTAGGTGGGCTTCGGATCAGGCAAATTCAGCTTTTTGAAGATATACAACGACATCAAATTGATGTTTGCACCCAAATCATAATGGCACTTGTTAAATGACAACTTGCCAATGGTGCAAGGAATGGTGAAGCTACCTGGATCCTTATGCTTTGGAGCTAACTTTTGTTGCAGAACGACACTGCACTCTTCCGTCAGAGCAACGGTATCAAGATCATCCAGTTTCACCTTCCTCGAAAGAGTACCTTTCATGAATTTTACATAACTAGGCATTTGCTCAAGAGCCTCGGCAAACAGAATGTTAATGTGAAGTTTCTTGAACACCTCTAGAAACTTACCAAATTGTTTGTCCAGCTTTTGTTTTTGCAATCGCTTAGGAAAAGGTGGTGGAGGATAGAGCTGTTTCTCCCCTGTATTACCCTCAGGCAGAGTGTGTTCAACAGTAGTCTTCCTTGGTTCCCCCTCTTTCTCCTTTTGCTTTCCTTCTTCATCTACATCTTCAACTTCAACATCTTTTGCTTTTTTAGCATCATCAACTTCTCCAGACCTTAAGGTGACAACTTTGACATGCTCTTTAGCTTCCTTCCTGCCCGGCACTTCAGTATCGCTGTGAAGTGTGCCAGGTTGACGATTGAGCAAGGCATTGGCTATTTGTCCAATTTGATTTTCCAAGGTCTTGATAGAAACAGCCTGACTTTTGCATAACAGCTTTAACTCCTCGAAATCAGTAGTAGAAGGTGGAGCAACACCTCCTTGTTGAGAATATGTTTGCCTTTGAGCAAATTGCTGAGGTTGCTGGAATCCAGGTGGATTAAACTGTTTACTTGCAGCTTGATAATATGGTTGCTGAACAGCATTCTGATTATTGATCCAGCTAAAATTGGGATGATTTTTGTTATTGGGATGATAAGTAACGGGCACAGGCTGCTGCGGTCTCTGAAAATTGTTCACATACTGAATAGATTCATTAACAAGAGAACACTGAGCATGAGAACCTGCACAAAGCTCACAGGCAATAGCTATTTGATTTACTCCATAGTTGGCTAAAGAATTGACCTTCATAGACAGTGCCAGGAGCTGCGCTGCAATAGCTATAGCTGCATCAACTTCCAGAATACCTGCTACCTTCCCAGGAATCATCCTTTGAGTTGGGTTTTGATACTCGTTTGTAGCTATAGTTTCAATGAGATTGTAGGCCTCAGTATAGCTTTTGGATCACAAGGCGCCTCCAAAAGCTGCATCGAGCATGGGCCGAGATTGGACCCCCAAACCATTGTAGAAACCAGTGATCACCATCCAGTCAGGCATACCATGATGTGAACACTTTCTCAATATCTCCTTGTAGCGCTCCCAAGACTCGTACATAGATTCTCCTTGTTGCTGTGCAAACTGAGTAAGAGCACTCCTCATAGCTGCAGTTTTGGCCATTGGATAGAACTTCACCAGAAACTTTTGCGCAAGATCTTCCCAAGTAGTGATGGACCCAGCTGGTAAAGAATGTAACCAGTCCTTAGCTTTATCCCTCAGAGAGAATGGGAAAAGCCTCAGCTTGGTAGCCTCATCAGTGACACCGTTATATTTGAAAGTACTACAGATTTCGACAAAATTCCTAATATGCATGTTGGGATCTTCAGTCGCAGCACCTCCGAAAAAATAGAATTCTGCACCATCTGAATAGTGCCCGGCTTGATTTCAAAATTATTGGCCTGAATAGCCGAATGAATGATGCTGGACTGAATGTCATCAATTTTAGGCCGAAAAAAGTCCATAAGAGTTGGATCAACTTGAGCTAGACGATCACCCATTGTTTCAGGTTCTTTCTTTTCACTCTCTTTATCTGAATCTTCAAAAATTATCTTCTTCGAAGAGTCAAGAGCTTTATCTGTTTCCACAACTTTATCCATATTTCTCTTATGAGTGCGAGAATGTGTTTGCATAAACGCTCGCTAGAGTACCTGAAATAAAACTGAAAGCAGTAAGTAACAAGTCTTAATCAATGAATCCTTATGACCACTGATGGCAAGTACATACATTAAACAAATTAACACCGAGTCCCCGGCAGCGGCGCCAAAAACTTGTTAGGCACAAAGCATGCGCTAAATAAATCACGCACGTATACGCGTTCGCAAGTAATATAGAATGATTTATAGTTCATTCCCACAGAGACTCTGATTAATTATATCTAATTAACACTTACTCACCAATCTATAATTATTCTTCAATGTCAAGAAAATAACAATTAAGGTTGGTTAACTAATATGAACTATGATAGGGAAGGAAATAAGGTCTGGGTATGTAATTAATGTTGCATTAATCATATCAGAATTGGGCCAACAGCTAGGCCCATTTGAGAAGGCCCAGAACCTTGAATATTATTTAATTTCATAATTAATTAATAAAGGAAAAGCCAGCTGATAAGATGATTCCTAGTAGAGAAATAAATCCTTGTAGATTGGCCTCCAAGGAACCTGGTGGGATAAGGAATCAGCTTCCTGCTTCTTGTTAGGGCGAAATCACGCACTAATATTCACGCAAGTATACGCGTTCGCAAGTAATATAGAATACTTTCTAGTTCGTTCCCTCAGAGACTCAGACTAAGTTATTGTCTAATTTAACTCACTCACCAATGTATGATTACTTCTCAATGTTAAGATAATAAAACTTAAAATTGTTGATTAAATATTAACTATAATTAACTACTTAATTAACCACTTAACTAACACTGCAATTTATCAATAATAAAACACTCATGAGATCACAACTTCATTATTACTTCCTTCTATAGCCATAGTTATTACCCTTAGCATGTGACAGTGATGATATTAATCGAATAACACAAAACTGATAAAAGCCAACTTTCATTGTACTAATACCATTCTACCAAACATCCACAATTAAGATAGAAATTGAATAGTCATCAATTATGTTGAGTTCCTATATGTCTACAGAAATTGACAACACAACGATTTAAGCACAAGTTACTCCTTTTGATTACATAGGGCAAATAAAACTGTTAGAGTTACCCACTAATCATGCACAACGTACATGAACCTATGCTAGCATGGCAAGTTCTAAACCTCAAGATCCACTGTCGCTTCACAAGAGATTAACACCCTATCTTATATGTTCGCGATGCACATAAGACGAATACGCACAACCTATACTAGATATCATGCAATCATCACACACTAAAGTATTAAACAATTAACTAAAGAATTCCATAATAAATCCATTGCAACCCCATGATCACGATTAGCCCATAATAGAACTTATCGTCATCATGGGTTCATATGAAATCATGATAAACGAACACAAGAAAATAACAACTAAACTAATTATATTAAAACAGAGTACGTCACAAGAGTAAATAAATCAAAGCAAGAAAACTAGCATCCAACGTTACAACGAAACAAGAATCACAAGAATATATGCTTCCTCTTCGTTGCTGTGTGCTAAATCGGTCTTCTTCCTTATCTCCTTCGCTTCTTGCAAAACACAATCTAAAACATAATCCATTCTTAATACCCTGTGAAAAACGTCTCAAATCTACTTATATAATAGTCCCATAAAACTCAGATTACATAGAAGTTGGAAGCCAAACAGAAGTAGAAGTCTAAAATAATATATTATTTTCCCCGACCCTGCGCGGCCGCTCCGCATTTCTGCGCGGGCGCGCAAGGCTGCTGGGCGGCCGCTCAGCATAGCTGCGCGGGCGCGCAGGACCCTACTGGAAAATTTCCAGGTTTGCTCTGTTTCTTCGCCGTAATCTGCCCGTTCTTTTCCTCTCGCAATGGTGAACACATGCCAAGGCTTATTCTTGATGATTCCTCCTCCGAAATGCAACTAATACCCTGAAATGCATAAACACTAGAAAAACGCATCAAATACACAAAATACTTGATTTCAAGACACCAATTTAAGCCATTTTAAGACGTTCTAAGTGATATAAAATGCCACTTATCACACCCCCACACTTAAATCGATGCTTGTCCTCAAGCGTCACATACTCAAAAACAAATAAAAATATGCATGAATGCAATCTATATGAAAATGCAACGATCCCCCTTACTACAATTAACCAATCAAATTGTCACGTCTCAACGAATGCAGTTAGACACTAAAGATCAAGAAACTCATGCAAACGGACATACCGCCAGAAACGTGGTGTGTGCAAATGCTTAACAGATATGCTTCGGAACTAGACCAATTACTATGACTAGACTTTCCTCAAGGCAATCCTACGATTATACAAAGAATAAAAATTCTAGGCACAAAGTGATATACAACACTACAAGAACTTTAGAGTTTACTACGGAATCGTGCTTTTTATTTACAACGCAAATGCTTATTTGACCGTGCAGTGAGTGAGGTCCACAAAAGACTTATACAATGGTATCCATGTAACGAGCGTTAGGTTAGCGGATCCCAGACTCTAAAAGCCTTAGGTCACTAGGCACAAAGTCCCCTAAGAACTTAATAACTCGAATACCAAAGAGCCCACTCTTGATCAATTACGCAAATTTTTTTTTTTTTTATTCTTTTATTCTGAGCAAGTGCGTTTCGCTCCATCTTGCTCAACCCTAGACTACTCGCATAACATGCGAGCCGGCTACTAGCCATTTGACGCCTAGCCACAACTAGCAACAAATTCCATTTTTACTCCATTTTTTTTCTTTTTCATGCCTTTACCACTAAGAACCTATTATCAAATTCTAAGCATAATAAATAGATTATCCTCGAAAATAATCAGATCATAACAACAATCTAGTCCTTCAGCATTCTCTAAGACTTAGTGACAATACAAGTGCTTCTAGCATGCATATCAACCTACACAACTTAATATCACTTTAATGCTATCACTACACTCGCATCAATATCACAATTCAGTCGATAAATCATTGCAAAAGGGATCATGGTATATGCATGAGCTATATGATATGACAACAAATAAAGCTATAAAAAAAACTATATGGCAAAAATTATGCAACTATATGAACTAACTATCATGAATATGCAACTATATGACACACACAAAATATTCCTTAACTATCACCCCCAAACTTAAAATCTTCACTGTCCCCAGTGAAGGTAGTAGAAAGGAACACAGGGTATACCTACTCGGAGTCATCATCATCATCACCCTCAGTGGGTGGAGTATCAGGAGCGGGTATGCAGAGTCCTCACCAAAAACTGGCCACTGGATATCAGCTCCAAGGCCTCGAAAAGCAGTCCCTAACGCAAGGGTGAGCTCCTGAGCAAACCTGCTCTGCATCTCATACATGGCATCCATCCGCCGTGAAAGCCTCCTATACTGGGCATCACCCATCCCAACACCCTCCTGAGCTCTCGAAGAACTAGCCTCACCACGCCCTGGCCTGGCCATAGTAGCACCTCGTGCTGGACGCCCTCCGGGAAGACGATAACCCAGCCCATGCTCCTCAGGCTCACCACCGGTCCACTCCTGCATCCCATTCAGAGTGCCAGAATCTATAGGAGCTGCTGGCAACTGCAACTGCTCATGAGCCGGCCAGTTCACTCCTACTGCACGGCATAGCTTTGTAACCGTGGATGCATAAGGGATGTTCATATGCTTTGCTCCCCTCAAAAACTTCAGAATTCCTTGGTAGATAAACTCATCAAGGTCCACATAGTATTCCTCATTCAGAATTCCCCACAACAACTGTGCTCTCTCAACTATGACCTCGTGTGCATGTGAAGAAGGCAAGATATTAGCACATATAAATGGGTTCCATGCACGGGCATACCTGTTCATGGTGATCGCCGGAAAGTGACGATACTCATTATTGGCTGGACTGCGGTTCCAAACTGTGCCCGGTCGACAGAGAGTCGCACAAATCAAATCCAAGTCAAAATCCTCAGCAGTCTTTTCATTCCAGTTCTCCTCCTCGGGCTTCCTCTCTCGCTGTCCAATCACTCGGCGAATCGCCGCAGGATGATAATCAACCGTCAGCCCCCGAACTACAGAAAACCCATTCTTTTCAGCCTTCGCGTTCGCGTAGAACTCGCGAACAATACTCATCGGTACTGCTTCGGGTGACTCACAAAAAGCTATCCACCCCTTCTCTGCAATCATGGGCAACAACTCACCATCCCTCCCTGATGGTAAAAACCCCCTCTCCTTCAGAATCGGCTTCCCCAACAGCCTAGTATACTCCTCCTCCGCGGCTCTGTCAGTTAACCGAGGCCTCGCAGCAGTACCCCTTGATGAATCAGCAGTAGGGACTGTGCTGCTGCTGTCAATAGTGCGTGCTCTCTTGGGTGCCATTGATTTGTGAATAAAAGTGTGTAAGAACTGATTTTTGATGTTTATGAGAGGGTTTAAGTGTAGGAAGTTGTGGGAGATATGTAGGATAGGTGTATGTATATATAGGGTGTGGAGTAGGTTAAATTAGATTAGGAGTGGGGTTGAGGGATAAAATCATGGGGTAATGGGAAAAGAATTCGAGGGTTTATGGGCTGTAATGGGTTTTTGTGTTTTTGTTTTTTTTTTTTTTGAACTGTAAAAAAAAAAATTTTTGGAACTCGACCCCTGCGCGGCCGCTCAGCATTTCTGCGCGGGCGCGCAGCAAGCTGCGCGGCCGCTCAGCATAGCTGCGCGGGCGCGCAGAGGGTCTCTGGAAAAAAAAATTTTCAGCCCCTGTTTTCTGATTTTTTTGTGTTTTTGGATAGGTTATTAACTTCTAAGGGTTCCTGTAACAACAATTCATGGGTTGCCTCCCACGCAGCGCTTCTTTTTCGTCATTAGCTTGACGTTCCGTTCCTTTCACACGTAGTCAACAAAATGGCACTAACCACCTCTTGGTTTGCCATGTCCCCATAGTAGTGCTTCAACCGCTGACCGTTAACCTTGAATGCTTGGTCCGAATCATTCTCAAAAATTTCCACCGCTCCATGTGGAAACACAGTTTTGATAATAAAAGGTCCAGACCACCTTGATTTCAACTTCCCAGGAAAAAGTCAGAGCCGAGAGTTGAATAACTGAACTTGTTGCCCTGGCACAAACAACGTAGGATGTAGCTTCCTATCGTGCCACCTTTTCACCTTTTCCTTATACATTTTGTTATTCTCGTACGCTTGAAGTCGAAATTCATCAAGTTCATTAAGCTGAAGCATTCTTTTCTTACCAGCTGCATCTAAATCCAGGTTCAATTTCTTCAATGCCCAGTAGGCCTTATGCTCAAGCTCCGCCGGTAGATGACATCCCTTACCGTACACCAACTGAAACGGTGACATCCCAAGTGGAGTTTTGTATGCTGTTCTGTAAGCCCAAACAGCTTCATCGAGCTTTAAAGACCAATCCTTCCTTGATGGACAAACAACCTTCTCTAGAATGCGCTTTATCTCTCTGTTAGACACTTCCGCTTGACCATTTGTTTGCGGATGATAGGCTGTAGCTACTCGATGATTCACATTATAACGCTGCATCATAGAAGTGAACTTACGGTTGCAAAAATGCGATCCTTCATCACTTATGATTACCCGAGGTGTTCCAAACCTTGTGAAAATTTGCTTATGAAGAAAATTTAGCACTGCCTTTGCATCATTTGTTGGTAAAGCTTTAACTTCGACCCATTTTGAGACATAATCGACTGCCAGCAAAATGTACTGATTATTGCAAGACGAGATAAAAGGCCCTATGAAATCGATTCCCCATACATCAAAGACCTCGACTTCAAGCATCACATTTAATGGCATCTCATCCTTCCTTGACAAATTTCCCACTCTTTGGCAACGATCACACCTTAAAACAAACTGATGAGCATCCTTGAACAAGGTGGGCCAGAAAAAACCTGCTTGCAGAATACGAGCTGCCGTTTTCTCACCTCCATAGTGTCCACCATAAACCGTGGAATGGCAGTCTCGTAATATCCCCTCCGTCTCACAGAACGGGATACATCTCCTGATGATCTGGTCAGCTCCCTGTCTAAACAAATATGGTTCATCCCACATATACCACTTCACCTCATGCATAAGCTTCTTCTTTTGCGCGGATGTCAAATTGGGAGGCATTATATTGCTGACAAGATAGTTTACAATATCTGTAAACCATGGTTCTTCCTCCTGAATTGCAAACAACTGCTCATCCGGAAAAGATTCATTGATTAACGTCCTATCTTGTGAAGTAGAATCGGGATTCTCCAACCTAGAGAGATGGTCAGCTACTTGATTCTCGGTACCTTTTCTATCTTTGATCTCTAACTCAAATTCCTGAAGTAAAAGCACCCAACGAATGAGTCTCGGCTTCGAATCCTTCTTAGAAACCAGATAGCGAATAGCTGCATGATCAGTGAATACTGTCACTTTCGTACCAAGCAGATAAGATCGAAATTTCTCAAAGCCAAAGACTATAGCCAAAAGCTCCTTCTCAGTAGTGGTGTAGTTCAATTGGGCCCCATTTAAAGTCTTACTCGCATAGTAGACCACATGGAAGAGATTTTTCTTGCGCTGTCCCAGAACTGTACCTACCGCATAGTCACTCGCGTCACACATCAACTCAAACGGTTCTGTCCAATCTGGTGCTGTAATAACTGGTGCCGTGATCAAACTCTCCTTGAGAGTCTCGAATGCTGCCAAACATTCATCATCAAATTTGAAAGGCACATCTTTCTCAAGTAAATTGCACAACGGCTTAGATATCTTTGAAAAGTCCTTAATGAATCGTCGATAAAAACCCGCATGACCGAGAAAACTACGGATTCCTTTCACTGAATTAGGTGGGGGAAGATTTTCAATGACTCCCACCTTGGCCTTGTCCACCTCCAGACCTTTGCTAGAGACCTTATGCCCAAGGATAATGCCTTCACGCACCATAAAATGACATTTCTCCCAATTAAGCACCAAATTAGTTTCCACGCATCTTTTGAGTACGGCGCGCAGATTATTCAAGCATTCATCATATGAGTGTCCAAAGACGGAGAAGTCATCCATGAACACTTCGACGTTATTTCCAATCATGTCAGAGAATATAGCCATCATACATCTCTGAAAGGTGGCCGGGGTGCCACATAACCCAAACGAAACTCTACGAAAAGCAAATGTGCCAAATGGACAAGTGAAGGTAGTCTTTTCCTGATCCTCTGGTGCAATACAAATCTGATTATACCCGGAATACCCATCCAGAAGAAAAAAATACTCATGTCCCGCCAATCTGTCAAGCATTTGATCAATAAAAGGGAGAGGGAAGTGATCCTTTCTTGTGGCTTTGTTCAATTTTCTATAATCCATGCATACTCTCCATTCTGTAACTGTTCGAGTAGGGTTGAGCTCATTCTTTTCATTTGCGACCACAGTGATACCTCCCTTCTTAGGAACACATTGTACAGGGCTCACCCACGAGCTGTCAGAAATAGGATAAATGATGCCTGCATCTAGCCATTTCAGAATTTCTTTCTTCACCACCTCCTTCATGATTGGGTTCAGTCTTCGCTGCTGTTCCACAGTTGGCTTACTACCTTCTTCTAACAGAATTTTATGCATACAATATGAGGGACTTATCCCCTTGATGTCTGCTATAGTCCATCCTATAGCCGATTTGAATTCTCTCAAAATCCTTAAGAGCTTGTCTTCCTCACTACCTGAAAGGTCAGCTGAAATAATAACAGGTAACGTAGATGAATCACCTAAAAAGGCGTACCTCAAGTGTTCAGGTAATGGTTTGAGCTCTAAGGTAGGCGCTTCTTCTATTGATGGTTTGAGCTTCCCTTCAGCGTTCTTGAGGTCAGAAGTACCAAGAGATTCAAATGGTATATCTAGCTTTCGCTTCCAGGGAGAAGCGTTCAGATATTGTAATTGCTCATTGCTATCTTCATCATCACTGTCAAATTCCCCCACTAAGGCCTTTTCCAATGCATCATACATTAGCATGTGATCGAGTTCCGAAGTAACCGCAGAATCAATCACATCCACTTTGAAGCACTCCTCATCTTCTGTAGGGAATTTCATTGCCTTGAATACGTTGAAGGTCAAATCCTGATCTTGAACCCGCATAGTAAGTTCTCCTTTTTGCACATCTATCAAGGTACGGCCAGTTGCCAGGAAAGGCCTCCCCAAGATTATGGGAATCTTTTTATCTTCCTCAAAATCAGCAGGAAAGAAAAGCTTATCCACCTTGATGAGCACATCCTCAACTATGCCCCTTGGGTAAGTAATGGAACGGTCCACCAATTGTAGCGACATGTATGTGGGTTTTGGATCAGGTAGGTCCAGCTTTTTAAAGATTGACAACGGCATCAGATTAATGCTTGCTCCCAAATCACAAAGGCACTTGTCAAAAGTTAGATTGCCAATGGTGCAAGGAATGGTGAAGCTTCCTGGATCTTTCAGTTTTGGTGGTAACTTTTGTTGCAGAACCGCGCTGCATTCTTCCGTGAGAGCAACGGTTTCAAGGTCATCCAGTTTCACCTTCCTTGAAAGAATAGTCTTCATAAACTTCGCATAACTAGGCATTTGTTCCAGAGCCTCAGTCTTTGCCATAGAAACTGAGTAAGAGCACTCCTCATAGCAGCAGTCTTTGCCATTGGATAAAACTTCACCAGAAACTTTTGTGCAAGATCTTGCCACGTAGTGATGGACCCAGCTGGTTCAGAATGTAACCAGTCTTTAGCCTTATCCCTCAGTGAGAATGGGAAAAGCCTCAACTTGATAGCCTCATCAGTCACGCCATTATACTTAAAAGTGCTGCAAATCTCGACAAAATTCCTTATATGCATGTTGGGGTCTTCAGTTGCCGCTCCTCCAAAAGAAACAAAATTCTGCACCATCTGAATAGTGCCCAGCTTAATTTCAAAGGTGTTAGCTTGAATAGCCGGATGAAGGATGCTTGACTGAATGTCATCAATTTTAGGCCGAGAAAAATCCATAAGAGCTGGATCAGCTTGAACAATATGATCTCCCATATTTACTGGTTCTTTCTGCTCAGTTCCTGAATCCGAATCCTCAAAATCTAACTTCTCCGGTGTATCAAGAACTTCATCTTTCTCCTCAGCTGTATCTAAGGTCCTCTTGCGAGCACGAGAACGAGTTTGCATAAATGCACTAAAGTACCTGAAACACAACCGAAAAGAGTAATTAACTACTACGTCCTAATCACTGAGTCCTAATGACCAATGGTGGTAAGTACATAAACTAAACAAATACGCCGAGTCCCCGGCAGCGGCGCCAAAAACTTGTTAGGGCAAAATCACGCACTAATATTCACGCAAGTATACGCGTTCGCAAGTAATATAGAATACTTTCTAGTTCGTTCCCTCAAAGACTCAGACTAAGTTATTGTCTAATTTAACTCACTCACCAATGTATGATTACTTCTCAATGTTAAGATAATAACACTTAAAATTGTTGATTAAATATTAACTATAATTAACTACTTAATTAACCACTTAACTAACACTGCAATTTATCAATAATAAAACACTCATGAGATCACAACTTCATTATTACTTCCTTCTATAGCCATAGTTATTACCCTTAGCATGTGACAGTGATGATATTAATCGAATAACACAAAACTGATAAAAGCCAACTTTCATTGTACTAATACCATTCTACCAAACATCCACAATTAAGATAGAAATTGAATAGTCATCAATTATGTTGAGTTCCTATATGTCTACAGAAATTGACAACACAACGATTTAAGCACAAGTTACTCCTTTTGATTACATAGGGCAAATAAAACTGTTAGAGTTACCCACTAATCATGCACAACGTACATGAACCTATGCTAGCATGGCAAGTTCTAAACCTCAAGATCCACTGTCACTTCACAAGAGATTAACACCCTATCTTATATGTTCGCGACGCACATAAGACGAATACGCACAACCTATACTAGATATCATGCAATCATCACACACTAAAGTATTAAACAATTAACTAAAGAATTCCATAATAAATCCATTGCAACCCCATGATCACGATTAGCCCATAATAGAACTTATCGTCATCATGGGTTCATATGAAATCATGATAAACGAACACAAGAAAATAACAACTAAACTAATTATATTAAAACAGAGTACGTCACAAGAGTAAATAAATCAAAGCAAGAAAACTAGCATCCAACGTTACAACGAAAAAAGAATCACAAGAATATATGCTTCCTCTTCGTTGCTGTGTGCTAAATCGGTCTTCTTCCTTATCTCCTTCGCTTCTTGCACAACACAATCTAAAACATAATCCCTTCTTAATACCCTGTAAAAAACGTCTCAAATCTACTTATATAATAGTCCCATAAAACTCAGATTACATAGAAGTTGGAAGCCAAACAGAAGTAGAAGTCTAAAATAATATATTATTTTCCCCGACCCTGCGCGGCCGCTCAGCATTTCTGCGCGGGCGCGCAAGGCTGCTGCGCGGCCGCTCAGCATAGCTGCGCGGGCGCGCAGGACCCTACTGGAAAATTTCCAGGTTTGCTCCGTTTCTTCGCCGTAATCTGCCCGTTCTTTTCCTCTCGCAATGGTGAACACATGCCAAGGCTTATTCTTGATGATTCCTCCTCCGAAATGCAACTAATACCCTGAAATGCATAAACACTAGAAAAACGCATCAAATACACAAAATACTTGATTTCAAGACACCAATTTAAGCCATTTTAAGACGTTCTAAGTGATATAAAATGCCACTTATCACTTCTTAGGACTCCAAAGTCCATTCTGATTCTGAAACTTGCCCACCAAGTCTCCTAACCCAAGTCCAATTCAAGAACTCCCAACATCTATATAAGGGGTCTCACCCCACAGATCAGAACTACGTTTTTTGACTTGATCCTTGACATACTACAAGGTACGTAGGCATCTTGTAAGGCAGATTGAGTCACGAAACATAAGAGCAGTCAAATCGAGCCTCGAAGCTCACATTCCTTAGTGATAAATACAACAATTGTTCTATTTTAGTTTTTGATCCATAACATTTGGCGCTGTCTATGGGAAAGCACAATAACAACCATGGTGAGAACACGGAGAACAAGCAGCACCCTTGAAGGAGGAACACCCGCGGGGACAACCCAAGAGATTTCGTCAATCGTGGAGGTACCTCCGCATTCAACCTATGCCTCCACCCAAGGAGAAGCCCAGGTAGTGGCAACTGAACCTCAGCCACAAGGGACGATTCCCTCGGCTACTCAAGGGACGAATTCCCAACTTCAACAGCTACATACACCTGTGAATTCTCGACCCGTTGGGTATGAGTATTCAACTATTGTGACTACTAACCCCCCCTATGGAATGCCCCTTTACCCCGAGGTTGGAGAAAGTGGACATACTGGACGGGGTGAAGCACGAAGGTGAGCACCCCCTACATACAAGGTTTGGCTCCTATCCCGGAGGATCAGGAATTTTGTGGTCCTTATACTGAGAGAGACTCAGAATCTTCGGATGATGAAGTGCCCCCAAGAAGGAGACATGCAGGCAAAGAGCCGATGGCTGATGGTAACCAACGTCCTAGAAGCACCCGAGGGGCGAATCCCCAAGAAGTGTAGGAGAGAATCAAGGCCCATCAGGCTGAGATTCAAAGGCTAAAGCGCGACTTGGAGCCACACCAGGTTCCTAGGTCACCATTACCACCTAGGGGGAGAAATCCTCCTCCAATCATAGACCTGGATGGTCCATCACAAAGAAGGGCTGTAGTCCCCAGAGCTGATCCAAGCAATCTTCTTGCCCTTGGAGATCCTGATGATCCTACTCCACCATTCACTGAAGAGATAATGAATTCCCATATCTCAAGGAAGTTCAAGATGCCCACTATCAAAGCTTATGATGGCACGGGAGATCCCGTTAATCGTGTCAGGACATTCTCCAATGCACTGTTGTTGCAGCCCGTGAATGACGCTATTAAGTGTCGAGCCTTTCCTCAAACCTTGTCGGGCATGGCTCAAAGATGGTATAGTCATTTTCCTCCGAACTCTATTGGGTCCTTCAGAGAATTAAGTCAGGCTTTTATTAAGCAGTTCATTAGCGGGAGAGTGCATGAGAAAAGTTTAGCATCCCTCATGAGCATTATGCAGGGATGGAAGGAATCCTTGATAGACTACCTGAATCGTTTCACGAAGGAAGCTTTAAAAGTCCCGGACCTTGATGACAAGGTAGCCATGATAACACTGCAACAGGGAACTAGGGATGAGTTCTTCAAGATGTCCTTGGCCAAGCGCCCCCCTGAAAGCATGTTGTAGCTCCAAGATAGGGCCGGGAAGTACATCAAGGTGGAAGAGAGCATGAGGAAGACCGTAGTGAGCAACGAGCCCACTGGAGGCAAGAAGCGGAAAACTGATCTGGAATATATCGCTAAGGACAAGTATCCTAGAACTGAGTAAAACCCTGATTCAACCCTTAAGAAGGGAGGACCTGGGCAAAAGTTCGCTGAATACGCTAAGTTGAATGCTCCTAGAAGCCAGATCTTGATGGAAATCGAGAAAGATCAAGATATTCGTTGCCCTAAACCCTTGATGGCAGATCCTGCCAAGCTAGACAAGAGCAAATATTGTAGATTTCACAAAGATGTAGGTCATGACACCGATGAGTGTAAGAAACTGAAAGATGAAATAGAATTCCTCATTCGGAAAGGAAGATTGAACAAGTACACTGGGGAAGGAGGAGATAGGAATAACAATGGGAGAAAGAACTTTGAAGATCGTAGGAGGGACCAAGATGATCAGGGGTGGAATCCCCAGCCTAGGGGACCGGTTATAAATGCAATCTTTAGAGGACCGCGACCCCGAGAGCCTGTGATAAATACAATTTTTGGAGGACCAACTGTTGTTGGATTATCCAAGAATTCCAAGAAAGCATATACCAGAGAAGTTATGCATATTATTGGGGAAGCCCCGAAGAGGGCCAGGACAGGAGTGACAATGGCTTTTGATGATTATAACCTGGAGGGTGTGAAATTTCCCTATAACGACCCGCTGGTTATAACACCAATAATAGGAAACAGCCCGGTTAAGAGGGTCCTTGTGGATAATGGTGCTTCAGTGGATATCTTTCTCCATGACACCTTTTTAAGGATGGGTTACAATGATTCTCAACTAACCCCAACCGATATGCCGATATATGGATTTGCGGGAGTAAAGTGCCCCGTGGAAGGGATAATCAAGTTTCCAACGACCATAGGACAGGAACCAAGGAAAGCAACACATATGTTGGACTTTATGGTGGTGAAGGCTAGTTCAACTTATAATACTATCATGGGGAGAACAGGGATACACGCCTTCAAGGCAGACCCTTCTTCCTACCATTCAGCTATGAAGTTTCCCACCCGGAATGGGATTGGAGAAGAGAGGGGAGATCAAAAAATGGCTAGAAGTTGTTATGTGGCCTCACTAAGGGTAGACGGAGTCGGGGGGAAGGTTCTGCCTATTGAAGATTTGGATATTCGAGAGAATGATGAGAAAAGAGGGAAGCCAGCAGAAGACTTGGTTTCGATTCCTTTAGCTCCCGAGGATCCTGAGAAGGTGACTTTCGTTGGAGCCACACTAGAGGAGCCCCTAAGGGGGAAGTTGGTGAAATTTTTACAAGAAAATAGTGATGTGTTTGCATGTTCAGCAGCTGATATGCCAGGCATTGACCCGAAACTGATTACTCACAAGCTGAATATGGATCCAAATCGGAAGACAGTCAAGCAAAAGAAAAGAAGTTTTGCTCCAGAGAGGCAAGAAGCTATAAAACAGGAAGTAGAGAAGCTCTTATAGGCTGGTTTCATCGAGGAGATACAATTTCCAGAATGGTTAGCAAACCCTGTATGTAATAACCCCAATTTTTGGAAATTTTTGAAACACTTATGAATAGTGTTTTTGCTGAATGAGAAAACTTTTCATTCCCCACTATGTAGGGATTCTGTTATGGATATTCTGAGATTTTATTAGTACTCTATATGACATATAAGTGTATGTAAAGATCGTCAGAATCCAATTCCGAACACTTTGATTTTTTCTGGAAATCCACTAGATACGGAAAGAATTGAGTATAAGGCAACATGATAAAAAGGATTTAAATTAAAGGATTCTAAGAGAGGATCATAAAAGGAATATAATATATTGAGAAAGGTTAAGGGAACCTAAGTAATAAGATCCCGGGTATGATCCCTCAAACGATAAATGAAAACGAAAGTTAAGCGAACCGTATAACAGATCAGCGGTCATTAGGCAAACAATTAGGAAGTTAATCAAAGGGATTAGAGAGGATGATGTCACCCAACCAATGAGAAGAGGACAAGGAGGGGAAGATGACATCATAGCATGACATAAGCATGACATGGGAAGGAAGGAGATGTGGTTGAAGTAGAACCACACAAAGACAAGGTTAATAAGGTAATTAACCAAAACAAATCAAAAGAAAAATCAACCAACCAAAACAAAACAAAGCAAACACAAAAATCATTTTATTTCTCTCCACCAAGAACATTTGCTCTCGGCTTTTTCCCTTTTCAAGAAGCAAGATTTTCAAAATCCAAGATCCAAGCTTCCTAAATTGGTAAGATAATTCCCTAGTGTTCCTTATGCATAGATATGGCTATATTATGAGTTTAAGCATCCCATTCATTCTCTATCTTCTCCAATAAATCAATGAAGAAGACAATGAATAGTGATTTCAAGGTTTTTAACTTGATTTTTCTTGCTTTTCCTTTAAGATCCAAGCCTTCCTAAGACTCCTCAAGGCTTTCTAAGGCTTCCTAGCTACTCACACCACTTCAAGGAAGGTATATCATCTCCAAACCCTAGATTCCTTTGTATAATAAGATGATATTGATTGTTATGAAAAATAGTAGCTTAATGCTTGTGGTTTAAAGTTTGGGTTGGAGTGGTAGTGAAATGGAATGGTGAATCTTGTTGTTTTGGTTAAAAGAACTTAAGTATAGTTTAAATTCAAGTTTTAGGAGTAAGTAAATGGATTATAATGAGTTGGTTTGGGGCTGTTGTGATGTATTTTGGATGGAGGTTTGATTGGGGTTGAATTGTGATGGTTTTGGAATGGTTTAAATTTGGGAAATCGCGTAAACATAGCCGTCGTAATGTCCGATTTACTTTAGACTGCTTTTGTTCATAACATTAGGACCCGAGAACTCACTGCTAGATTATTACCATTTCCATTTTTAGATAGTTCATGTTACGAGCTTCGTTTTGATATGTAGTTCGTTTGATTCCGATGTACGGTTTAGGAGAAACGGTCGTTTTAAGTAACGACGTTTCGCGAACGAACCCTTACCCCTCGCCTTACTTTAAAACATAGGTTAAAGACCTTAAAGGACTAATTGAAGTATGAAACATTTATGTAAGGTGTAATAGGCAGTTGGTAAGGCACTTGCGAAGGAATCGCCTTAAAACTCGTAATGGTTAAATTATTAAAAATGGTGGAGCCGAGGGTACTCGAGTGACTTAAGAGAATCAGTAAGCGCAAAGCGAGCGTTAGAGTCTGAGTTGGTTAGAGTATAGATTTACAAGTGACTTTGGTTTAATTCCAACTTACTTGTTGTTATAGGTTACCAGACTCGTCCAGAGCCATTCGTAACCCCCAGTCGCTCAGGCAAGTTTTCTACATGTTATACTGTTGTTGTGATGTATATATGTATATGCATTATCTTGCGATAGATGCATGTTGGTTAATTAGCAAATGTTGCGATATATTGAAGCATGCTGATATGGTATATATATGCATGCCTGTTTCGTATTCTTGCCATATATATCTGTTGGTTCATTTGATAATACCTATGCTAGAGAATATCAGTAATTTGCATATACCCTTAGTATAGGGACCCAAAGGTGAAAACATTTTCTAAAACCGGGAGTCGAGGATCCCGAGTAGATTATATATATATATATTTATATATATATATATGGTTATAGTTTTTAAAACTATTAATCGAATAAGATTTATTCGATAACTTTATTTTATTATTGAATATTATTTCGAATATTCATCCGAGGACTTATGACTCATTTATTTTATTATTGAATATTATTTCGAATATTCATTCGAGGGCTTATGACTCAGCGTATTTTATTTATTGAATATTATTTGAATATTCATTTGAGGATCTATGACTCCGATTATTTGCTGAGATATATTCTTTATTTTATTAAAGAATAAGGTGTCGATAATCAAACTTATTTTCGATTATTCAAATAAAGATAGTACTTTCATATAAGTATATCTTTGGTTATTTAATATCCATTTCAAGTATAAGTTTTAAAACTTCTACTTCGATTATTTTTATAAGGATTATCTTTATGAGAATATTATTTAAATAATAATATTCAGATATTTTCTAATATATCGGGACTGATTTATTTTAATAAATCAGCAGTACTCTAAACATTCTTAAAAATGTTTTCGAGTCTTCAAAATGATTTTTAAAGTTAGAGTGGACCCCAAAACTCATTTTTTTATATTTAAGATCTTCCTTTCAAAGGGGATTTAAATACTCGCTCAAAACCTGGGGGATCCAGCTCTGTGGTGCATTTTACATTCGCAACGTGGTTGCTGTTTTGAGAGAACAAATGAATTGATTACTTACCCAACGTTCGGGAATTAAGCCCATCTAATTGAGTCGGCATAAGCGACAGGCCGGGGTACGGTCTATAAAAGTGTAAGTGGCTGGGTGGCAGTCCATCAATGCGTAAGAGGCCAGGTGGCGGTCCAGCACAAGGTCCTTATGTGGCCAGGGTGATGACCGGTGGGGGATTCATCCATCTACTAGTAGAAAAGGTTACTTATTGGTATCTTTGCCTGATCAGCAAGATATCAGGTTTATGCCAAAATTTCTTTTCTTTCCAAATTCATTGGATATTGCAACTCTATTCATACTTTACATGACAGAGGTTTTCAGGAAATGTATGAGAGATATATATAGGTGTATATATATATCGGGACTTAATGAAGTATCTCGTAACTTCATTTCATTCAATAATATTTCAAAGATTGAATCTATTCAAGTATTATCTTGTAGTCTCATCTATGTGATGAACTTTTGAACTAATTATAACTTGAACGGTGGTAGTTCAAGTAGTATTTGGAAAAGATATAAGTATATTTGAGTATCTTGTAACTTCATCTTTTAAACTTATATCTAGTAAATGATTATCTTATGCATGACAAAGATTTTCAGAAAAATGTTGAGACAATGATAGATATATGAGATCACTTTGCAACGGTATTTTTATACAGTTATACACTGGAACTCTGTGTGTATTAGGCATGGAAGAGGACTTCCAATATTTTGAAAAGTATATATATATATACTGAATATTTTGCGACTTCATCGCATTAAGATATCAACTTGGTTCATTTCTTCTTAACCAAGATTTTCTTGAGTACTATGAGAATGCTCATATATTGTAAGTTATTATAAATATTATTTTGGTGGGCTTGCTGCTCACCCTTGCTTTCTTCTTTCATCACACAACATCAGATAGGCAAGATGAACAGGACCAAGCTCCCAATTCGCGAGCGGATAGGAAACGTTCCGCAGTTTCCTATAGGCGTTGATGTCGCTGTAGCTGAGGTAGGAACTACCAATAGGCTAGGCTTTCAACTTTTGATGTATCAGATTATGTATATATATGAATTGTAATAATGGCAAAAAAATGTAAATTTATTCAGAAAACCTTTTAAGGTGTATTGGCAGATAATTGTGGAATAAAATGACTTGTGATTATTTTTGGATGTTCATCTCTGAGACTATAACGTGTGGTGTGTGTGTTTATTATGGGGTCACAGTACAGAGTAGTTGATTAATTATTAAGATTGGGTGTTATTAAGGGAAATGGAACTCGTGACAACCCGGATCCCCGACCCCGGATTTGGGGGTGTTACAGAAGTGGTATCAGAGCTAAGCGTTATAAACCTCAGAGATGATGTGACGTAAAGATAATAAGTTCACTAAGATAATAAGAACTCTTGCCAAGTTCATAGTCGGGCTACCTAACGTAGTACTGACAGTTAAAACCCTTATGGGAACCCTTATAAATATCGTGATAGAAGCGTAGTTCGTTATCGTATATGGTAGCGGGACTCCGAACCCTGAGGTTGAGGAGCAACAACACGATGATGTTTTATTACTTATTGGAGATCAGATTATGTATCCGATAGAGCGTCATAACGCGGGATCGGATGATGTTCATATTGAGGATGTAGCGGTTGAGGATGTTGTCCTAGAAGGGACAGTTGCTTAGGAGGATCCCATGGAGGATCCTGACAAGAATGAATAAAGGACCAGTGATGAATTGATGACCATGGTTAGGTCGACTACCAGAGGTAGGATTGGTCGATCACTACCGGAGGTTCGTTCAAGTTTGTAAAGATAGTAGCCCCCTTTAACGTGGCTTACTCGTAAGACTGAGAAGTTTGAATGGACAGAGAAATACGAGAACAGCTTTCAAGAACTGAAGCAAAGGTTTGTGACGGTCCCTATGCTGGCGTTGCCGGATGGAAAAGGAGATTTTGTGAAGTATAGTGACGCTTCGCACAAGGGCTTAGGGTGCGTGCTTATGCAGCACGGTAAGGTAATCGCGTACGCGTCAAGACAATTAAGGGAATATAAAATACGATATCCCCGCCCATGAGCTTAGGCTCGTGGCAATAGTTTTACCCTAAAGATTGGAGGCTTTACTTGTATGGAGAGAAGTGCGGGATTTACACAAACCATAGGAGCTCTAGTACATTTTCATGTAGAAAGAGCTCAACATACGCCAGAGGAGGCGGTTAGAGCTAATCAAGAATTATGATTGGGAGATTCTTTATCATTCGGGGAAAGCCAATATGGTGGCTGATGCCCTTAGTAAAAAGGAGAGACTCAAGATGATAATGTCTTTGAGAGAGTTTATAAGAGGTTTTGAGAAAATGGAAATAGAAGTGAAGGTAACCGGAGCCAGTATCGAAAATCTATTTGAGATCGCTATGCGGTCTGAATTATTGGAAAATTTATTATTGTGCCAAGAAAAAGTGATGAATGAAGGCAGAGAGCCAACAATTAGATAAAAGATTAATACCGAGAAAGATGATAAAGGAATAATGAGGTATTCCTACAGGATTTGGGTTCCAAATGTTCAAGAGCTTAAAGATGAGATCCTAGATGAAAGCTAGTTTGAGGAATAAGATTTAGAGCAAAACCTGAACGTGATAGTCAGGGAGGTCGCCATCAAGATAGAATGAACCCATAACATAATGAAGTGGAAAATGAGGATTTAAAATGTATAAAATAACCCCAAGTATGGGAGAAGGGTGAAACATTTCATACTAAGGAAACAGAAAGTCGAGTAAGGAAAGGAGACCCGAAACGGTACTCCTATACGGCAATTTATGGACCTGTCTAGACAGAACTTAGACTATTATCCCCAACCACCACCCTGAGGAAACAATGCGGTGAAAAAGTCTTTCAGGACCTTTAAGTCGCTAAGCTCTCCGAGTTCTAAGGAACCAGCTGACCTAGTCGAGGCAAGAGCCTGGCTAAAGGAAATATAGGAATCATTTGAGATTCTAAATGATTGACGAATCACAAAAGAGTATTTTTGTCACTTACCCTCCTAAGAGAGAGACCACCCGCTGGTGAAAGGCTAAGGAAGGCACGAAACAAGAGATTATAATAAACTGATTTAAGTTCAGTCAATTGTTTTCAGGAAAGTACTTCCCAAGGTTATGGAGATAGTGTAAAAGCTTTAGAGCCACAACAAAGGCAGACGAGTATGATGAATTGTGAATCTAAGTTGTAAAAGTTGTCAAGATTCGTTCTAAG
Source organism: Apium graveolens (assembly GCF_009905375.1). NCBI lineage: Eukaryota > Viridiplantae > Streptophyta > Magnoliopsida > Apiales > Apiaceae > Apium > Apium graveolens. Next base: position 275,817,317 of record NC_133651.1, on the reverse strand, counting down.
GGCACGAATCCAGAATGACGGGATGTTTGAAATCAATGCTTATGTTGTGTTGGTTCATGAAATAATGATAAGAGAAAGGAAAATAAAAAGAAACTGAAGTGGAAAGGAATATAAAGGCAATAGAGTTTGAGGTATGATAATGGAGTTGGGTATGAGGAAACCCTAAAGACTCGTAGCAATAGAATTCGAAAAGTATGCATTTGTCAGGATGAGGGTGATTTACCATGAGTTAAAATTGATGGTTGAGGGCATAAGAGAAACATATATTTTATCCCCTGTAAGTTGGGAGGATTCGAGGAAACCTTGAGATAGTTCGAAGGATAAGTAATAAGACGAGGATAGACTGAGGAGACAAGAAAGTAAGAAATTAGGAAAAATTGGATGAAGGAAGTGACCTTCAAGAATGTGAAGTGTAAGACCGGTGGCTTGATACCCAGAAAGGGAGACGCCATGTATGAAAGATATCCCAACATTGAGGTGACTGTTGAGATAAACAACAAAAGTAAATAAGGAATTATTAAGAAGAGGTTCACGTTGAACACGACCAATATCTTCCAGAACATCCTTGTTATCGTTACCAAATTAGGCAAGAAAAGCGGATAACCGTTGTTATCTTTTGGAGGCCATATTGATTGACCTCATTTTGAATACAGATGTTATTGTGAAACTAGGCATATACTATCGAGGTGGGAATGATTGAATAAGACACCCTTATCAGGGATATATGACTTGATTTATCCATGGAAGGATGCATGTACCTTTTAAAGGTGGAATTAAGGATAGAATATCGGTAACTTAAAACGAATCCTAGGGGAATGCATAAAGGCTGGCATTTCACCCTTAATAGGGATAGTATGAGTTTTGACAGTATGAATTGGAAAGGATTAAGGTAATAACAACCTTTAAGAATCAGTGGAGAAATTTTTTCAGAAGTATATAGATAATGGTTCTAGTATTAGTAAATGGTATTTTAGTATTCCCTGTATATAGGGAATACAGGAGGAACGATTGAAGGATAACCTTAGAGGTTTTACAAGGAGAAAGGAAATATTCGAAATTCTCAAGAATAAAAATGTTGATAAAGGAAATATGACATAATTATAATGATGCCAAGTGGGGCACGTGTTAAACCACGAGAAAGTATGGATCGAACCAGTAGAGGTCGAAATTGTTCAGGGCAATTAGGACCTAAGATAAAAGATGTTCTAAGTATGATTGAGAGTCAGTCGTGACAGTGATTAACCTCTAAAGATTGAGGCAATAACTTATGGAAAAATGGTGATATTTTTTTTTTACTCATCAGATATTAAAGAAAAGCATTTTCACATAAGCAGTGATTGAAATGAGGTAGAAAATTTATTTGGAGGTGGTTAAAATGACATTGACTGTAAGGAAATTTTACTATCAGAAAAGGCCAAAGAGGTGGCCGACACTTTAAGTGTAAGAGGACAATTACAGGTGCTCGTGCCAGAGGAATACAGTGATAATGGTTGAAGCCGTAAAGGTTATATTATGGTTTGAAAGATTGACATTCCTTCTGATGACTGTGCAATACCCAACCGTAATAGTAGTTTGGTAAAGGTTTAATTTGTGTAATCGCCATGAGCAGGCTATCTATCTCAGAAGATACTATCTTGAGATAAGCCAGGACCATGTTTCCAAAAAGGACTAGATGAACCTTTGAGTTAAGTCTTCTATTGAAGGCATATGATTAAGAATGGTATTAACCTGCTATCGTTGCTTTGATTGAAACTCTTCTGCAATTTTATCTGCTTCATGTCATGAATGTACATCAGGATCTGGAGTGTTCTTCATGAATTATGATTGGTGGTTATGATAACTCCTTAGAAGTATTCTATACGACATGTATGGACTCCGTGTGGTTAGATATTAAGATTTCATTGAAAGTGAATGATGACAGTAGGTCAGTGGTGGGCCATAGTAAGGCAGCAATGATTCTGCGAGTAATGAGCTGATTACAACCGTGAGAGCTGTATTGGAATGGATGTTGAGATTGAGTACCACTAATCGGGTCGTGGTAGTGTATAAGTTATCATTGATAGACTAATTAAGTAGAGTATCTACCTATTGAATATTTATTCCCTCTTATGAGAAGAGAGTCGTATTACTATATGAGGAAGGTTGTGGTGCAAGCATAGAATTCTAGTAACGATGATGTCTAGAATGAGATCCCAGATTCGATTTTCGATATCGAGGGAGTTTCAAAGGTGATTGTGTATAAGCTCGAGGAAGAGCATGGGTCCATAGAATGATGGACGGGATAGCGAAAATATTTAGGCATGTGAAATGCGATGCTATAATACTTGGTGTTGATATAAATACATATATGTTTTGTTCTCCTATGACAAACCTCTATAGTTCAGAGGTAGATTCCAAGCCAGATATTTTATGGCAATATTTTTTTACATATATACAATTCTCTTCAGTTCGTTATTTTCTCTTCTTTTCATTTCATGTAAGCTGAGAAGAACAACCCTTCCAGAAGGGGAGGTATTGCCGAATGACTATCTATCTGTGTGATAGAAGCCTAGTAGGATACCACATGTTGTTTAATTACTTGTCAAGTACTAAAGGCTGGCCACCTTCTGTACTAACTATGCAATGTAACAAGTGTTCATGATCATAGTGATCTCTCAACAAATTCCTTTACTTCTATATGATTGATCAAATTTTGGAAAATAGAAACAGCTGAAAAAGGAGTAATAAAGTTGTGGTAGTATTCGGAATGGAAACACATTCGTGATACTAAGGTTGACGTGGTTATTAAAAGGTTATAGAACGCTAACGAGCAAAAGTGTAACCAGTATAATATTATGTACGGAAGATAGTAACAACTACAAACTGGAAAAGGATGGGTAGTGAGAAGCAAAAGCTATAATGCGAGAAGCTATAATGAGAATCTGTGCAATAGACTTGAAAGAATTTGGAATGATCACTTAACGCAGATTGAGTTTTCTTACGACAATAGATCATATGTCAGTATTGAGATATCGCCTTATGAGATCCTTGAGGGAAGACAATGTCGATCTCCCTTATGTTAGGATGAAGTTGTAGAGCGCAAGATGCTCGGACCAGCAGTGGTCCAAAGGACCAAGGATATGATAGATCTAATCAGAGGACGGCTGGTAGTAGCCTAAGATAGACATAAAAAGTATGTTGATTTGACATGAAAGGACAAGGAATGGGAAGTAGGGGACCTAGTGATGTTATAGGTATTCATTTGGAAAAGATTGATGAGATTCGGAAAGAAAGGAAAGCTAAATCCACAATTTGTCGGACCCTTTGATATATTAAGACGTATTGGGAAGTTAGCATACGAGCTAGCCCTACCCACGAACCTGTAGCAAGTTCATAACGTGTTCCACGTATCAATGTTAGGGAAGTATAATTCGGATGCCAGATAAATAGGGGCATATGAGCGCATAGACACGCAACCCGACGTAACCTATATGGAGCAACCAGGAAGGGTTATAGAGTGAAAAGGAACAAGTGCTTAGGAGAAGGGTTATCAAACTAGTCAGAGTTTGATGGTAGAACCACAATGTGGGAAAATTTACTCGAGAGTTAGAAAGTGCAATGCTAAGAGAGTATCCCTATTCATTTTCTATTTTGATTCCGGGACGGAATCCTTTTAAGGAGGGGAGACTGTAATAACCTCAATTTTTGGAAATTTTTGAAACCCTTATGAATAGCGTTTTTGCTGAATGAGAAAACTTTTCATTCCCCACTATGTAGGGATTCTGTTATGGATATTCTGAGATTTTATTAGTACTCTATATGACATATAAGTGTATGTAAAGATCGTCAGAATCCAATTCCGAACACTTTGATTTTTCCCGGAAATCCACTAGATACAGAAAGAATTGAGTATAAGGTAACAGGATAAAAAGGATTTAAATTAAAGGATTCTAAGAGAGGATCATAAAAGGAATATAATATATTGAGAAAGGTTAAGGGAACCTAAGTAATAAGATCCCGGGTATGATCCCTCAAACGATAAACGAAAACGAAAGTTAAGCGAACCGTATAACAGATCAGCGATCATTAGGCAAACAATTAGGAAGTTAATCAAAGGGATTAGAGAGGATGATGTCACCCAACCAATGAGAAGAGGACAAAGAGGGGAAGATGACATCATAGCATGACATAAGCATGACATGGGAAGGAAGGAGATGTGGTTGAAGTAGAACCACACAAAGACAAGGTTAATAAGGTAATTAACCAAAACAAATCAAAAGAAAAATCAACCAACCAAAACAAAACAAAGCAAACACAAAAATCATTTTATTTCTCTCCACCAAGAACATTTGCTCTCGGCTTTTTCCCTTTTCAAGAAGCAAGATTTTCAAAATCCAAGATCCAAGCTTCCTAAATTGGTAAGATAATTCCCTAGTGTTCCTTATGCATAGATATGGCTATATTATGAGTTTAAGCATCCCATTCATTCTCTATCTTCTCCAATAAATCAATGAAGAAGACAATGAATAGTGATTTCAAGGTTTTTAACTTGATTTTTCTTGCTTTTCCTTTAAGATCCAAGCCTTCCTAAGACTCCTCAAGGCTTTCTAAGGCTTCCTAGCTACTCACACCACTTCAAGGAAGGTATATCATCTCCAAACCCTAGATTCCTTTGTATAATAAGATGATTTTGATTGTTATGATGATATAGTAGCTTAATGCTTGTGGTTTAGAGTTTGGGTTGGAGTGGTAGTGAAATGGAATGGTGAATCTTGTTGTTTTGGTTAAAAGAACTTAAGTATAGTTTAAATTCAAGTTTTAGGAGTAAGTAAATGGATTATAATGAGTTGGTTTGGGGCTGTTGTGATGTATTTTTGATGGAGGTTTGATTGGGGTTGAATTGTGATGGTTTTGGAATGGTTTAAATTTGGGAAATCGCATAAACATAGCCGTCGTAATGTCCGATTTACTTGAGACTGCTTTTGTTCATAACATTAGGACCCGAGAACTCACTGCTAGATTATGACCATTGCCATGTTTAGATAGTTCATGTTACGAGCTTCGTTTTGATATGTAGTTCGTTTGATTCCGATGTACGGTTTAGGAGAAACGGTCGTTTTAAGTAACGACGTTTCGCGAACGAACCCTTACCCCTCGCCTTACTTTGAAACATAGGTTAAAGACCTTAAAGGACTAATTGAAGTATGAAACATTTATGTAAGGTGTAATAGGCAGTTGGTAAGACACTCGCGAAGGAATCGCCTTAAAACTCGTAATGGTTAAATTATTAAAAATGGTGGAGCCGAGGGTACTCGAGTGACTTAAGAGAATCAGTAAGCGCAAAGCGAGCGTTAGAGTCTGAGTTGGTTAGAGTATAGATTTACAAGTGACTTTGGTTTAATTCCAACTTACTTGTTGCTTATAGGTTACCAGACTCGTCCAGAGCCATTCGTAACCCCCAGTCGCTCAGGCAAGTTTTCTACCCGTTATACTGTTGTTGTGATGTATATATGTATATGCATTATCTTGCGATAGATGCATGTTGGTTAATTAGCAAATGTTGCGATATATTGAAGCATGCTGATATGGTATATATATGCATGCCTGTTTCGTATTCTTGCCATATATATCTGTTGGTTCAGTTGATAATACCTATGCTAGAGAATAGCAGTAATTTGCATATACCCTTAGTATAGGGACCCAAAGGTGAAAACATTTTCTAAAACCGGGAGTCGAGGATCCCGAGTAGATTTTATATATATATTTATATATATATATGGTTATAGTTTTTAAAACTATTAATCGAATAAGGTTTATTCGATAACTTTATTTTATTATTGAATATTATTTCGAATATTCATCTGAGGACTTATGACTCCTTTATTTTATTATTGAATATTATTTCGAATATTCATTCGAGGGCTTATGACTCAGCTTATTTTATTTATTGAATATTATTTGAATATTCATTTGAGGATCTATGACTCCGATTATTTGCTGAGATATATTCTTTATTTTATTAAAGAATAAGGTGTCGATAATCAAACTTATTTTCGATTATTCAAATAAAGATAGTACTTTCATATAAGTATATCTTTGGTTATTTAATATCCATTTCAAGTATAAGTTTTAAAACTTCTACTTCGATTATTTTTATAAGGATTATCTTTATGAGAATATTATTTAAATAATAATATTCAGATATTTTCTAATATATCGGGACTGATTTATTTTAATAAATCAGCAGTACTCCAAACATTCTTAAAAATGTTTTCGAGTCTTCAAAATGATTTTTAAAGTTAGAGTGGACCCCAAAACTCATTTTTTTATATTTAAGATCTTCCTTTCAAAGGGGATTTAAATACTCGCTCAAAACCTGGGGGATCCAGCTCTGTGGTGCATTTTACATTCGCAACGTGGTTGCTGTTTTGAGAAAACAAATGAATTGATTACTTACCCAACGTTCGGGAAGTAAGTCCATCTAATTGAGTCGGCATAAGCAACAGGCCGAGGTACGGTCTATCAAAGTGTAAGTGGCTGGGTGGCAGTTCATCAATGCGTAAGAGGCCGGGAGGCGGTCCAGCATAAGGTCCTTATGTGGCCAGGGTGATGACCGGTGGGGGATTCATCCATCTACTAGTAGAAAAGGTTACTTATTGGTATCTTTGCCTGATCAGCAAGATATCAGGTTTATGCCAAAATTTCTTTTCTTTCCAAATTCATTGGATATTGCAACTCTGTTCATACTTTACATGACAGAGGTTTTCAGGAAATGTATGAGAGATATATATAGGTGTATATATATATCGGGACTTAATGAAGTATCTCGTAGCTTCATTTCATTCAATAATATTTCAAAGATTGAATCTATTCAAGTATTATCTTGTAGTCTCATCTATGTGATGAACTTTTGAACTAATTATAACTTGAACGGTGGTAGTTCAAGTAGTATTTGGAAAAGATATAAGTATATTTAAGTATCTTATAACTTCATCTTTTAAACTTATATCTAGTAAATGATTATCTTATGCATGATAAAGATTTTCAGAAAAACGTTGAGACAAGGTTAGATATATGAGATCACCTTGCAACGGTATTTTTATACAGTTATACACTGGAACTCTGTGTGTATTAGGCATGGAAGAGGACTTCCAATATTTTGAAAAGTATATATATATATACTGAATATTTTGCGACTTCATCGCATTAAGATATCAACTTGGTTCATTTCTTCTTAACCAAGACTTTCTTGAGTACTATGAGAATGCTCATATATTGTAAGTTATTATAAATATTATTTTGGTGGGCTTGCTGCTCACCCTTGCTTTCTTCTTTCATCACAACATCAGATAGGCAAGATGAATAGGACCAAGCTCCCAATTCGCGAGCGGATAGGAAACGTTCCGCAGTTTCCTATAGGCGTTGATGTCGCTGTAGCTGAGGTAGGAACTACCAATAGGCTAGGCTTTCAACTTTTGATGTATCAGATTATGTATATTTATGAATTGTAATAATGGCAAAGAAAATGTAAATTTATTCAGAAAACCTTTTAAGGTGTATTGGCAGATAATTGTGGAATAAAATGACTTGTGATTATTTTTGGATGTTCATCTCTGAGACTATAACGTGTGGTGTGTGTGTTTATTGTGGGGTCACAGTATAGAGTAGTTGATTAATTATTAAGATTGGGTGTTATTAAGGGAAATGGAACTCGTGACAACCCGGATCCCCGACCCCAGATTTGGGGGTGTTACATTGTAATTGTGAAGAAGGCCAATAGAAAATGGAGGATGTGTATGGACTTCACTGATTTGAATGACGCGTGTCATAAGGATTGTTTCCCGTTGCCAAGGATAGATAATTTGATAGATGCCACTGATGGACAGGAGATGTTGAGTTTCATTGATGGATTTAGTGGATACAATCAGATCAAGATACACAAGTACGACATCCCAAAGGTATCATTCATCACTGACTTTGGTGTTTATTGTTATCTTGTTTTGGCATTTGGTCTCAAGAATGGAGGAGCCACCTATCAAAGGTTGGTAAATAAAATTTTCAAGGATCTTATTGGTAAAACCATGGAAGTTTATATTGATGACATGTTAGTCAAGACACCAATTCAAGCCGTTATGAGACGCTCTAAGTGGTATAAAATGCCACTTATCACCCTGCTCCACTTGAATTTGTTTTTGATGCCGCATCAAAATAGAGAACCCAATATTCTTTTTCCTTAATGTCATTTTCTTTTTCTCCTTTATTGCCTTCTGTGTTTTGAGGCAAATTATCTTCCTGCCCCCCCACTTCTTGGTTGGGTATGGTACATTCCACCACGAAGTCAGCCAATTCCTGGGCTTTTATTGCCGTTCGTGGCTTGTACTTCATGTCAAATTCTCCCAATTCTATTGCCCACTTAATCAGCCTCCCACCAGCTTTGGGACTATGAATAATATTTCTCAAGGGATGATTTGTTAGAACTTCAATTTTATGAGCCTGGAAATAAGGGCGCACTTTCCTTGAGGCCATTACCAAAGCTAAAGCAAACTTCTCAATAGTCGAGTAATTCAACTCAGCTCCATGCAGAATCTTGCTAACATAGTATATGGGTTTCTATACTGTAAGTTCCTCCTTAACCAATACAACGCTTAAGGCATTTTCTGAAACCGCCAAGTACAAGTATAAAGTTTCATTTAGAGCTGGCTTGGCCAACAATGGGGCCTGAGCCATATATTTCTTTAATTCTTCAAATGTCTTTTGGCTTTCCTCAGTCCATAAGAAATATTTCACTTTCTTCAAGGATTTGAAGAATGAAAGGCACTTGTCTCCAGATTTGGAGATGAAACGTCCTAGAGCTGCAACTCTTCCGGTGAGTTTCTGAACGTCCTTTATGGAACATGGTGATTCCTTGTCTAGAATAAGCTTTATTTTATCTGGATTGGCCTCGATTCCTCTCTTAGAGACCATCATTCCCAGAAACTTTCCAGACCCCACTCCGAAAGCACACTTTGCAGGATTTAGCATCATTTTGTGATATCTCAAGACCTCAAAAGCTTCCCTCAAATGGGTTATGTGGTCATCCCTTAATAAACTCTTGTATAACATGTCATCAACATAAACTTCCATAGTTTTTCCTGTAAGGCCTTTGAAAATTTTATTCACCAACCTTTGATAGGTGGCTCCTGCATTCTTGTGACCAAACAACATAACATGATAACAAAAAACACCAAAGTCAGTAATGAATGATACCTTTGGGATGTAATCATTGTGCATCTTGATCTGATTGTATCCACTGAATCCATCCATGAAGCTCAGCATCTCATGACCAGTAGTAGCATCTATCAACATATCTATCTTTGGCAATGGGAAACAGTCCTTAGGGCACGCGTCATTCAGATCGGTAAAATCCACACACATCCTCCATTTTCTATTAGCCTTCTTAACATCACAGGGTTAGCTAACCATTCTGCAAATTGTATCTCATCAATAAAACCAGCCTCTAAGAGCTTTTCTACCTCTTGTTTAATAGCTTCTTGCCTCTTTGTAGCAAAGCTTCTTTTCTTGTCCTTCACAATCATTCGATTTGGTTCAATATTCAGCTTGTGAGTGATTAGTTCCGGGTCTATGCCTGGCATATCAGCTGCCGAGCATGCAAACACATCATTGTTTTCTTGCAATAATTTTACCAACTTACCTCTAAGGGGCTCCTCTAGTGTTGCTCCAATGAAAGTCACTTTCTCAGGATCCTCGGGAGCCAAAGGAATCGGAACCAAGTCTTCTGCTGGCTTCCCTCTTTTCTCATCATTCTCACGGATATTCAGATCTTCAATAGGAAAAACCTTCCCCCCAATTCCATCTTGCCCTAAGAGAGGCCACATAACAACTCCTTCCCATCTTCTGATCTCCTCTCTCTTCTCCAATCCCATTCCGGGTGAGAAACTTCATCACTGAATGGTAGGAGGAAGGGACTGCCTTGAAGGCATGTATTCCTGTTCTTTCTATGATTCCGTTGTAAATTGAACTAGCTTTCACCACCACAAAGTCCAACATTTGTGTTGCTTGTCTTGGTTCCTGACCTATGGTCGTTGGCAACTTAATTATCCCTTCCATGGGGCACTCCACTCCGACGAATCCATATATCGGCATATTGGTCGGGATTAATTGAGAATCATTATAACCCATCCTTAAAAAGGTATCATGGAGTAATATGTCCACCGAGGGACCGTTATCTACAAGGTCCCTCTTCACCGGGTTGTTCCCTATTATCGGTGTTATGACCAACGGTTCATCATGAGGAAACTTCACACCCTTCAAGTCAGAATCATCAAATGCCATTGTCACTCCTGTCCTAGCCCTCTTCGGGGCTTCTTTAATAATATGCATAACTTCTCTCGTTTATTCTTTCCTTGAGTTCTTGGATAATCCAGCAGCAGTTGGTCCTCCAAAGATTGTATTTATCACAGGCCCCCTAGGTTGGGGATTTCTCCCCTGATCATCTTGGTCCCTCCTATGATCATCAAAGTTCTTTCTCCCATTGTTATTCCTATCTCCTCCATCTCTAGTGTACTTGCTCAGCCTTCCTTTTTGAATGAGGAACTCTATTTCATCATTCAATTATCTACACTCATCGATGTCATAACCAACATCCTTGTGAAATCTGCAATATTTACTCTTATCTAGCTTGGTAGGATCAGCCTTCAGGAGTTTAGGCCAATGAATATCTCTATCTTTCTCAATTTCCATCAAGATCTGGCTTCTAAGAGCATTCAACTTAGCATATTCAGTGAACTTTTGCCCAGGTCCTCCCTTCTTCGGGGTCAAATCAGTGTTTTGCTCAGTTCTAGGATACTTGTCCTTAGAAATATATTCCAGATCAGTCTTTCGCTTCTTGCCACCAGCGGGCTCGTTATTCACTACTGTCTTCCTCATGCTCTCCTCCACTTTGATGTATTTCATGACCCTATCTTGGAGCTGTAACATACTTTTAGGGGGCGCTTGGCCAATGACATCTTGAAGAACTCGTCCCTAGTTCCCTGTTGCAGTGCTATTATAGCTACCTTGTCGTCAAGGTCTAGGACTTTTAAAGCTTCCTTTGTGAAATGATTCAGATAGTCTCTCAAGGACTCCTTCGCTCCCTGCACAATGCTCATGAGGGATGCTGAACTTTTCTCATGCACTCTCCCGCTGATAAATTATTTAATAAAAGCCTGACTTAGTTCTATGAAGGACCCAATAGATATCGGGGCAAACGGCTATACCATCTTTGAGCCATTCCCGACAAGGTTTGAGGAAAGGCTCGACACTTAATAGCGTCGTTCACGGGCTGCAACAATAGTGCATTAGAGAATGTCCTGACATGATTAGCGGGATCCCCAGTGCCATTATAAACTTTGATGGTGGGAATCTTAAACTTCCTTGAGATATGGGCGTTTATGATTTCTTCAGTGAATGGTGGAGTAGGATCATCAGAATCTCTAAGGGGAAGAAGATTGTTTGGATCAGCCCTTGGGATTCCAGTCCTTCTCTGTAGTGGACCATTCAGGTCTATGATTGGAGGAGGATTTCTCCCCTTGGAGGTAGTAGGGGTATGGAGGTCTGGTGTGCCTCCAAGTCGCGCTTCAGCCTTTGGATCTTAGCCTCATGAGCCTTGATTCTCTCCTGCACTTCTTGGGGATTCATCCCTCGGGTGCTCCTAGGGCACTGGTTACCATCATCCATTGGCTCTTTACCAGCACGCCTCCTTCTTGGGGCCACATCATCATCCGAAGATTTGGAGTCTCTCTCAGTGTAAGGACCAGAGAATTCTTGATACTCTGGGATAGGAGCCAAACCACGTATATATTGGGGCGTCTGCCCTTGTGCTTCACTCCGATTAGCATGTCCACTCCCTCCAACCTCGGGGTTAAAGGGCATCCCACAAGGAGGGTTAGTGGTCACAACATTTGAATACTCATACCCAACGGGTCGAGAATTCAAAGGAGTATGTATTGAGTGGCATTTATAACACTTTATAATGCTCTATTAAGCTTTCAATTGATGCGTTTATACTCAAGTTATTAAGTGTTTTAACATGTTTTCGAGTGTTTTTGCATTTCAGGAATTATCTAGGTAATCAGATGAATTAGCATTGTTTTGGTGCTAATTTGATGTCAAGGTGGTGTTGGAATAAAAGCTCGTTGAAAGCCGGCTCAAATCTGCAAGAAAAATGAAGAAGTCAAGTTCTGGCAGAAGCCCAGTGCGCCCGCGCTGATCAAGCGCGCGGCCGCGCCCAAAATACAAAAAGCCAGCGCGCCCACGCTGATCAAGCGTGCGGTCGCGCTGTGTCAGGATGGCAGAATCCTGATTCTACTTGGTTTCTGAGAGAAAGAATTCTACACTGCATGGGGCTGCTATATAAGCAACTTTAGGTCATTTTTAATAATATAAAAGCCAGAGACATATCATGGAGAGCCGTAAGAAGACTGTATAAGCACGATTCAACGAAGATGAAGAAGATCTTGTTTTTACTTGTGAATCTTTGTTCTAAGTTGTAACTTGGATGCTAGTTTTCTTATTTATGAATCTTAATCTTGTTTTGTACTTGGTTTTATTTATACGTTACAATGACTACGTTTGTTATACCATGTTTTCATCGGAACCCATGTTGATGATGAGTCCGATTATGGGCTAATCATTATTGTGGGGTTCTTGCGGATTTATTTATGGATTTCTTTTGGTAAATTATTTTGATGCCATAGTGTGTGGTGATTGTATGATAACCTAGTATTGGTTGTGCGTATTCGTCTTATGAGCGTCGCGAACTTAAAAGATAGTGTGTTAATTCTTAATGAAGCAAAAGTGAATTTAAAGATTTAGAATTTGCCATGCTAGCATAGGTTCATGTATTTGTTATGCATTATTCGTAGGTAATTTTAACCATCTTATTTGTCCTATGTAATCAAGATAGATAACTTGTGCTTAAACGTTATGTTGTCAAATTCTATAGACATATAGGGTCTCAATATAATTGGTGTATATTTAGCTTCTATCTCTTTTGTGGATGTCTGGTAGTATGCTACTTGTGCAACGAAAGTTGGCGTTTATCAGTTTCGTGTTGTCAAATTAGTGTCATCACCATTGCATGCTAAGGTTGAGAACAATAAGGCTATTGAATGAAGTATTTAATGAAGTTAGAATCCCATGTTTGTCATATATATTAATTCAACCAATTTTATTCTCTTAGTTATAATTGTTAGTTTAATTCTTAGTTATAAACAACCTCTATTTATTATCATCTTAGCATTGAATAATAACCATACATTGTTGCTTAAGTTCATGAATTAATTAGTTAACCAAGCCAATCTTTGTTGAAACGAACTAGAAAAGATTCTATACTACTTGCGAACTCGTATACTTGCGTGTATTATTAGCGCGTGTTTAGCATCTAACAAGTTTTTGGCTCCGCTGCCGGGGACTACAGTGTTAATTTATAGTTTATGTGCTTTCCATCAGTGGTCGTTAAAGTTCATTGACTCGAGCATTGTTACTTATTTATTTCCTTGCATTGTTCAGGTACTCTAGCGAGGGTGTATGCATACGCGTTCGCGTACTCGTAAGAGAACTCTGGATAAAGCCGAGGAAGAATTTGTGGTGGTTCGAAGGGAAATTTTTGAAGAAGAAAAGAAGGTAGAAAAAGAAGAGAAAGTCGAGGAACCAGCTTTAGTAGAGATGGATGATCAAGCAGAAAATCCTAAGGCTTTGATGGACTATTCTCAGCCTAAGATTAATGACATTTAGTCAAGCATCATCAGGCCAGCCATCAGAGCTAATACTTTTGAGATCATGTCAAGCATGATTTAGATGATAAAGAACTCAGTTTAGTTTGGGGGTTCTCCTATCGAAGACCCCAACATGCACATCAGGGATTTCATCGAGACCTACGACACTTTCAAATTCAATGATGTGACTGAAGATGCTATCAAGCTGCGACTTTCCCATTCACTATGAGGGACAAAGCTAAGTGCTGGTTACATTCTCTACCAGCAGGGTATATCACCACTTGGGAAGATCTTGCTCAAAACTTTCTCACTAAATTCTTCCATATGGCGAAGACTGCTGCAATCAGGAATGCTCTTACTCGGTTGGCTCAGCAGACTGAGGAATCTCTGTATGAGGCTTGGGATCGATATAAGGAGATGTTAAGGAAGTGCCCACACCATGGCATGCCTGATTGGATGATTATTAACTGTTTCTACAATGGATTGGGTGTTACTTCTAGACCCATCCTTGATGTAACATTAGGAGGAGCCTTGTGGGCTAAAAGCTACGATGAAGCTTATGAACTTATTGAACTGATGGTTGCTAATGAGTACCAGAATCCTTCCCAAATACTAACTCATGAAAAGGTAGCAGGAATTCTGGAGTTGGATGCAGCAAGTGCTATAGCTGCCCAACTTAAGGCTCTGACGATGAAGGTGGACACTTTGGCTAATTATAGAGTTAATCAAATCGTTAGTGTCTGTGAGCTTTGCGATGGTGCCCATGAGATAGATCAGTGTGCAATTTCTATTGAATCAACTCAGTTCGTGAGCAACTTTTAGCGCTCACAGCAACCTGTGCCAGCCACGTATCATCCTAACTGTAACACCCCCAAATCCGGGGTCGGGGATTCGGGTTGTCACGAGTTCCATTTCCCTTATCAATACTTAATCTTAACAGTCGACCAACTACTGAGTACTGTGACCCCACAATACACACACACACACACACCACAAGTTATAGTCTCAGAGATGAATACCAAAAATAACACAAGTCATTTTATTCCACAATTATAAGTCATTACACCTCAAAAGGGTTTCTGAATAAATTTACATATTCTTTGCCATTATTACAATTCATAATATACATAAGTCTGGTACATCAATAGTTGAAAACCTAGCCTATTGGTAGTTCATACCTCAGCTACGGCGGCATCAACGCCTACAGGAAACTGCGGAATGTTTCCTATCCGCCCGCGAATTGGGAGCTTGATCCTGTTCATCCTATCTATCTGTTATTGTGTGATGAAAGAAAAAAGCAAGGGTGAGCAACAAGCCCACCAAAATAATATGTATAATGATTAACAATATATGAGCATTCTCATAGTACTCAAGAAAGTCTTGGTTAAGAAGAAATGAACCAAGTTAATATCTTAACGCGACCAAGTCGCAAAATATTCAGTATATATGTATATATATATACTTTTCAAATTCTTGGAAGTCCTCTTCCATGCATAATATACACAGAGTTCCAGTTTATAACTGTATGAAAATATCGTTGCAAGGTGATCTCATATATCTAACCTTGTCTCAACATTTTTGTGAAAATCTTTGTCATGCATAAGATAATCATTAACCAGATATAAGTTGAAAAGATGAAGTTACAAGATACTCCAATATACTTATATCTTTTCCGAATACTACTTGAACTACCACCGTCCAAGTTATACTTCTTTAAGTCCTGATATATATACACACCTATATATATATACATTTCATACACTCCTTGAAAACCTCTGTTATGAAAATTATAAACAGAGTTGTAATATCCAATGAATTTGGAAAGGAGAAAACCTTGGCATAAACCTGATACCTTGCTGATTAGGCAAATATACCAATAAGTAACCTTTTCTACTAGTAGATGGACGAATTCCCCACTGGTCATCACCCTGGCCGCAATAGGACCTTATGCTGGACTGCCACTTAGCCACTTACGCATTTGATGGACTCCCACTGAGCCACTTACACTTTCATGGACGCCCACTGAGCCCATGTTGCTTATGCCGACTCAATAGATGGACTTAATTCCCGAACGTTGGGTAAGTAATCAATTCATTTATCAAAACAGCAACCTCGTTGCGAATATAAAATACACCACTGAGCCGGATCCCTCAGGTTTTGAGCGAGTATTTAAATCCCCTTCGAAAGAAAGATCTTAAATATAAAAATGAGTTTTGGGATCCGCTCTAACTTTTAAAAATCATTTTGAAGACTCGAAAACATTTTTAAGAATGTTTGGAGTGATGCTGATTTAATAAAATAAATCAATCCCAATATATTAGAAAATATATGAATATTATTGTTTAAATAATATTCCCATAAAGAATAATCTTTATAAAAATAATTGAAGTAGAAGTTGTAAAACTTATACTTGAAATGAATATTAAATAACCAAAGATATACTTATACGAAAGTAATATCTTTATTTGAATAATCAAAAGTGAGTTTGATTATCGACACATAATTTTTTAATAAAATAAAGAATATGATGTAATAAATAAGCGGAGTCATAAGTCCTCAAATGAATATTCAAAATAATATTCATTAAATAAAATAAACGGAGTCTTAAGTCCTCGAATGAATATTCAAAATAATATTCATTAAATAAAATAAAGTTATCGAATAAACCTCATTCGATTAATAATTTTGAAAACTATATCCATATATATATGAAAATATATATATATTATTCTCGGGAACATCGACTCCCGCTTTAGAAAAATGTTCACCTTTGGGTCCCCTATACTAAGGGTATACGCAACTACTGCTTATCTCTAGCATAGGTATTATGCAACTTATAAGCAATTGAATCAACACTTAGATATCAAAATTACGAAACAAGCATGCATATATACCATATCAACATGCTCCAATATATCGCAAGATTTGCTAATAACAATCATGCATCTATCTCAAGATAATGCATATACATATATTTACATCACAACAACAGTATAACGGGTAGAAAACTTGCCTGAGTGCTCCCGCATAGACTTAAGCTTAGAGTGGGTCCGATAACCTATGAACAACAACATAAGTCGGAATTAAACCCCGGTCGCTTAAGAAACTAGACTTTAACCAATTGAACCCTAACGTTCGCTTATGGTCACTCCTATGCTTAACGAATCACCTAAGTCGTTCGAGTACCCTCGGCTCCACCATTTTTAATAAATTAACTATTAAGAATTTTAAAGCGATTCTTTCGCGAGTACCTTACCAACTGCCTAATCCACTTAATATAATTGTTTCATACCCCAATTAGTCATTTAAAGTCCTTAACCAAGGTTTCAAAGTAAGGCAAGGGGTAATGGTTCAGTCGCGAAACGCCTTTAGTTAAAACGGTCGTTTCTCCTAAACCGTACATCGGATTCAAACGAACCACATATCAAAACGAAGCTCGTAACATGAACTATCGAATCATGGCAATGGTAAAACCTAACAGTGAGTTAACGGGTCCTAATGTTAAGAACAAAAACAGTCTAGGGTAATCGAACATTACGACGGCTATGTTTACGCGATTACCAATTTCGTACAACTCCAATTCAATTCACAAACAACCCACAATCATCACCATTCCACCATCATTCAACCACAACTCAATATATCAACTTATTCATCTAAACCAAGTCAAAAATGTGTCCAAGAACTTTAAATCCAACAAGTATCACTCCTAACTCCAAAATTAACAAAACCACTTACTAAACAAAGCTCTAAACATGATTACACACCCATTACACTAACCCATCATCTAAACATTAGGAAATCCAAACAAAAAAACTTAAGACTAAGATCATGAAGAGTTATACCTTCCATGAATCTTTTAATCCATGAAAGATCCTTGGAATGCCCATGGAAGCCTTAATCTAACCTCCTACAAGCTTGATCTTTCAAAGAAATCAAGAACACAAAAATTAATTTCAAGAAAGTACTATTCAACATCTTCTTGAATGATTTATTGGAAATGCTAGGAAAGGATTTTGAAGCTAAGATTCCTAGGAAGTATGTAACTTAACTAGGAGAAGCTAGGATAATTACCTTGTAAATTAGCAAGTGGAGGAGCTTGGACTTCCCTTTTTCTAAGAAAGAAGCCGAGAGCTTCATGAAGAAAAGAGAGGAAATGAATTTTTTTGCTTGCTTGGTGTATTTGTGTGGTGTTTTGTTAGCTTGGTTAGTTTAGAATTTACCATGGTAAATAATGCTTGGCTACAAATCAACCAACAAAACAATCTCACTTGTCATGCTTATGTCACCTTTCTTATGTCATCCATTTGCCACATGTCTTTGTCTTGTGGTTTGATGATGTCACAATCCTTGGCTTCTTGTACAAGCTTGTCTCTTGGTCGCTTATTTGTTTTACGGTTCGCTTAACTTTCGTTCGCATTTATCGTTCGACGGATCATATCAGGGATCTTATTACTTGGGCTTCCTGTAATAACCCCAAAATTTTTGAACTTTTAGTAAAACTTATGAATAGTGTTTTGCTGATTATGCTGAATAAGAAAACTTTCCATGCCACACTATATAGGGGTTCTTCTATTGTTATTCTGAGATTTTGTTAGTACTTTATATTGGATATAAGTGTATGTAAAGATCGTCAGAATCCAAATTCGAACACTTTGATTTTTCCCGAAAATCCACCAGATACCGAAAGAATTGAGTATAAGGGAACAGGATAAAAAGGATTTAAATTCAAGATCTTATTAGTACTTTATATTGGATATAAGTGTATGTAAAGATCGTCAAAATCCAAATTCGAACACTTTGATTTTTCCCGAAAATCTACCAGGTACCGAAATAATTGAGTATAAGGGAACATGATAAAAAGGATTTAAATTCAAGGATTATAAGAAAGGATCATAAAAGGAATATAATGTATTGATAAAGGTTAAGGGAACCCAAGTAATAAGATCCCGGGTATGATCCCTCAAACGATAAACGAAAACGAAAGTTAAGCGAACCGTATAACAGATCAGCGGTCATTAGCCAAGTAATTTATGAGCTAATCAAAGAGGTTAGTGAGGATGATGTCATCAAACCAATAAGAAGAGGACAAGCATGGGAAGATGACATAAGAATGATGACCTAAGCATGACCAAAAAGGAAGGAAGGTTGGTTGATTAAGAACCACACAAAAATCACCATGGTTAAAAGGTAAATAATTAAAACAAAAGCCAAAAACAACCAACCAACAATTCATTTCACCAAAACACGAAGTTGACTTCACTTTTCTTCAAGAAAGCTCTCGGCCCTTTTCATATTTCAAGAAGAAAAAATCCAAAATCCAAGATCCAAGCCTTGTTAATTAGTGAGGTAATTATCTAAGACTCCTTATGCATAGATATAGCTATCCTATAAGTTTGAGCTTCAAATTCCTTCACAATCTCTTCCTAAAATTCATGGAAGAAGAGGGTGAATAGTGTTTTTCAAGAACTTAACATTTTGTTCTTGAGTTTTTGTTTAGATTAAGCTTGGGTAAGGACTTTCAAGGGTGATTCCAAGCTAATTAGTTACTCCCACTCACAAGGAAGGTATAATCTCTTAACCTAGCTTCGTTATTGAATGTTAAGAGCTTAATATGAGTATTATAGTTCATAAGAGGCTTGATTGTTATGTATGTAGAGATTAGTTGGTTTTGTGATGTTTTTGGAGTTGTAAATCTTGGTTATTAGTTAAAGAACTTAAGAATAGTTTTAGTTCATGTTTGAGATTAATATAAATTGGAAAAACTTGAGGTGTTGGGGCTGTTGTAGTGATGTTTGGATGGAGTTTGGTTGTATGGTTAAATTGTGGTTGGTATGTGGTTGATTTGGAGTAGAATAAAAATTGGTAATCGCGTAAACATAGTCGTCGTAATGTCTGATTTACTTTAGACTGTTTTTGTTCTTAACATATGGACCCGAGAACTCACTGTTAGGTTTTGACCATTGCCATGATTAGATAGTTCATGTTACGAGCTTCGTTTTGATATGTGGTAATTTGAATCCGATATACGGTTTAGGAGAAACAACCATTTTAAGTAACGGCGTTTCGCGAATGAACCATTACCCCTCGTCTTACTTTGAAACATAGGTTAAAGACCTTAAAAGACTAATTGGAGTATGAATCATTTATGTAAAGTGTATTAGGCAGTTGGTAAGGCACTCACGAAAGAATCGCCTTAAAACCCTTAATGGTTAATTTATTAAAAATGGTGGAGCTGAGGGTACTCGAGCGACTTAAGTGAATCGTTAAGCGCAAAAGCGAACGTTAGGGTCTAATTGGTTAAAGTATAGATTCATAAGCGACTTTGGTTTAATTCCAACTTATATGTTGTTTATAGGTTACCAGACTCGTCCCAAGCCATTTATCACCCCCAGTCGCTCAGGCAAGTTTTCTACCCGTTATACTGTTGTTGTGATGTATACATATGTATATGCATTATCTTGTGATAGATGCATGATGGTTAATTAGCAAAGCTTGCGATATATTGGAGCATGTGATATGGTATATATGCATGTCTGTTTCTTAATCTTGATATATATATGTTGATTCAAATGCTTATAATTGCATAATACATATGCTAGAGATAAGCAATAGTTGCGTATATCCTTAGTATAGGGGACCCAAAGGTGGACATTTTTCTAAAACCGGGAGTCGATGTTCCCGAGTATATTATATATATTTATATATATATATAGATATAGTTTTCAAAACTATGAATCGAATAAGGTTTATTCGATAACTTTATTTTATTAATGAATATTATTTTGAATATTCATTCGAGGGCTTATTACTCCGTTTATTTTATTAATGAATATTATTTTGAATATTCATTCGAGGTCTTATGACTCCGTTTATTTTATTAATGAATATTATTTTGAATATTCATTCGAGGGCTTATGAATCCGTTTATTTTATTAATGAATATTATTTTGAATATTCATTCGAGGACTTATGACTCCGTTTGTTTTATTAATGAATATTATTTTGAATATTCATTCGAGGACTTATGACTCCGATTATTTACTAATTAATATTCTTTATTTTATTAAAGAATAATGTGTCGATAATTAAACTCACTTTTGATTATTCAAATAAAGATATTACTTTCGTATAAGTATATCTTTGGTTATTTAATATTCATTTCAAGTATAAGTTTTAAAACTTCTACTTCAATTATTTTTATAAAGATTATTCTTTATGGGAATATTATTTAAATAATAATATTCAGATATTTTCTAATATATTGGGACTGATTTATTTCATTAAATCAGCATTACTCCAAACATTCTTAAAAATGTTTTCGAGTCTTCAAAATGATTTTAAAAGTTAGAGCGAATCCCAAAACTCATTTTTATATTTAAGATCTTCCTTTTAAAGGGGATTTAAATACTCGCTCAAAACCTGGGGGATCCGGCTCTGTGGTGTATTTTATATTCGCAACGAGGTTGCTGTTTTGATAAATGAATTGATTACTTACCCAACGTTCGGGAAGTAAGTCCATCTATTGAGTCGGCATAAGCAACATGGGCTCAGTGGGCGTCCATGAAAGTGTAAGTGGCTCAGTGGGAGTCCATCAAATGCATAAGTGGCTGAGTGGCAGTCCAGCATAAGATCCTATTGCGGCCAGGGTGATGACCAGTGGGGAATTCGTCCATCTACTAGTAGAAAAGGTTACTTATTGATATCTTTGCCTGATCAGCAAGATATCAGATTTATGCCAAGGTTTTCTCCTTTCCAAATTCATTGGATATTGCAACTCTGTTTATAATTTTCATAACAGAGGATTTCAAGGAGTGTATGAAATGTATATATATAAATGTATAAGTATCTCGTAACTTCATTTCTTATAAATGATATTTCAAAGATTTAATCTATTCAAGTCTTATCTTGTAGTCTCATCGGTGTGATGAACTTTTGAAACTAATTATAACTTGAACGGTGGTAGTTCAAGTAGTATTCGGAAAAGATATAAGTATATTGGAGTATCTTGTAACTTCATCTTTTAAACTTATATCTAGTAAATGATTATCTTGTGCATGTCAAAGATTTTCAGAAAAATGTTGAGACAAGGTTAGATATATGAGATCACCTTGCAACGATATTTTTATACAGTTATAAACTGGAACTCTGTGGATGCTATACATGTCAGAGGATTTCAAATATTGTGAAAAGTATATATATATATATGTATATATATACTGAATATTTTGCGACTTGGTCGCGTTAAGATATCAGCTTTGTTCATTTCTTCTTGACCAAGACTTTCATGAGTACTATGAGAATACTCATATATTGTTAATCATTATACATATTATTTTGGTGGGCTTGTTGCTCACCCTTGCTTTCTTCTTTCATCACACAACAACAGATAGAAAAGATGAACAAGACCAAGCTTCCAATTCGTAAGCGGTTAAGAAACGTTCCACAGTTTTCTGGAAGCGTTGATGCCGCCGTAGCTGAGGTAGGAGCTACCAATAAGCTAGTTTTTCAACTATTGATGAACCAGAATTATGTATAATATGAATTGTAATAATGGCAAGGAATATGTAAATTATTCAGAAACCCTTTTAAGGTGTAACGGTTTATAATTGTGGAATAAAATGACTTGTGTTATTTTTGGCATTCATCTCTGAGACTATAACTTGTGGTGTGTGTGTGTGGGTATATTGTGGGGTCACATTACTCAGTAGTCGGTTGACTGTTAAGATTAAGTATTGATAAGGGAAATGGAACTCGTTACAACCCGAATCCCCGACCCTGGATTTGGGGGTGTTACATAAATGGTATCAGAGCTAAGCGTTATAAACCTCAGAGATGATGTGACGTTAAGATAATAAGTTCACAAAGATAATAAGAACTCTTGCCAAGTTCATAGTCGGGCTACCTAACGTAGTACTGACAGTTAAAACCTTACGGGAACCTTTATAAATATTATGATAGTAACATAGTTCGTTCTCATATAGGGCAGCAGGGCACCAAATCCTGAGGTTCAGGAGCATCAGCATGAGGATGTTTTATTCCATGTTGGAGATCAAATTGTGAATCCGATAGAGTACCCTAACGAGGGACCGGATGAGATTCATATTGAGAATGTTGCGGTTGAGGATGTTATCCCAGAAGGGATTGTTGCTGGGGAGGATCTCATGGAGGATCCTGGCGAGAATGAAGAGAGGACCGCTGAGGAATTGATGACCGTAGTCAGGGCGACCACCAGAGCAAGAATGGCCGCGAGGGTGGCACTAGAGGATGAAGAGTACCAAGGGCACAAAGGTTAATGAGGGCAGAAGGAGTGGGGCCTTCCATGGCACCAATTATACCAGTATCAGACCCTCTTCCAGAGGTTCCTAAAGATATCCATGAGGTTCCACCAATTCCTGTTCCCTCCCCTGTACAGAGCTCAGCACCTACTGAGTAAATGCCACCTTTATCTCCTGCACCATTGTCACCTGATACCGTGCTTGGTTATCCATTTGGATCTCCTGGGCCTGCACCACCTGCACCCCATAGACTGCTAGATGCTACCACTCAGGCTTCTCTTATCGCCGATTATTATATGACTTTGGGTGGCCTGTCTGAGGCCCGTAATGTTATGAGTGATCTGTTGGATCGATTTACTGCACCGAGGATTGAGGGTGGGGTACTTCCGGCAGGATTAGCTTATAGCATGGAAAGGATTGAGGCTACCACCCGTGTTACAGCTAGAGGCCATCTTGAGGGTCAGATTGATCCAGCTCTACTTGCAACTATCTTAGACCTCATTACCGCTTTAATGGAGCAGGTTAGGGATGTCGTGCGTGCCCGCATTTCTTGATCCATAATAGTGTGCAGAGTCTGAGCAATCTGACAAGAATTTCATGCAGCACCGCTTTTGGAGGATTAGCCTAAGTTATGAATGATTAGTTTTTAATGACTAGATGATTATCTATGGTAGTACTTTTGGGATAGAAGCGATCAGATCAAATGATGTAATTGTCTTTAATGTGTTTAGTTGTTGTACCCTCGAACAAATGGTTAAGTATATATTCATTAATTTCAGTTCAGATCAGTTTGTTTGTGATAAGTTCATATTGTTAATTGCGTTGTTAACACTTAAGAGAGTGTCATGAAGTTTATAGAACTTGAGATTTCATAATTTGCAATCATGCAAGGACTGAACGAGGGAAAGATTTAAGCAAAGTAAGTAAGACAAATATCCAGAGATTCTCAAAAATTTTCCAAGCATCATGCCCCCACGAGGAATAAGATTAGGGGAAAACCTTGAATGTGATAATCAGGGAGGTCGTAATTAAGATATAAGGAACCCAGAATATAATGAAGTGGAAAATGAGGATTTTAAATTAAAAGATGACCCCAATTATGGGGAGTAGGAAGAAATATTTAGACTGAGAAAACAGAAGTCGAGCAAGATAGGAAGAACCAGGATGGTACTCCTATTGGGCAATCCATGGACCTGCGTAAAATAAAACTTATACTTTTACCCCTAACCACCACCTTGAGGAAACAATGTGGTGTGAAATTCTTTCAGGACCTTTAAGTCGCTAAGCCCTCATAGTACCAAGGGAATAGCTGACCCAGCCGAGGCAAGAGCCTGGCTAAAGGAAATACAGGAATCATTTGAGATTCTAAATGATTGACGAATCACAAAAGACTGTTTTCTCACTTACCCTCCTAAGAGAGAGACCACCCACTGGTGAAAGACCAAGAAAGGCACAGAGCAAGAGGTTATGATAAACTGATTAAAGTTCAGTCAAAATTTTTTCGAGAAAGTAAATACCAAGGTTATGGAGATAGTGTAAAAAGCTTTAAGAGCCAGAACAAAGGCGGATGAATATGATGAATTATGAATCTAAGATTGTAAAAGTTGTCAAGATTTGTCTGGAGGACAAGAATCCCAGAACGACGTGATGTTTGAAGTCAATGATTAGTGAGTACGTGAAATGATTGTAATAGAAAGGAAAATAAAAAAAAAAGAAACTAAAGTGGAAAGGAGCATAAAGGCAATAGAGTTTGAGGAATGATAAGAGACCCGGGTATGAGGAATCCCTAAAGACTCATAGTAATAGAAAGAGAAAAGTATATGATCGTCAGGATGATGATGATTCACCATGAGTTAAAATTGATGGTTGAAGGCATAAGAGATACATATATTTTATCCCCTGTAAGTTGGGAGGATTCGAGGAAACCTTGAGATAGTTCGAAGGATAAATTATGAGACGCGGATAGACTGAGAAGACAAGAAAGTAAGAAATTAGGAAAATTGGATGAAGGAAGTGACCTTCAAGAATGTGAAGTGTAAGACCGGTGGCATGATACCCAGAAAGGGAGACGCCAGGTAGGAAAGATATCCCAATATTGAGATGACTGTTGAGATAAACAACAAACGTAAATGAGGATTTATTAAGAAGATTTTCACGTTGAACACGACCAATATCTTCCAGAATAATCCATGTTATCATTACCAAATCAGGAAAGAAAAGCGGATAACCATTGTTATCTTTTGGAGGCCATATGGATTGACCTCAATTTGAATAAGGATGCTATTATGAAATTAGGTATAGACTATCGAGGTGGGAATGATGAATAAGATAATCTATCAAGGATATATGACTTGATTTATCCATGGAAGGATGCAAGTACCTTTTTAAAGGTGAAATTGAGGATATAACTTCGATAACTTGAGATGAATCCTAGGGGAATGCATAAAGGTTGGCATTCCACCCTTAATAGGGACAGCATGAGTTTTGACAGTATAAATTGGAAAGGATCAAGGTAGCAACAACCTTTAAAGATCGGTAAAGAAATTTTTCAGAAGTACATAGACAATGGTTCTAGTATTAGTAAATAGTATTTTGATATGCCCTATACCTAGGGTGTACATGATGAAGGATTTATGGATAACCTTAGAGGTTTTACAAGGAGAAAGGTAATATTCAAAGTTCTTAAGAATAGAAATTTTGATAAAGGAAATGTGACGTAATTATAATAATGCCAAGTGGGGCACGTGTTAAACCACGAGAAAGTATGGATCGAACCAGTAAAGGTCGAAATTGTTCAGGGCAATTAGGACCTAAGATAAAAGATGTTCTAAGTATGATTGAGAGTCAGTCGTGACAGTGATTAACCTCTAAAGACTGAGGTAATAACTTATGGAAAAATGGTGATATTTTTTTTACTCATCAGATTTTAAGGAAAACATCTTCACATAAGAAGTGATTGAAATGAGGTAGAAAATTTATTTGGAGGTGGTTAAAATGACATTGACTGTAAGGAAATTTTACTATCAGGAAAGGCCAAAGAGGTGGCCGACACTTTAAAGGTAAGAGGATAATTATAGGCGCTTGTGCCAAAGGAATACAGTGATGATGGTTAAAGCTGTGAAGGTTGTATTATGGTTTGGAAGATTGACATTCCTTCTGATGACTGTGCAATACCCAACCGTAATAGTAGTTGGTAAAGGTTTAATTCGTGTAATTTCCATGAGCGGGCTATCTATCTCAGAAGGTACTATCTTGAGATAAGCAAGGACCATGTTTCAAAAAGGACTAGACGAACCTTTGAGTTAAGTCTTCTATTTAAGGCATATGATTAAGAATGGTATTAACCTACTATCGTTGCTTTGATTGAAACTCTTCTGCAATTTTATCTGCTTTATGTCATGAAAGTACGTCAGAATTTGGAGTGTTCTTCATGAATTATGAATGGTGATTATGTTAACTCCTTAGAAGAATTCGATACGATATGTATGGACTCCGTATGGTTAGCTGTTAAGACTTCATGGAAAGCGAATGACTACAGTAGGTCAGTGGTGGACCATAGTAATGCTCCAATGAGTCTATGAATAATGAGACAATGACAACGGTGAGAGTTGTATTGTAATGAATGTTGAGATTGAGTACCACTAATCGGGTCGTGGTGATGTATAAGTTATCATTGAATAGACTAATTAAGTAGATTATTTACCTATTGAATATTTATTCCTCCTTTTCAATAGAGGGTCGTATGACTATACGAGGAAGGTTGCGATGCAAGCACAGAATTCTAGTAACGATGATGTCTAGAATGAAATCCCAGATTCGATTTTCGTTGTCAAGGGAGTTTCAATGGTGAGTGTTTATGAGCTCGAGCAAAAGCATGGGTCCATAGAATGATGGACGGAATAGCATAAATATTTAGGCATGTGAAATGCGATGCTATAATACTTGATGTTGATATATATACATATATGTTTTGTTCTCCTATGATAAACCTCTATAGTGCAGAGGTAGATTCCAAGCCAGATATTATGTGGCAGCATATTTTATATATATACAATTCTCTTAAATTCGTTCTTTTCTCTCCTTTTCATTTCATATAAGCTGAGAAGAACAACCCTTCCAGAAGGGGAGGTATTGCCGAATGACTATCTATCTGTGTGATAGAAGCCTAGTAGGATACCACATGTTGTTTAATTGCTTGTCAAGTACTAAAGGATGGCCACCTTCTCTACTAACTATGCAATAGAACAAGTGTTCATGATCATATTGATCTCTCAACAAATTCCTTTACTTCTATATGATGGATCAAGCTTTCGAAGATAGAAGCAGCTAGAAAGGAAGTAGTATCAGTACGGTGGTATTCTGATTCTAACACGTTCGTGATACTAAGGTTGACGTGGTTATTAAAAGGTTATAGAATGCTAACGAGCAAAAGTGTAACCAGTATAGTATTATGTACGGAAGATAGTAACGACTACGAACTGGAAAAGAATGGGTATTGAGAAGCAAAAGCTATAATGCTAGAAGCTATGATGAGAGTCGGTTCAATAGACATGAAAGAATTTGGAATTATCACTTAACGCGGATTACGTTTTCTCACGATAATCGATCGTATGTCAGTATCGAGGTATCGCCTTATGAGATCCTTGAGGGAAGACAATGTCGATCTCCCTTATGTTAGGATGAAGATTGCAGAGCGCAAGATGCTCGGACCAGCAGTGGTCCAAAGGACCAAGGATATAATAGATCTAATCAGAGGACGGCTGGTAGTAGCCCGGGATGGACATAAGAAGTATGTTGATTCGACACGAAAGGACAAGGAATGGGAAATAGGGGACCTAGTGTTAGGGCGAAATCACGCACTAATATTCACGCAAGTATACGCGTTCGCAAGTAATATAGAATACTTTCTAGTTCGTTCCCTCAGAGACTCAGACTAAGTTATTGTCTAATTAAACTCACTCACCAATGTATGATTACTTCTCAATGTTAAGATAACACTTAAAATTGTTGATTAAATATTAACTATAATTAACTACTTAACTAACCACTTAACTAACACTTCAATTTATTAATAATAAAACACTCATGAGATCACAACTTCATTATTACTTCCTTCTATAGCCATTGTTATTACCTTTAGCATGTGACAGTGATGATATTAATCGAATAACACGAAACTGATAAAAGCCAACTTTCATTGTACTAATACCATTCTACCAAGCATCCACAATTAAGATAGAAGTTGAATAGTCATCAATTATGTTGAGTTCCTATATGTCTACAGAAATTGACAACACAACGATTTAAGCACAAGTTATTCCTTTTGATTACATAGGGCAAATAAAACTGTTAGAGTTACCCACTAATCATGCACAACGTACATGAACCTATGCTAGCATGGCAAGTTCTAAATCTCAAGATCCACCGTCGCTTCACAAGAGATTAACACCCTATCTTATATGTTCGCGACGCACATAAGACGAATACGCACAACCAATACTAGATATCATGCAATCATCACACACTAAAGTATTAAACAATTAACTAAAGAATTCCATAATAAATCCGTTGCAACCCCATGATCACGATTAGCCCATAATAGAACTTATCGCCATCATGGGTTCATATGAAATCATGATAAACAACACAAGAAAATAATAACTAAACTAATTATATTAAAACAGAGTACGTCACAAGATTAAATAAGTCAAAGCAAGAAAACTAGCATCCAACGTTACAACGAAACAAGAATCACAAGAATATATGCTTCCTCCTTCTTTGCGGTGTGCTAAATCGTTCTTCTTCCTTATCTCCTTCGCTTCTTGTGCAAAACAATCTAAAACACAATTTCCTTCTTATATCTCTATGAAAACGTCTCAAATCTACTTATATAATAGTCCCATAAAACTCAGATTACATAGAAGTTGGAAGCCAAACAGAAGTAGAAGTCTAAAATAATTCAGCTTTTTCCCCGACCCTGCGCGGCCGCTCAGCATTTCTGCGCGGGCGCGCAAGGCTGCTGCGCGGCCGCTCAGCATTGCTGCGCGGGCGCGCAGGACCCTACTGGAAAAATTCCAGGTTTGCTCCGTTTCTTCGCCGTAATCTGCCCGTTCTTTTCCTCTCTCAATGGTGAACACATGCCAAGGCTTATTCTTGATGATTCCTCCTCCGAAATGCAACTAATACCCTGAAATGCATAAACACTAGAAAAACGCATCAAATACACAACATACTTGATTTCAAGACACCAATTTAAGCCATTTTAAGACGTTCTAAGTGGTATAAAATGCCACTTATCACACCCCCAAACTTAAATCGATGCTTGTCCTCAAGCGTCACAGACTCAAAACAAATAAAAATATGCATGAATGCAATCTATATGAAAATGCAACGATCCCCCTTACTACAATTAACCAACCAAATTGTCACGTCTCAACGAATGCAGTTAGACACTAAAGATCAATAAACTCATGCAAACGGACATACAGCCAGAAACGTGGTGTGTGCAACTGCTTAACAGATATGCTTCGGAACTAGACCAATTACTATGACTAGACTATCCTCAAGGAAATCCTACGATTATACAAAGAATAAAAATTCTAGGCACAAAGTGATATACAACACTACAAGAACTCTGGAGCTTACTACGGAATTGTGCTTTTTATTTACAACTCAAATGCTTATTTGACAGTGCAATGAGTGAGGTCCACAAAAGACTTATACAATGGTATCCATGTAACGAGCGTTAGGTTAGCGGATCCCAGACTCTAAAAGCCTTAGGTCACTAGGCACAAAGTCCCCTAAAAACTTAATAACTCGAATACCAAAGAGCCCACTCTTGATCAATTATGCAATATATATATATATATATATATATTTTTTTTCTTTTCTGAGCAAGTGCGTTTCGCTCCATCTTGCTCAACCCTAGACTACTCGCATAACATGCAAGCCGGCTACTAGCCATTTGACGCCTAGCCACAACTAGCAACAAATTCCATTTTTACTCCATTTTTTTTCTTTTTCATGCCTTTACCACTAAGAACCTATTATCAAATTCTAAGCATAATAAATAGATTATCCTCGAAAATAATCAGATCATAACAACAATCTAGCCCTTAAGCATTCTCTAAGACTTAGTAAAAATACAAGTGCTTCTAGCATGCATATCAACCTACACAACTTAATAACACTTTAATGCTATCACTACACTCGCATCAATATCACAACTCAGTCGATAAATCATTGCAAAAGGGATCATGGTATATGCATGAGCTATATGATATGACAAACAACTAAAGCTATAAAAAAAACTATATGGCAAAAATTATGCAACTATATGAACTAACTATCATGAATATGCAGCTATATGACACACACAAAATATTCCTTAACTACCACCCCCAAACTTAAAATCTTCACTGTCCCCAGTGAAGGTAGTAGAAAGGAACACAGGGTATACCCACTCGGAGTCATCATCATCATCACCCTCAGTGGGTGGAGTATCAGGCGGCGGGTATGCAGAGTCCTCACCAAAAACTGGCCACTGGATATCAGCTCCAAGGCCTCGAAAAGCAGTCCCTAACGCAAGGGTGAGCTCCTGAGCAAACCTGCTCTGCGTCTCATACATGGCATCCATCCGCCGTGAAAGCCTCCTATACTGGGCATCACCCATCCCAGCACCCTCCTGAGCTCTCGAAGAACCAGCCTCACCACGCCCTGGCCTAGCCATAGTAGCACATCGTGCTGGATGCCCTCCTGGAAGACGATAACCCAGCCCATGCTCCTCAGGCTCACCACCGGTCCACTCCTGCATCCCATTCAGAGTGCCAGAATCTATCGGAGCTGCTGGCAACTGCAACTGCTCATGAGCCGGCCAGTTCACTCCTACTGCTCGGCATAGCTTCGTAACCGTGGATGCATAAGGGATGTTCATATGCTTTGCTCCCCTCAAAAACTTCAGAATTCCTTGGTAAATAAACTCACCAAGGTCCACATAGTATTCCTCATTCAGAATTCCCCACAACAACTGTGCTCTCTCAACTGTGACCTCGTGTGCATGTGAAGAAGGCAAAATATTAGCACATATAAATGCATTCCATGCACGGGCATACCTGTTCATGGCGATCGCCGGAAAGTGACGATACTCATTATTGGCTGGACTGCGGTTCCAAACTGTGCCCGGTCGACAGAGAGTCGCACAAATCAAATCCAAGTCAAAATCCTCAGCAGTCTTTTCATTTCAGTTCTCCTCCTCGGGCTTCCTCTCTCGCTGTCCAATCACACGGTGAATCGCCGCAGGATGATAATCAACCGTAAGCCCACGAACTACAGAAAACCCATTCTTTTCAGCCTTCGCGTTCGCGTAGAACTCGCGAACCACACTCATCGGTACTGCTTCGGGTGACTCACAAAAAGCTATCCATCCCTTCTCTGCAATCATGGGTAACAACTCACCATCCCTCCCTGATGGTAAAAACCCCCTCTCCTTCAGAATCGGCTTCCCCAACAGCCTAGTGTACTCCTCCTCCGCAGCTCTGTCAGTTAACCGAGGCCTTGCAGCAGTACCCCTTGATGAATCAACAGTAGGAACTGTGCTGCTGCTGTCAATAGTGCGTGCTCTCTTGGGTGCCATTGATTTGTGAATAAAAGTGTGTAAGAACTGATTTTTGATGTTTATGAGAGGGTTTAAGTGTAGGAAGTTTGTGGGAGATATGTGGGATAGGTGTATGTATATATAGGGTGTGGAGTAGGTTAAATTAGATTAGGAGTGGGGTTGAGGGATAAAATCATGGGGTAATGGGAAAAGAATTCGTGGGTTTATGGGCTGTGCTGGGTTTTTGTGTTTTTTTTTTTTTTTTTCTGAACTGTAAAAATTTTCTGGAACTCGACCCCTGCGCGGCCGCTCAGCATTTCTGCGCGGGCGCGCAGCAAGCTGCGCGGCCGCTCAGCATCTGCGCGCCCGCTCAGCATAGCTGCGCGGGGGCGCAGAGGGTCTCTGGAAAAAAAAAAATTCAGCCCCTTTTTTCTGATTTTTTTGTGTTTTTGGATAGGTTATTAACTTCTAAGGATTCCTGTAACAACAATTCATGGGTTGCCTCCCACGCAACGCTTCTTTTTCGTCATTAGCTTGACGTTCCGTACATTTCTCAAGTAGTCAACAAAATGGCACTAACCACCTCTCGGTTTGCCATGTCCCCATAGTAGTGCTTTAACCGCTGACCGTTAACCTTGAATGCTTGGTCCGAATCATTCTCAAAAATTTCCACCGCTCCATGTGGAAACACAGTTTTGACAATAAAAGGTCTAGACCACCTTGATTTCAACTTCCCAGGAAAAAGTCAGAGCCGAGAGTTGAATAACAGAACTTGTTGCCCTGGCACAAATAACTTAGGATGTAGCTTCCTATCGTGCCACCTCTTCACCTTTTCCTTATACATTTTGTTATTCTCGTACGCTTGAAGTCGAAATTCATCAAGTTCATTAAGCTGAAGCATTCTTTTCTTACCAGCTGCATCTAAATCCAGGTTCAATTTCTTCAATGCCCAGTAGGCCTTATGCTCAAGCTCCGCCGGTAGATGACATCCCTTACCGTACACCAACTGAAACGGTGACATCCCAAGTGGAGTTTTGTATGCTGTTCTGTAAGCCCAAACAGCTTCATCGAGCTTAAGACCAATCCTTCCTTGACGGACAAACAACCTTCTCTAGAATGCGCTTTATCTCTCTGTTAGATACTTCCGCTTGACCATTTGTTTGCGGATGATAGGCAGTAGCTACTCGATGATTCACATTATAATGCTGCATCATAGAAGTGAACTTACGATTGCAAAAATGCGATCCTTCATCACTTATGATTACCCGAGGCATTCCAAACCTTGTGAAAATTTGCTTATGAAGAAAATTTAGCACTGCCTTTGCATCATTTGTCGGTAAAGCTTTAACTTCTACCTATTTTGAGACATAATCGACTGCCAGCAAGATGTACTGATTATTGCAAGACGAGATAAAAGGCCCCATGAAATCGATTCCCCATACATCAAAGACCTCGACTTCAAGCATCACATTTAATGGCATCTCATCCTTCCTTGACAAATTTCCCACTCTTTGGCAACGATCACACCTTAAAACAAACTGATGAGCATCCTTGAACAAAGTAGGCCAGAAAAAACCTGCTTGCAGAATACGAGCTGCCGTCTTCTCACCTCCATAGTGTCCACCATAAACCGTGGAATGGCAGTCTCGTAATATCCCCTCCGTCTCACAGAACGGGATACATCTCCTGATGATCTGGTCAGCTCCCTGTCTAAACAAATATGGTTCATCCCACATATACCACTTCACCTCATGCAGAAACTTCTTCTTTTGAGCGGATGTCACATTAGGCGGCATTATATTGCTGACAAGATAGTTTACAATATCTGCAAACCATGGTTCTTCCTCCTGAATTGCAAACAACTGCTCATCCGGAAAAGATTCATTGATTAACGTCCTATCTTGTGAAGTAGAATCGGGATTCTCCAACCTAGAGAGATGGTCAGCTACTTGATTCTCAGTACCTTTTCTATCTTTGATCTCTAACTCAAATTCCTGAAGTAAAAGCACCCAACGAATGAGTCTCGGCTTCGAATCCTTCTTAGAAACCAGATAGCGAATAGCTGCATGATCAGTGAATACTGTTACTTTCGTACCAAGCAGATAAGATCGAAATTTCTCAAAGCCAAAGACTATAGCCAAAAGCTCCTTCTCAGTAGTGGTGTAGTTCAATTGGGCCCCATTTAAAGTCTTACTCGCATAGTAGACCACATGGAAGAGATTTTTCTTGCGCTGTCCCAGAACTGCACCTACCGCATAGTCACTCGCATCACACATCATCTCAAACGGTTCTGTCCAATCTGGTGTTGTAATAACTGGTGTCGTGATCAAACTCTCCTTGAGAGTCTCGAATGCTGCCAAACATTCATCATCAAATTTAAAAGGCACATCTTTCTCAAGTAAATTGCACAACGACTTAGATATCTTTGAAAAGTCCTTGATGAATCGCCGATAAAAACCCGCATGACCGAGAAAACTACGGATTCCTTTCACCGAATTAGGTGGGGGAAGATTTTCAATGACTCCCACCTTGGCCTTGTCCACCTCCAGACCTTTGCTAGAGACCTTATGCCCAAGGATAATGCCTTCACGCACCATAAAATGACATTTCTCCCAATTAAGCACCAAATTAGTTTCCACGCATCTTTTGAGTACGGCGCACAGATTATTCAAACATTCATCATATGAGTGTCCAAAGACGGAGAAGTCATCCATGAACACTTCGACGTTATTTCCAATCATGTCAGAGAATATAGCCATCATACATCTCTGAAAGGTGGCCGGGGTGCCACATAACCCAAACGAAACTCTTCGAAAAGCAAATGTGCCAAATGGACAAGTGAAGGTAGTCTTTTCCTGATCCTCTGGTGCAATACAATTCTGATTATACCCGGAATAACCATCCAGAAGACAAAAATACTCATGTCCCGCCAATCTGTCAAGCAGTTGATCAATGAATGGGAGAGGGAAGTGATCCTTCCTTGTGGCTTTGTTCAATTTTCTATAATCCATGCATACTCTCCATCCTGTAACTGTTCGAGTAGGGATGAGCTCATTCTTTTCATTTGCGACCACAGTGATACCTCCTTTCTTAGGTACACATTGCACGGGGCTCACCCACGAGCTGTCAGAAATAGGATAAATGATGCCTGCATCTAGCCATTTCAGAATTTCTTTCTTCACCACCTCCTTCATGATCGGGTTCAGTCTTCGCTGCTGTTCCACAGTTGGCTTACTACCTTCCTCTAACAGAATTTTATGCATACAATATGAAGGACTTATCCCCTTGATGTCTGCTATGGTCCATCCTATAGCCGATTTGAATTCTCTCAAAATCCTTAAGAGCTTGTCTTCCTCACTACCTGAAAGGTCAGCTGAAATAATAACGGGTAACGTAGATGAATCACCTAAAAAAGCATACCTCAAGTGTTCAGGTAATGGTTTGAGCTCCAAGGTAGGTGCTTCCTCTATTGATGGTTTGAGCTTCCCTTCAACATTCTTAAGGTCAGAAGTACCAAGAGATTCAAATGGTATGTCGAGCTTTCGCTTCCATGGAGAAGCGTTCAGATATTGTAATTGCTCGTTGCTATCTTCATCATCACTGTCAAATTCCCCCACTAAGGCCTTTTCCAATGCATCAGACATGAGCATGTGATCGAGTTCCGAAGTAACCGCAGAATCAATCACATCCACTTTTAAGCACTCCTCATCTTCTGTAGGGAATTTCATTGCCTTGAATACGTTGAAGGTCACATCCTGATCTTGGACCCGCATAGTAAGTTCCCCTTTTTGCACATCTATCAAGGTACGGCCAGTAGCCAAGAAAGGCCTCCCCAAGATTATGGGAATCTTCTTATCTTCCTCAAAATCCAGAATAACAAAATCAGCAGGAAAGATGAGCTTATCCACCTTGACGAGCACATCCTCAACTATGCCCCTTGGGTAAGTAATGGAACGGTCCGCCAATTGTAGCGACATGTATGTGGGTTTTGGATCAGGCAGATCCAGCTTTTTAAAGATCGACAACGGCATCAGATTAATGCTTGCTCCCAAATCACAAAGGCACTTGTCAAAAGTTAGATTGCCAATGGTGCAAGGAATGGTGAAGCTTCCTGGATCTTTCAGTTTTGGTGGTAACTTTTGTTGCAGAATCGCGCTGCATTCTTCCGTGAGAGCAACGGTTTCAAGGTCATCCAGTTTCACCTTCCTTGAAAGAATAGTCTTCATAAACTTCGCATAACTAGGCATTTGTTCCAGCGCCTCAGCGAAAGGTATATTGATGTGAAGTTTCTTGAACACCTCCAGAAACTTCCTGAACTGTCTATCCAGCTTTTGTTGCTGCAATCTCTTAGGAAAAGGTGGTGGAGGATAGAGCTGTTTTTCCCCTGTATTACCCTCAGGCAGAGTGTGTTCAACAGTAGTCTTCTTTGGTTCCGCCACTTTCTCCTTTTGCTTAGATTCTTCATCTCTAACTTCAGCTTCGACTTCTTTTGCATTTTCAGCATCAGCTACTTTTCCAGACCTTAAGGTAATAGCCTTGACTTGCTCTTTAGCTTCCTTCCTGCCTGGTACTTCCGTGTCACTGGGAAGAGTGCCAGGTTGACGATTGAGCACTGCATTGGCTAATTGACCGATTTGATTTTCCAAGGTCTTGATAGAAACCGCCTGACTCTTGCACAACAGCTTAAGTTCCTCAAAATCAGCACTAGTAGGTGCAGCTGCACTTCCCTGTTGAGGATATGATTGCCTTGTAGTATACTGCTGTGGTTGCTGGAATCTAGGTGGGTTAAACTATTTACTCACTCCTTGCTGATATGGTGGCTGAATAGCATTCTGATTATTTCCCCAGCTGAAATTTGGATGATTTCTGTTGTTAGGATGATAGGTCACTGGCACAGGCTGCTGTTGTCGCTAATAATTATTTACATACTGAACAGATTCGTTGACAAGAGAACACTGATCCGTAGCATGAGAACCTGCACAAAGCTCACAAACCATAGCTATTTGATTAACTCCATACGTAGCCAAAGAATCAACCTTCATTGATAGCGCTTGGAGCTGCTACCTTGCCTGACGTCATCCTCTGAGTTGGGTTTTGATGCTCATTTGCAGCCATCGTCTCGATAAGATTATACGCCTCAGTATAGCTTTTAGCCCATAAGGCGCCTCCAGCTGCTGCATCGAGCATGGGCCGAGATTGGGCCCCCAAACCATTATAAAAACCAGTGATTACCATCCAATCCGGCATTCCATGATGTGGACATTTTCTCAACATTTCCTTGTAGCGTTCCCAAGCCTCGCACATAGATTCTGTAGGTTGTTGCGCAAACTGAGTAAGAGCACTCCTCATAGAAGCAGTCTTTGCCATTGGATAAAACTTCACCAGAAACTTTTGTGCAAGATCTTGCCACGTAGTGATGGACCCAGCTGGTTCAGAATGTAACCAATCTTTTGCCTTATCCCTCAGTGAGAATGGGAAAAGCCTCAACTTAATAGCCTCATCAGTCACGCCATTATACTTAAAAGTGCTGCAGATCTCGACAAAATTCCTTATGTGCATGTTGGGGTCTTCAGTTGCCGCTCCTCCAAAAGAAACAGAATTCTGCACCATCTGAATAGTGCCCGGCTTGATTTCAAAGGTGTTAGCTTGAATAGCCGGATGAAGGATGCTTGACTGAATGTCATCAATTTTAGGCCGAGAAAAATCCATAAGAGCTGGATCAGCTTGAACAATACGATCTCCCATGTTTACTGGTTCTTTCTGCTCAGTTCCTGAATCCGAATCCTCAAAATCTAACTTCTCCGGAGTATCAAGAACTTCGTCTTTCTCTTCAGCTGTATCTAAGGTCCTTTTGCGAGCACGAGAACGAGTTTGCATAAACGCTTTCTAAAGTACCTGAAACACAACCGAAAAGAGTAATTAACTACTACGTCCTAATCACTGAGTCCTAATGACCAATGATGGTAAGTACATAAACTAAACAAATACGCCGAGTCCCCGGCAGCGGCGCCAAAAACTTGTTAGGGCAAAATCACGCACTAATATTCACGCAAGTATACGCGTTCGCAAGTAATATAGAATACTTTCTAGTTCGTTCCCTCAGAGACTCAGACTAAGTTATTGTCTAATTAAACTCACTCACCAATGTATGATTACTTCTCAATGTTAAGATAACACTTAAAATTGTTGATTAAATATTAACTATAATTAACTACTTAACCAACCACTTAACTAATACTTCAATTTATCAATAATAAAACACTCATGAGATCACAACTTCATTATTACTTCCTTCTATAGCCATTGTTATTACCTTTAGCATGTGACAGTGATGATATTAATCGAATAACACGAAACTGATAAAAGCCAACTTTCATTATACTAATACCATTCTACCAAGCATCCACAATTAAGATAGAAGTTGAATAGTCATCAATTATGTTGAGTTCCTATATGTCTACAGAAATTGACAACACAACGATTTAAGCACAAGTTATTCCTTTTGATTACATAGGGCAAATAAAACTGTTAGAGTTACCCACTAATCATGCACAACGTACATGAACCTATGCTAGCATGGCAAGTTCTAAATCTCAAGATCCACCGTCGCTTCACAAGAGATTAACACCCTATCTTATATGTTCGCGACGCACATAAGACGAATACGCACAACCAATACTAGATATCATGCAATCATCACACGCTAAAGTATTAAACAATTAACTAAAGAATTCCATAATAAATCCGTTGCAACCCCATGATCACGATTAGCCCATAATAGAACTTATCGCCATCATGGGTTCATATGAAATCATGATAAACAACACAAGAAAATAATAACTAAACTAATTATATTAAAACAGAGTACGTCACAAGAGTAAATAAGTCAAAGCAAGAAAACTAGCATCCAACGTTACAACGAAACAAGAATCACAAGAATATATGCTTCCTCCTTCGTTGCGGTGTGCTAAATCGGTCTTCTTCCTTATCTCCTTCGCTTCTTGTGCAAAATAATCTAAAACACAATTTCCTTCTTATATCTCTATGAAAACGTCTCAAATCTACTTATATAATAGTCCCATAAAACTCAGATTACATAGAAGTTGGAAGCCAAACAGAAGTAGAAGTCTAAAATAATTCAGCTTTTTCCCCGACCCTGCGCGGCCGCTCAGCATTTCTGCGCGGGCGCGCAAGGCTGCTGCGCGGCCGCTCAGCATTGCTGCGCGGGCACGCAGGACCCTACTGGAAAAATTCCAGGTTTGCTCCGTTTCTTCGCCGTAATCTGCCCGTTCTTTTCGTCTCTCAATGGTGAACACATGCCAAGGCTTATTCTTGATGATTCCTCCTCCGAAATGCAACTAATACCCTGAAATGCATAAACACTAGAAAAACGCATCAAATACACAACATACTTGATTTCAAGACACCAATTTAAGCCATTTTAAGACGTTCTAAGTGGTATAAAATGCCACTTATCACCTAGTAATGTTAAAGGTATCCCTTGGAAATGATGGATGAGGTTCGGAAAGAAAGGAAAGCTAAGCCCACGAATTGTTGAACCCTTTGAGGTATTAAGACATATTGGGAAGTTAGCATATGAGCTAGCCCTACCCCCGAACATGTAGCAAGTTCATAACGTGTTCCACGTATCAATATTAAGGAAGTATAATTCGGATGCCAGACAAATAGGGGCATATGAGCGCATAAACATGCAACCCGACATAACCTATATGGAGCAACCAAGAAGGGTTATAGATTGAAAAGGAACAAGTGCTTAGGAGAAGGGCTATCAAACTAGTCAGAGTTTGATGGTAGAACCACAATGTGGGAAGATTGACTTGAGAGTTAGAAAGTGCAATGCTAAGATAGTATCCCTATTCATTTTTTTCCCTGATTTCGGGACGGAATCCTTTTAAGGAGGGGAGACTGTAATAACCCCAAAATTTTTGAACTTTTAGTAACCCTTATGAATAGTGTTTTGCTGATTATGCTGAATAAAAAAACTTTCCATGCCACACTATGTAAGGGTTCTTCTATTGTTATTCTGAGATCTTATTAGTACTTTATATGGGATATAAGTGTATGTAAAGATCGTCAGAATCCAAATTCGAACACTTTGATTTTTCCCGAAAATCCACCAGATACCGAAAGAATTGAGTATAAGGGAACAGGATAAAAAGGATTTAAATTCAAGGATTATAAGAAAGGATCATAAAAGGAATATAATGTATTGATAAAGGTTAAGGGAACCCAAGTAATAAGATCCCGGGTATGATTCCTCAAACGATAAACGAAAACGAAAGTTAAGTGAACTGTATAACAGATCAACGGTCATTAGCCAAGTAATTAGGAGCTAATCAAAGAGGTTAGTGAGGATGATGTCATCAAACCAATAAGAAGAGGACAAACATGGGAAGATGACATAAGAATGATGACCTAAGCATGACCAAAAAGGAAGGAAGGTTGGTTGATTAAGAACCACACAAAAATCACCATGGTTAAAAGGTAAATAATTAAAATAAAAGCCAAAAACAACCAACCAACAATTCATTTCACCAAAATCCAAGCCTTGTTAATTAGTGAGGTAATTATCTAAGACTCCTTATGCATGGATATAGTTATCCTATAAGTTTGAGCTTCAAATTCCTTCACAATCTCTTCCTAAAATTCATGGAAGAAGAGGGTGAATAGTGTTTTTCAAGAACTTAACATTTTGTTCTGGAGTTTTTGTTTAGATTAAGCTTGGGTAAGGACTTTCAAGGGTGATTCCAAGCTAATTAGTTACTCCCACTCACAAGGAAGGTATAATCTCTTAACCTAGCTTTGTTATTGAATGTTAAGAGCTTAATATGAGTATTATAGTTCATAAGAGGCTTGATTGTTGTGTATGTAGAGATTAGTTGGTTTTGTGATGTTTTTGGAGTTGTAAATCTTGGTTATTAGTTAAAGAACTTAAGAATAGTTTTAGTTCATGTTTGAGATTAATATAAATTGGAAAAACTTGAGGTGTTGGGGCTGTTGTAGTGATGTATGGATGGAGTTTGGTTGTATTGTTACAACCGGCATTTTCGTGTAATATTATTTGTAAATTTGGTGCAATTTTAAAGTCGAATGCCAATATATTCAACTATTGTATGCTTGTGTGAATGAAAATTTCTGCGTCCTAAATTTGCTTTATGTGGTATATGATTTTTGAAAGCAAAAATTTATTTATTTCTTTTATTTTTGATTTATAAAAATATTTTAAACCTTGAATAAATTTCTTTTTAAAAGTCATTTTGTTCACAAATTTCAAAAGTGGTTTTATAAAATTTCTAAAACTCCAAGTTATTTTATGGTATAAATTTTATAATTTTTGAACTTGTATTTTATTTTATAAAAATAAATCTTTATAAATTTTAGTTATCATAATTAGCAAATTACAAGGAAGCCCTTGCATGCAAACCACCCTTTCATTATTTTCAAGGACAAAGAGGATAATTCCAAACCCACTAACTCATGAACTAGTAGCCAAATTACCTCATTGACCTTGCATGCAAGTTAGCTTAATTCTAGCTAGAAGGATACCCTTGTCATTTCTCAAACTCACTCACAATATAGTCAAATCAAGACATAAAAACAACTCAAGGAAGTGATCACCACTTCACTTCACCCCACCACTTCACTCTCATCTCCTTCCTCCCCCTCCCTCTCGGCTTTTCCCCCTCCCCTTTCGGCAATTCCCAAAAACCGAGCCCCCATCCCCTTCTTTCTTCATTTCTCACTCAAACAATCATCCTATTATCAAGTAATCCTAATCCCTACATATTGTTCTTGTATATCTTAAGTGTTTAGAGTAGAAAAACTTATGTGTTGACCTTGCATGGTGGTGTTTTGTTAAAACTCCAAGTGAATATCCTTGATTCTTGTGAATTCAAGGCTTTCACCATGAGTTATAGTAGCAAAGGGTTGAGAATTGCTAGACATGAGTATGCTACACTCATGCAATTGTTGTTTTCACAATAATCCATTCGGCCATGACTTGATAGGAGCCGAATGGATGGTGTTTTGGTTGTCATGTTCCACTTTGTGTGTTTTTATGATGATAACATGAAAATCTTTGTGAAGTCTTGATAAAACCCTTTGCATGCTAAGTGATCATCTAGATATACCTTATGCTAGGCTTGCATGTCAATTTCATGGTAAAATATATTTACAAAACATGTTGCTTTGATTGGTAAAACTCGAAGACATGCATGCATGTAAATTTCTCTTGGAATGTTGGAAGATTTTGATCATTTGGAAAGATTTTATTAGTAAGCTTTAATTTCAGTAAGAATAAGGTGTTAATATTGATTAGTGCTCCTTGATGTATGGTAATAATTCATGTATATATTATAAAAATACATAACTTGTTGTTTCAAAAACTTGATGACTTGTAAATTGTGCAATGTGATTTCCTTTGTTTTGCCATGATTGCACCTTAGGTAAGGATGATCTCCACCAAAATTATTTTGAGTGTAAGGGAGTTAATTCAGTAGATCACCATGTTTAAGTCTTGGTTTGGGTATTGGGTTGTTGGTGGTTGAGTTTGTCAAGTAAAAACCTTGGAGAAAGAAGAGTCTTAGTTTCTGCAGAAAATCAGTTTAGTACCCTGAGGTTTACAGTGAGTTTTGACCATGTCATTGATGTGCACTTTAAGACCCAAGCCACCAGAAGTTATTATTAGGAGTATATAAAAGGTTTTAGGAGTTGGTTGTAGGTTTGCATGTCGTTTGGTTAGGCGCACAAGTAGAATAACAAAATCTGTCCAGCAGGGGACAGTTTTGTTGTAACTTAGAAATAGGGAGATTTGACCATGTCATGGGTAGGCCCTCATTAGGTCCTGTTGGGCCTTAGTTAGAGGGAGTGTCAGAGAAGTTTTTCCAACCATATTTCATAGGATATGAGTTAGAACCATGTATCACAAGTTAATTCAATTCAGGGCGTTTTCTGCCTAGGAAAACAGGGGAACCTTGGACTTTAAGCTTAGGCCCAAGAAGGCCCAAGCCAGGCCCTTGAGCCACATCAAGTTTGGGAGATGCCCTAAGGTCAGGATAGTCTTTTGTGAAAGTTTTGAAGGAAAACTTGTAGTTTAAGGGTGTCTAATGCACTCAAGAAACCATAGATGTCATTCTGAAATTTACACCAGTGAGCACTTTCACTTATCGCCTAGTTTTAGAACACTTAGGAGTGAGATCTAGGTTGACCACCATAGTTTTAAGATAGTGTAAGGTCAGTAGAGCAAAAGGCCCAAGTGAGGGTCAATAGGTCTTGGATAGTTTAGTAAAGGCACATCGAGTTAGGAAGCCAAAATTTGAAGACTTTGTCTAGTTTAGTGACCAAGTGACTTAAGTTGTGAGTCGAGATCATCCAAGCCTAGTGTTGCATTATGGTGTATGTGGTATTATTTGGTATTAAAATATGATATGTGAGTATATGTGGCTATGTGTGCAATTATATTTTTAAGGTGAATATAAATTAAGTGCATATAGGCCTAAGTGCCATCCGTGTTTAAATTCGGGTTGTAGATAGGTTAAGTTGGAGAGAATATATTATAATGAGGATTATTATTTATGTAGGATCTCGAGACGAGGGTAAACTTGCCATAAAGGTCGAGTGAAGCTTCCATTTTCTCCTACCAGTTAGACGAGACCAGCCTTCCTCAAGGCAAGTGATTCAACTTATCTTTCGTATTCACTGCAAATAGCTCATATATATTGATGCAACTATCCTGAGTCATTTTGATATATTTAAATCAAGCGTATCTTATGTTTATCTTTGAATCATATAGAAATGCCATGAACCCTCGAGTACGTATTGCAAGTAGTTCAAAAGTCTTATCATGATAGTATATTAAAGTAATTTTGAATGCCATGATAAAATAAAGAGTTGTTATAGAACTTGGTTGATCCTCTTGATTACCATGCTAATGATTCCTAAGTATTGATATCTCATCCTGATACTTGAACCCCTATAGAACCTTACCTTGATACCTGAAAGCCAGATATTTATCAAAGTTGTTCCTCATTGATTGATACCCCTCTTTCTTATCCTAAAGCTTGACAATTCTGATATATCCTGAGTTAAAGATCATTTCTTCATACCTTAACACCCTTAGTATTCATGATGCTTATCTTCTTGATGATCTAGCACTTGCACCTTGACGAGAAACCATTGCTTTAAGCCCAGTTTGGCATTACCCCTTCATAATATCCAATAGCCTCACTAAATTTCCATGTCCAAGTTTTGATATATGAAAACCTTTCAGTTACCCTAATAGAGTAAAGTTTAGTGGATCATGGCCCTGAGATTTAGTACCATATTTCCCGTGTTTCGAGTTGATCTATAATCCCTTGATAAAAATGTTTACGGTCAAAAGAGATTTTGTCATAAATCGGCATCGATTTTTAAAATGATTAAAATGTGGATTTTCAGTCCCAAAGGGGGATAAATGTTTTCTATGAATAGTGGATCTGG
This sequence comes from Apium graveolens, assembly GCF_009905375.1. Taxonomy (NCBI): domain Eukaryota; kingdom Viridiplantae; phylum Streptophyta; class Magnoliopsida; order Apiales; family Apiaceae; genus Apium; species Apium graveolens. The sequence goes on along the minus strand of NC_133651.1, from coordinate 275,773,215 downwards.
ACTGAGACGCGAGTCATTTCCACACTTATATTAGGCTTAAAAGTTGCCTAGGGATCCCATTAATGTTTTAGAACCCAGCGAGGTTCAGGATTACTTCGCGGCTGATCACCGGCTGTAATCCGTAGCGTCATAAAATGATTTTGATTAAGATGTGATTTTGAAATTGTTTTGATACAAGCAAAATGATGCCATCACCCAAAGTTTTATCTTTCGTTATTATTGGTTATGTCTTCCCATTATCATTCTTTAATGTATATCTCGATTTATGTTTTGTATCGTACTGTTTAGCACTTGTTGAGCATTTGGCTCACTCCTTGCTTTACCCTAATATTACAGCTAGCAGCTATGGTTAGATTCAAGCAGACCGCCCGTAAGACCTGTGATGCTGATGCTTATGTTCGAGCTCAGGTAGAATAAGAGATAGTAGTTTCTGTGAGGACTCGATATTAAAATCAGTTGTAATAGATGGTAGTGTTGGACTGTTCCAAACCCTAAACTGTAAGATCTTGGATTTGGTTATGTTTACTTTTTTTAAATGTTTTAATAGTTATATTTAAATTATTGGTAAAGTTGGGGTGTGACATGTATGGTTAAATTGTGGTTGGTTTGTGGTTGATTTGGAGTAGAATTAAAATTGGTAATCACGTAAACATAGCCGTCGTAATGTCCGATTTACTTTAGACTGTTTTTGTTCTTAACATCAGGACCCGAGAACTCACTGTTAGGTTTTGACCATTGCCATGATTAGATAGTTCATGTTACGAGCTTCATTTTGATATGTGGTTCGTTTGAATCCGATATACGGTTTAGGAGAAATGACCGTTTTAAGTAACGACGTTTCGCGAACGAACCATTACCCCTCGTCTTACTTTGAAACATAGGTTAAAGACCATAAAAGACTAATTGGAGTATGAATCATTTATGTAAAGTGTATTAGGGAGTTGGTAAGGCACTCGCGAAAGAATCTCCTTAAAACCCTTAATGGTTAATTTATTAAAAATGGTGGAGCCAAGGGTACTCGAGCGACTTAAGTGAATCGTTAAGCACAAAAGCGAACATTAGGGTCTAATTGGTTAAAGTATAGATTCATAAGCGACTTTGGTTTAATTCCAACTTATATGTTGTTTATAGGTTACCAGACTCGTCCCAAGCCATTTATCACCCCCAGTCGCTCAGGCAAGTTTTCTACCCGTTATACTGTTGTTGTGATGTATACATATGTATATGCATTATCTTGTGATAGATGCATGATGGTTAATTAGCAAATCTTGCGATATATTGGAGCATGTGATATGGTATATATGCATGTATGTTTCTTAATCTTGATATATATATGTTGATTCAAATGCTTATAGTTGCATAATACATATGCTAGAGATAAGCAGTAGTTATGTATACCCTTAGTATAGGGGACCCAAAGGTGGACATTTTTCTAAAACCGGGAGTCGATGTTCCCGGGTATATTATATATATTTATATATAGAGAGATATAGTTTTCAAAACTATGAATCGAATAAGGTTTATTCGATAACTTTATTTTATTAATGAATATTATTTTGAATATTCATTCGAGGGCTTATGACTACGTTTATTTTATTAATGAATATTATTTTGAATATTCATTCGAGGGCTTATGACTCCGTTTATTTTATTAATGAATATTATTTTGAATATTCATTCCAGGGCTTATGACTCCGTTTATTTTTATTAATGAATATTATTTTGAATATTCATTCGAGGACTTATGACTCCGATTATTTACTAATTAATATTCTTTATTTTATTAAAGAATAATGTGTCGATAATCAAACTTACATTTGATTATTCAAATAAAGATATTACTTTCGTATAAGTATATCTTTGGTTATTTAATATTCATTTCAAGTATAAGTTTTAAAACTTCTACTTCAATTATTTTTATAAAGATTATTCTTTATGAGAATATTATTTAAATAATAATATTCAAATATTTTCTAATATATTGGGACTGATTTATTTCATTAAATCAGCATTACTCCAAACATTCTTACAAATGTTTTCGAGTCTTCAAAATGATTTTAAAAGTTAGAGCGAATCCCAAAACTCATTTTTATATTTAAATCTTCCTTTTAAAAGGGATTTAAATACTCGCTCAAAACCTGAGGGATCCGGCTCTGTGGTGTATTTTATATTCGCAACGAGGTTGCTGTTTTGATAAATGAATTGATTACTTACCCAACGTTCGGGAAGTAAGTCCATCTATTGAGTCGGCATAAGCAACATGGGCTCAGTGGGCGTCCATGAAAGTGTAAGTGGCTCAGTGGGAGTCCATCAAATGAATAAGTGGCTGAGTGGCAGTCCAGCATAAGGTCCTATTGCGGCCAGGGTGATGACCAGTGGGGAATTCATCCATCTACTAGTAGAAAATGTTACTTATTGGTATCTTTGCCTGATCAGCAAGATATCAGGTTTATGCCAAGGTTTTCTCCTTTCCAAATTCATTGGATATTGCAACTCTGTTTATAATTTTCATAACAGAGGATTTCAAGGAGTGTATGAAATGTATATATATAAATGTATAAGTATCTCATAACTTCATTTCTTACAAATGATATTTCAAAGATTGAATCTATTCAAGTCTTATCTTGTAGTCTCATCGGTGTGATGAACTTTTGAAACTAATTATAACTTGAACGGTGGTAGTTCAAGTAGTATTCGGAAAAGATACAAGTATATTGGAGTATCTTGTAACTTCATCTTTTAAACTTATATCTAGTAAATGATTATCTTGTGCATGTCAAAGATTTTCAGAAAAATGTTGAGACAAGGTTAGATATAAGAGATCACCTTGCAACGATATTTTTATACAGTTATAAACTGGAACTCTGTAGATGTTATACATGTCAGACAATTTCAAATATTGTGAAAAGTATATATATATATACTGAATATTTTGCGACTTGGTCGCGTTAAGATATCAGCTTGGTTCATTTCTTCTTGACCAAGACTTTCATGAGTACTATGAGAATACTCATATATTGTTAATCATTATACATATTATTTTGGTGGGCTTGTTGCTCACCCTTGCTTTCTTCTTTTATCACATAACAACAGATAGAAAAGATGAACAAGACTAAGCTTCCAATTCGCAAGCGGCTAGGAAACATTCCGTAGTTTTCTGGAAGCGTTGATGCCGCCATAGCTGAGGTAGGAGCTATCAATAGGATAGTTTTTCAACTATTGATGAACCAGACTTATGTATAATATGAATTGTAATAATGGCAAGGAATATGTAAATTATTCAGAAACCCTTTTAAGGTGTAACGGTTTATAATTGTGGAATAAAATGACTTGTGTTATTTTTGGCATTCATCTCTGAGACTATAACGTGTGGTGTGTGTGTGTGTGTGTATTGTGGGGTCACAGTACTCAGTAGTAGATTGACTGTTAAGATTAAGTATTGATAAGGGAAATGGAACTCGTGACAACCCGAATCCCCGACCCCGGATTTGGGGGTGTTACACTTCCCCTAAACCTTTCTCAATATTTTATATTCCATTATGATCCTCTCTTAAAATCCTTGAATTTAAATCCTTTTTATCATGTTACCTTATACTCAATTCTTTCTGTATCTGGTAGATTTCCGGGAAAAATCAAAGTGTTCGAATTTGGATTCTGACGATCTTTACATACACTTATATATCATATAGAGTACTAATAAGATCTCAGAATAACAATAAAAGAACCCCTACATAGTGTGGCATGAAAAGTTTTTCTTATTTGGCATAATCAGCAAAATCACTATTCATAAGGGTTAAAAAAAATCCAAAAATTGGGGTTATTACAGTCTCCCATCCTTAAAAGGATTCCGTCCCGGAATCAGATAGAAAATGAATAGGGATACTTTCTTAGTATTGCACTTTCTAACTCTCAAGTAAATTTTCCCACATTGTGGTTCTTCCATCAAACACTGAATAGTTTGATAACCCTTCTCCTAAGCACTTGTTCCTTTTTAAATCTATAACCCTTCCTGGTTGCTCCATATAGGTTACGTTTGGTTACATGTCTATGCGCTCATATGCCCCTATTTGTCTGGCATCCGAATTACACTTCCTTAACATTGATACGAGAAACATGTTATGACTTGCTACATGTTCGGTTGTAGGTCTAGCTCATATGCTAACTTCCCAATATGTCTTAATATATCCAAGGGTCCAACAATTTGTGGACTTAGCTTTCCTTTCTTTCCGAACCTCATCAGTCATTTCCAAGGGATACCTATAACATTACTAGGTCCCCTATTTCATACTCTTTGTCCTTTCGAGTCAAATCAGCATACCTCTTATGTCCATCTTGGGTTACTACCATCCGTCCTCTGATTAGATCTATTATATCCTTGGTCCTTTGAACTACTGCGGGTCCGAGCATCTTCTGCTCTACAACTTCATCCTATCATAATGGAGATCGACATTGTCTTCCCTCAAGGATCTCATAAGGCGATACCTCGATACTGACATACGATCAATTATCGTGAGATAACTTAATCCGCGTTAAGTGATCATTCCAAATTCTTTCAAGTCTATTACACTGAATCTCATCATAGCTTCTAGCATTATAGCTTATGCTTCTCACTACCCATTCTTTTCCAGTTCGTAGTCGTTACTATCTTCCGTACATAATACTATACTGGTTACACTTTTGCTCATTAGTGTTCTCTAACCTTTTAATAACCACGTCAACCTTAGTATCACGAACGTGTTAGAATCAGAATACCACCGTACTGATACTACTTCCTTTCTAACTGCTTCTATCTTCGAAAGCTTGATCCATCATGTAGAAGTAAAGGAATTTGTTGAGAGATCACTATGATCATGAACACTTGTTATATCGCATAGTTAGTACAGAAGGTGGCCAGCCTTTAGTACTTGACAAGCAATTAAACAATAGATGGTATCCTACTAGGCTTCTATCACACAGATAGATAGTCATTCGGCAATACCTCCCCTTCTGGAAGGGTTGTTCTTCTCAACTTACATGAAATGAAAAGGAGAGAAAAGAACGAATTGAAGAGAATTGTATATATATTAAAATATATACACAAAATATCTGGCTTGAAATCCACCTCTGAACTATAGAGGTTTATCATATGAGAACAAAACATATATGTATATAAATCAACATTAAGCATTATAGCATCGTATTTCACATGCCTAATTATTTTCGCTATTCCGTCCATCATTCTATGGACCCATGCTCTTCCTCGAGCTTATACACAATCACCTTTGAAACTCCCTCGACATCGAAAATCGAATCTGGGATCTCATTCTAGACATCATCATTACTAGAATACTATGCTTGCACTGCAAATTTCCTCGTATAGTAATACGACTCTCTATTGATAAGAAGGAATAAGTATTCAATAGGTAGATAATCGACTTAATTAGTCTATCAATGATAACTTATACTTCACCACAACCCGATTAGTGGTACTCAATCTCAACATTCATTACCATACAACTCTCGCGGTTATAATCGACTAAATATTCAAAAAATCGTTGATGCATTACTATAGTCCACCACGGACCTACGGTAGTCATTCATTTTCCTTGGAATCTTAATAGCTAACCATACGGAGTCCATACATGTCGTATAGAATTCTTCTAAGGAGTTAACATAATCACCATTCATAATTCATGAACAACACCCCAAATTCTGACGTACTTTCATGACATGAAGCAGATAAAATTATAGAAGAGTTTCAATCAAAGCAATGATAGCAGGTTAATACCATTCTTAATCATATGCCTTAAATAGAAGACTTAACTCAAAGGTTCGTCTAGTCCTTTTTGAAACATGGTCTTGGATTATCTCAAGATAGTACCTTCTGAGATAGATAGCCCGCTCATGGCGATTACACGAGTTAAACCTTTACCAACTACTATTACGGTTGGGTATTGCACAGTCATCAGAAGGAACGTCAATCTTCCAAACCATAATACAACCTTCACGGCTTCAACCATTATCACTATATTTCTCTGGCACGAGCGCCTATGATTGTCCTTTTACACTTAAAGTGTCGGCCACCTCTTTGGACTTTCCTGATAGTAAAATTTCCTTACAATCAATTTCTTTTAAATGATCTTCAACTAAATTTTCTACCTCATTTCCAATCACTACTTGCGTGAAAATGCTCTTCCTTACGCTTTGGTGAAAAAATATATCACAATTTTTCCATAAGTTATTGCCTCGGTCTTTTAGAGGTTAACATTGTCACAACTGACTCTCGATCATACTTAGGACGTCTTTTATCTTGGGTCCTACATGTTTTCACAAATCTCGACCTTCATTGGGTCGATCTATACTTTCTTATGGTTCAACACGTGCCCACCTGGCATCATTATAATTATGTCATATTTCCTTTATCAAAATTTCTATTCTTGAGAACTTTGAATATTACTTTTTTTCCTTGTAAAACCTCTTAGGTTATTCTTGAATCGCTCCTCCTGTATTCCCTATATACAGGGCATATCAAAATACCATTTACTAATACCAGAATCATTGTCTATATACTTCTGAAAAATTTCTCCACTGATCCTTAAAGGTTGTTGTTACCTTAATCCTTTCCAATTCATACTGTCAAACTCATACTATCCCTATTAAGGGTGAAATGCCAACCTTTATGCATTCCCCTAGGATTCATTTTAAGTTACCAATGTTCTATCCTTAATTCCACCTTTAGAAAAAGTACATACATCCTTCCATGGATAAATCAAGTCATATATCCCTGATGAGGGTGTCTTATTCAATCATTCCCACCTCGATAGTATATGCCTAATTTTACAATAACAACTGTATTCAAAATAAGGTCAACCAATATGGCCTCCAAAAGATAACAACGGTTATCCGCTTTTCTTGCCTAATTTGGTAAAGATAACAAGGATGTTCTGGAAGATATTGGTCGTGTTCAACGTGAACTTCTTCTTAATAATTCCTTATTTACTCTTGTTGTTTATCTCAACAGTCATCTCAATGTTGGGATATCTCTCATACCTGGCGTCTCCCTTTCTGGGTATCATGCCACCGGTCTTACACTTCACATTCTTCAAGGTCACTTCCTTCATCCAATTTTCCTAATTTCTTACTTTCTTGTCTCCTCAGTCTATCCGCGTCTCATTATTTATCCTTCGAACTATCTCAAGGTTTCCTCGAATCTTCCCAACTTAAAGGGGATAAAAAACATGTATCTCTTATGCCTTCAACTGTCAACTTTAACTCATGGTGAATCACCCTCATCCTGACGATCATATACTTTTCTATTTCTATTACTATGAGTCTTTAGGGTTTCCTCATACCCAACTCCCTTATCATTCCTCAAATCTATTGCCTTTATAATCCTTTCCACTTCAGTTTCTTTTTATTTTCCTTTCTCTTATCATTATTTCATGAACCCACTAATCATTGACTTCAAACATCACATCGTTCTGGGATTCTTGTCATCAGAACGAATCTTGAAAACTTTTACAACTTAGCTTCATATTTCATCATACTCGTCCGCCTTTGTTCTGGCTCTAAAGCTTTTACACTATCTCCATAACTTTGGGAATTACTTTCCCGAAAACAATTGACTAACTTTTAATCAGTTTATTCTAACCTCTGGCCCCGTGCCTTTCTTGGTCTTTCACCAGTGGGTGGTCTTTCTCTTAGGAGGGTAAGTGACAAAACAGTCTTTTGTGATTCGTCAATCCTTTAGAATCTCAAATGATTCCTATATTTTCTTTAGCCAGGCTCTCGCCTCTACTGGGTTCGCTTGTTCCTTGGAACTCTGGGAGCTTAGCGACTTAAAGGTCCTGAAAGAATTTCCCACCGCACTGTCTCCTCAGGGTGGTGGTTGGGGATAATACTCTAAGTTCTTTTTAGACAGGTCCATGAATTGCCGTATAGGAGTACCGTTTCGGGTCTCCTTTCCTTACTCGACTTCCGTTTCCTTAGTATGAAATGTTTCATCCTTTTCCCATACTTGGGGTTATCTTATAAGTTAAAATCCTTGTTTTCCACTTCATTATGTTATGGGCTCCTTCTTTCTTAATGGTAACCTCCCTGACTATCACATTCGGGGTTTGCCCTAAATCTTATTCCTCGAACTATGGATTTCATCTAAGATCCAGTCCTTAAGCTCTTAAACGTTTGGAACCCAAATTCTGTAGGAATACCTCGTTATTCCCTTATCATCTTTCTTGGTATTAATCTTTTCTCCAGTCATTGACTTTCTGCCTTCATTCGTCACTTTTTCTTGGCACAATATGATCTATTTCGATAATTCAGGCTGTATTGCAATCTCAAACAACGTTTCGGTACCGGCTCCGGTTACCTTCACTTTTATTTCCATTTTCTCAAAATCTCTTATCAACTCTCCCAAAGACATTTTCATCTTGAGTCTCTCCTTTATACTAAGGGCATTAGCCACCATTTTGGCTTTCGCTGGATGATAAAGAATCTCATAATCATAATCCTTGATTAGCTCTAACCACCTCCTCTGGCACATGTTGAGCTCTTTCTGCGTGAAAATGCACTAGAGCACTTATGGCTTGTGTAAATCTCGAACTTCTCTCCATACAAGTAGTGCCTCCAATCTTTAGGGAAAAACTATTGCCACGAGCCCAAGCTCATGGGTGGGGATATCGAATTTTATATTCCCTTAATTGTCTTGACGCGTACGCGATTACCTTGTTGTGCTGTATAAGAAGCACCCTAATTCCTTATGCGAAGCGTCACTAAAAATCACAAAATCTCCTTTTCCATCTGGCAACGCCAACCTAGGGGCCGTCACCACCAATCTTTGCTTCAGTTCTTAAGAGATGTTCTCGCATTTCTCTATCCATTCGAACTTCTCAGTCTTACGAGTAAGCAAGTCTTAAGTTTTGTTGTTTGGATTTCCTAATGTTTAGATGATGGGTTAGTGTAATGGGTGTGTAATCATGTTTAGAGCTTTGTTTAGTAAGTGGTTTTGTTGATTTTGGAGTTAGGAGTGATACTTGTTGGATGTAAAGTCCTTGGCCACATTTTTGACTTGGTTTAGATGAATAAGTTGAGATATTGAGTTGTGGTTGAATGATGGTGGAATGGTGATGATTGTGGGTTGTTTGTGAATTGAATTGGAGTTGTACGAAATTGGTAATCGCGTAAACATAGCCGTCGTAATGTCCGATTACCCTAGACTGTTTTTGTTCTTAATATTAGGAGTCGTGAACTCACTGTTAAGTTTTGACCATTGCCATGATTAGATAGTTCATGTTACGAGCTTCGTTTTGATATGTGGTTTGTTTGAATCCGATGTACGGTTTAGGAGAAACGACCGTTTTAAGTAATGGCGTTTCGCGACCGAACCATTACCCCTCGCCTTACTTTGAAACCTTGGTTGAGGACTTTAAATGACTAATTGGGGTATGAAACAATTATGTTGAGTGTATTAGGCAGTTGGTAAGGTACTCGCGAAATAATCGCTTTAAAATTCTTAATGGTTAATTTATTAAAAATGGTGGAGCCGAGGGTACTCGACCGACTTAGGTGATTCGTTAAGCATAGGAGTGACCATAAGCGAACGTTAGGGTTCAATTGGTTAAAGTCTAGTTTCTTAAGCGACCGGGGTTTAATTCCGACTTATGTTGTTGTTCACAGGTTATCGGACCCACTCTAAGCTTAAGTCTATCCGGGAGCACTCAGGCAAGTTTTCTACCCGTTATACTGTTGTTGTGATGTAAATATATGTATATGCATTATCTTTAGATAGATGCATGATTGTTATTAGCAAATCTTGCGATATATTGGAGCATGTTGATATGGTATATATGCATGCTTGTTTCGTAATTTTGATATCTAAGTGTTGATTCAATTGCTTATAAGTTGCATAATACCTATGCTAGAGATAAGCAGTAATTGTGTATACCCTTAGTATAGGGGACCCAAAGGTGAACATTTTTCTAAAGCGGGAGTCGATGTTCCCGAGTATAATATATATATATATATATATATTCATATATATATGGATATAGTTTTCAAAACTATTAATCGAATGAGGTTTATTCGATAACTTTATTTTATTTATTGAATATTATTTTGAATATTCATTCGAGGACTTAAGACTCCGTTTATTTTATTTAATGAATATTATTTTGAATATTCATTTGAGGACTTATGACTCCGCTTATTTATTACATCATATTCTTTATTTTATTAAAGAATAATGTGTTGATAATCAAACTCACTTTTGATTATGCAAATAAAGATATTACTTTCGTATAAGTATATCTTTGGTTATTTAATATTCATTTCAAGTATAAGTTTTACAACTTCTACTTCAATTATTTTTATAAAGATTATTCTTTATGGGAATATTATTTAAATAATAATATTCAGATATTTTCTAATATATTGGGACTGATTTATTTTATTAAATTAGCATCACTCCAAACATTCTTAAAAATGTTTTTGAGTCTTCAAAATGATTTTTAAAAGTTAGAGCGGATCCCAAAACTCATTTTTATATTTAAGATCTTTCTTTCGAAGGGGATTTAAATACTCGCTCAAAACCTGAGGGATCCGGCTCAGTGGTGTATTTTATATTTGCAACGAGGTTGCTGTTTTGATAAATGAATTGATTACTTACCCAACGTTCGGGAAGTAAGTCCATCTATTGAGTCGGCATAAGCAACATGGGCTCAGTGGGCGTCCATGAAAGTGTAAGTGGCTCAGTGGGAGTCCATCAAATGCATAAGTGGCTGAGTGACAGTCCAGCATAAGGTCCTATTGCGGCCAGGGTGATGACCAGTGGGGAATTCGTCCATCTACTAGTAGAAAAGGTTATTTATTGGTATCTTTGCCTAATCAGCAAGATATCAGGTTTATGCCAAGGTTTTCTCCTTTCCAAATTCATTGGATATTACAACTCTGTTTATAAGTTTCATAACAGAGGTTTTCAAGGAGTGTATGAAATGTATATATATATAGGTGTGTATATATATATCAAGACTTAATGAAGTATCTCGTAACTTTATTATTTATAATGATATTTCAAAGATTGAATCTATTCAAGTCTTATCTTGTAGTCGCATCAGGGTGATGAACTTTTGAAACTAATTATAACTTGAACGGTGGTAGTTCAAGTAGTATTAGGAGAAGATATAAGTATATTGGAGTATCTTGTAACTTCATCTTTTCAACTTATATCTGGTTAATGATTATCTTATGCATGACAAAGATTTTCACAAAAACGTTGAGACAAGGTTAGATATATGAGATCACCTTGAAACGATATTTTCATACAGTTATAAACTGGAACTCTGTGTATATTATGCATGGAAGAGTACTTCCAAGAATTTGAAAAGTATATATATATACAAATATACTAAATATTTTGCGACTTGGTCGCGTTAAGATATCAACTTGGTTCATTTCTTCTTAACCAAGACTTTCTTGAGTACTATGAGAATGCTCATATATTGTTAATCATTATACATATTATTTCGGTGGGCTTGTTGCTCACCCTTGCTTTCTTCTTTCATCACACAACAACAAATAGACAAGATGAACAGGATCAAGCTCCCAATTCGCGAGCGGATAGGAAACGTTCCGCAGTTTCCTGTAGGCGTTGATGCCGCCGTAGCTGAGGTAGGAACTACCAATAGGCTAGGTTTTCAACTATTGATGTTCCAGACTTATGTATATTATGAATTGTAATAATGGCAAAGAATATGTAAATTTATTCAGAAACCCTTTTGAGGTATAATGACTTATAATTGTGGAATAAAATAACTTATGTTGTTTTTGGTATTCATCTCTGAGACTATAACTTGTGGTGTGTGTGTGTGTATATTATGGGGTCACAGTACTCAGTAGTTGGTTGACTGTTAAGATTAAGTATTTGTAAGGGAAATGGAACTCGTGACAACCCGAATCCCCGACCCCGGATTTGGGGGTGTTACAGAAATGGTATCAGAGCTAAGCGTTATAAACCTTAGAGATGATATGACGTTAAGATAATAAGTTCACTAAGATAATAAGAACTCTTTCCAAGTTCATAGTCGGGCTACCTAACATAGTACTGACAGTCAAAACCCTTATGGGAACCCTTATAAATATCGTGATAGAGGCATAGTTCGTTATCGTATATGTTAGCGGGACTCCGAATCTTGAGGTTGAGGAGCAACAGCGCGATGATGTTTTATTACTAATTGGAGATCAGATTGTGGATCTGATAGAGCACCCTAACATGGGACCGGATGATGTTCATATTGAGGATGTAGCGGTTAAGGATGTTGTCCTAGAAGGGATTATTGCTGAGAAGGATGCCGTGAAGGATCCTGACAAGAATGCATAAAGGACCACTGAGGAATTGATGACCATGGTTAGGGCGACTACCAGAGGTAGGATTGGTCGGTCACTACCGGAGGTTCGTTCAAGTTTGTAAAGATAGTAGCCCCTTTAACGCGGCTTACTCATAAGACTGAGAAGTTCGAATTGACAGAGAAATGCGAGAACGGCTTTCAAAAACTGAAGCAAAGGTCGGTGACGGCTCCTATGTTGGCGTTTCCAGATGGAAAAGGAGATTTTATGATTTGTAGTGACGCTTCGCATAAGGAATTAGGGTGCTTCTTATACAGCACAACAAGGTAATCGCGTACGCGTCAAGACAATTAAGGGAATATAAAATTCGATATCCCCTCCCATAAGCTTGGGCTCGTGGCAATAGTTTTGCCCTAAAGATTTGAGGCACTACTTGTATGGAGAGAAGTGCAATATTTACACAAGCCATAAGTGCTCTAGTGCATTTTCACGCCGAAAGAGCTCAACATGCGCCAGAGGAGGTGGTTAGAGTTAATCAAAGATTACGATTATGAGATTCTTTATCATCCAGGGAAAGCCAAAATGGTGGCTAATGCCCTTAGTATAAAGGAGAGACTCAAGATGAAAATGTCTTTGGGAGAGTTGATAAGAGATTTTGAGAAAATGGAAATAGAAGTGAAGGTAATCGGAGCCGGTACCGAAACGCTGTTTGAGATTGCAATACAGCCCGAATTATTGAAAAAGATCATATTGTGCCAAGAAAAAGTGATGAATGAAGGCAGAGAGTCAATGACTGGAGAAGAGATTAATACTAAGAAAGATGATAAGGGAATAACGAGGTATTCCTACAGAATTTGGGTTCCAAACGTTTAAGAGCTTAAGGACTGGATCTTAGATGAAATCCATAGCTCAAGGAATAAGATTTAGGGCAAACCCCGAATGTGATAGTCAGGGAGGTTGCCATTAAGAAAGAAGGAGCCCATAACATAATGAAGTGGAAGACAAGGATTTTAACGTATAAGATAACCCCAAGTATGGGAGAAGGATGAAACATTTCATACTAAGGAAACAGAAAGTTGAGTAAAGAAAGGAGACCTGAGACGGTACTCCTATACGGTAATTCATGGACCTGTCTAAAGAGAACTTAGACTATTATCCCCAACCACCACCCCGAGGAGACAGTGCGGTGGGAAATTCTTTCAGGACCTTTAAGTCACTAAGCTCTTAGAGTTCCAAGGAACAAGCGAACCCAGTAGAGGCGAGAGCCTGACTAAAGGAAATATAGGAATCATTTGAGATTCTAAATGATGGACGAATCACAAAAGACTGTTTTTGTCACTTACCCTTCTAAGAGAGAGGCCACCCGCTGGTGAAAGACCAAGAAAGGCACGGAGCCAGAGGTTAGAATAAACTGATTAAAGTTCAGTCAATTGTTTTCGGGAAAGTAATTCCCAAGGTTATGGAGATAGTGTAAAAGCTTTAGAGCCAGAACAAAGGCGGACGAGTATGATGAATTATGAAGCTAAGTTGTAAAAGTTGTCAAGATTCGTTTTGATGACAAGAATCCCAGAACGACGTGATGTTTGAAGTCAATGAGTAGTGGGTTCATGAAATGATTGTAATAGAAAAGAAAATAAAAAAAAACTGAAGTGGAAAGGAAAATAAAGACAATAGAGTTTGAGGAATGATAAGGGAGTTGGGTATGAGGAAACCCTAAAGACTCGTAGCAATAGAAATAGAAAAGTATGTAATCGTCAGGATGAGGGTGATTCACCATGAGTTAAAGTTGATGGTTCAAGGCATAAGAGATACATATAGTTTATCCCCTGTAAGTTGGGAGGAGTCGAGGAAACCTTGAGATAGTTTGAAGGATAAATAATGAGACGCGGATAGACTGAGGAGACAAGAAAGTAAGAAATTAGTAAAATTGAATGAAGGAACTGACCTTCAAGAATGTGAAGTGTAAGACCGGGGGCATGATACCCAGAAAGGGAGACACTAGGTATGAAAGATATCCCAACATTGAGATGACTGTTGAGATAAATAACAAAAGTAAATGAGGAATTATTAAGAAGAAGTTCACGTTAAACATGACCAATATCTTCCAGAACATCCCTGTTGTCATTACCAAATTAGGAAGGAAAAGCGGGTAACCATTGTTATCTTTTGAAGGCCATAAGGGTTGACCTCAGTTTGAATAAGGATGCTATTGTGAAATTGGTATAGACTATCGAGGTGGGAATGATTGAATAAGATAATCTATCAAAGATATATGACTTGATTTATCCATGGAAGGATGCAAGTACCTTTTTAAAGGTGGAACTAAGGATATAACTTCGATAACTTAAGATGAACCCTAGGGGAATGCATAAAGGTTGGCATTTCGCCCTTAATAGGGACAGTATGAGTTTTGACAGTATAAATTAGAAAGGATTAAGGTAACAACAACCTTTAAGGATCAGTGGAGAAATTTTTCAGAAGTGTATAAATAATGGTTCTAGTATTAGTAAATGATATTTTGATATGCCTGTATCTAGGGAATACAGGAGGAACGATTTAAGGATAACCTTAGAGGTTTTATAAGGAGAAAGGTAATATTCAAAGTTCTCAAGAATAGAAATTTGATAAAGGAAAAATGGCGTAATTATAATAATGTCAGGTGGGCACGTGTTAAACCATAAAAAGTATAGATTGAACCAATGAAGGTCAGAATTGTTAAAGCAAGAAAGGCCCAAGATAAAAGACGTCCTAAGTACGATCGAGAGTCAGCCATGATAATGTTTACGTTTAAAGACTAAGGCAGTGACTTATGGAAAAATGGTGATTTTTTTTATCACAAGGACTTAAGAAAAGCATTTTCACATAAGCAGTGATTTGAAATGATGTAGAAAAATTTAGTGAAGGTGGTTAAAATGACATTGATTGTAAGGAAATATTACTATCAGGAAAGGCCAAAGAAGTGGTCGACACTTTAAGTGTAAGAAGACAATTATCGGTGCTCGTGCCAGAGGAATACAGTGATAATGGTTAAAGCCATGAAGATTGTATTATGGTTTGAAAGATTGACATTCCTTCTGATGATTGTGCGATACTCAACCGTGATATTAGTTTGGTAAAGATTTAATTTATGAAATCGCCGTGACCGGGCTATCTATCTTATAAGGTCATATCTTGAGATAAGCCAGGACCATGTTACGAAAGGACTAAATGAACCTTTGAGCTTCATGTCTCCTAATAAAGACATATGGTTAATAATGGTATTAACCTGCTATCGTTGCTTTTATTGAAACTCTTCTGTAATTTTATCTGCTTCATGTCATATGTACGCCAAGTTCAGGAGTGTTCTTCATGAATCATGGAATGGTGATTATGTTGCCTCCTTAGAAGAATTCGATACGACATGTATGGACCCCGTATGGTTAGCTATTAAAATTTCATAGAAAATGAATGACTACAGTAGGTCAGTGGTGGACCATAGTAATGCAGGAATGATTTTGCGAGTAATGAGCCGATTACAAGCGTGAGAGTTGTATTGGAATGGATGTTGAGATTGAGTACCGCTAATCGGGTCGTGGTGATATATAAGTCATCATTGATAGACTAATTAAGTCGATTATCTAACTATTGAGTATTTATTCCTTCTTATCAATAGAGAGTCGTATTACTATACGAGGAAGGTTGCGGTGCAAGCATAAAATTCTAGTAATGATGATGTCTAGAATGAAATCCCAGATTAGATTTTCGATGTCGAGGGAGTTTCAAAGGTGATTGTTTATGAGCTCAAGCAAGAGCATGGGTCCGTAGATTGATGGACGGAATAGCAAAATATTTAGGCATGCAAAATACGATGCTATAATACTTGATGTTGATATATATAAATGTCTTGTTCTCCTATGACAAACCTCTATAGTTCAGAGGTAGATTCCAAGCCAGATATTGTGGCAGTACTTTTTCATATACAATTCTCTTCAATTCATTTTTTTCTCTCCTTTTCATTTTGTATAAGCTGAGAAGAACAACCTTTCCAGAAGGGGAGGTATTGCCGAATGACTATCTATCTGTGTGATAGAAGCCTAGTAGGATACCATCTATTGTTTAATTGCTTGTCAAGTACTAAAGGCTGGCCACCTTCTGTACTAACTATGCGATGTAACAAGTGTTCATGATCATAGTGATCTCTCAATAAAATCTTTTACTTCTATACGATGGATCAAGCTTTCGAAGATGGAAGCAGCTAGAAAGGAAGTAGTATCAGTGCGGTGGTATTCCGAATCTAACGTGTTCGTGATACTAAGGTTGACGCAATTATTAAAAGGTTATAGAACGCTAACGAGCAAAAGTGTAACCAGTATAATATTAGGTACGAAAGATAGTAACGATTACGAACTGGAAAAGAGTGGGTATTGAGAAGTAAAACCTATAGCGCAAGAAGCTATGATGAGAGTCTGTGTGATAGACTTGAAAGAATTTGGAATGATCACTTAACACGGATTGAGTTTTCTTACAAAAATAGATCGTATGTTAGTATCGAGATGTCGCCTTATGAGATCCTTGAGGGAACATAATGTCGATCTCCCTTACGCTAGGATGAAGTTGCAGAGCGCAAGATGCTCGGAGCAGCAGCGATCCAAAGTACCAGGGATATAATAGATCTAATCAGAGGACGGCTGGTAGTAGCCCAAGATGGACATAAGAAGTATGTTGATTTGACACAAAAGGACAAAGAATAGGAAGTAGGGGACCTAGTATTGTTATAGGTATTCCCTTGGAAAGGATGGATGAGGTTCGGAAAGAAAGGAAAGCTAAGTCCACGAATTGTTGGACCCTTGGAGATATTAAGACGTATTGGGAAGTTAGCATATGAGCTAGCCCTACCCCCGAACCTGTAGCAAGTTCATAACGTGTTCCACGTATCAATGTTAAGGAAGTGTAATCCGGATGCGAGACAAATAGGGGCATATGAGCGCATAGACATGCAACCAGACGTAACCTATATGGAGCAACCGGGAAAGGTTATAGATTGAAAAGGAACAAGTGCTTAGGAGAAGGGTTATCAAACTAGTCAGAGTTTGATGATAGAACCACAATGTGGGAAAATTGACTTGAGAGTTAGAAAGTGCAATGCTAAGAAAGTATCCCTATTTATTTTCTATCTGATTCCGGGACGCAATCCTTTTAAGGAGGGGAGACTGTAATAACCCCAATTTTTGGAATTTTTGAAACACGGATAAATAGTAACTTTTGATGATGATGCTGATTAAGGATAATTATCAGACCACGCTATATAGGAGTACTTTTATGGAAATTCTAAGATCGTATTAGTATTCCATAAAGTAAATGAGTGTATGTAAAGGTCGTTAAAATTCGAATCCGGACACTTTGATTTTTCCCGAAAATCCACCAGATACCGAAAGAAATGAGTATAAGATAACATGATTAAAAGGATTTAAATTCAAGGACTATAAGAGAGGATTATAAAAGAAATATAAAATATTGAGAAAGGTTTAGGGGAACCCAAGTAATAAGATCCCAGATATGATCCCTCAAACGATGAACGAGAACGAAAGTTAAGCGAACAGTAAAACAAATAAGCGACCAAGAGACAAGCTTGTACAAGAAGCCAAGGATTGTGACATTATCAAACCACAAGGAAAGGACATGTGTTAAAAAGGTGACACAAGCATGGTGACATAAGCATGACAAAAAGAAGTGTGTTGTTGGTTGATTCTTGGCCATGCAAAAGTTACCATGGTAAAAGATCAAAATTTTCCAAGCCAAAAAGGAAATCAACCAAGCAAAATATCATAACACAAAAACTAAAAATTTGACTTTGCTCCCATGAAGAGAAGCACTCGGCCAAAACAAACCCAGCAACTTGAAATTGTCATATCTCCTTCAATACTCACTCAAATGTTGTGTTCTATAGCTCGTTGGAAAGATATTGAGATGGCCTACAACTCTTGTTCACAAGTATCGTCCAAATAAGCATGGTAAGACCCTCATTTTTACAGTTCATTCAATCATACTTTTAGAAATTTCAAAGCCTAACTTTGTGTTCTTGAATTCTTTGGAAAGATCAAGCTTGTAGGAGGCTCCCTAAGGCTTCCTAGCAACTTAACACCTACCAAGGAAGGTATAAACTTCAAACCATAGCTTTTAATTTTGCTATTAGTGAGTTTGATGGTTGGTTTTCAAAATGAGAAGCATGATCGTTGATTATTAGTAGTTTGATTTAAAATTGGAGTGATTTGGTGAATGAATCTTGTTATAGTTAATTGAGGTTTTGATGTGTTAATAATTGTGGGTTGTTTGGTGAGGTTTTGGTGTACTCAGAAACTTGGAAAACTCGTAAATATAGCTGTCGTAATGCCCGTTTTCATTAGACTGTTGTACATGAATCTCGGACCAGATAACTCACTGACCAATCTTTAAATTTTCCTTGTTTAGCTAGATCATGTCGTAAGCTTCGTTTTGGTATGTGGTTCGCTTAGATCCGATTTACGGTTTAGGAGAAACGACCGTTTTAAGTAACGCCATTTCACGAACGAACCTTTACCCCTCACTTTACTTTGAGACCTTGGTTAAGGCTCTTAAATGAATAATTAGAGTATAAAACAATTATGTAAAGTGGATTAGTCAGTTGGTAGAGTACTCGCAAAAGAATCACCTTAAAATTCTTAATGGTTAATTTATTAAAAATGGTGGAGCTGAGGGTACTCGAACGACTTATGTGATTCGTTAAGCGTATGAGTGACCATAAGCGAACGTTAGGGTTCAATTGGTTAAAGTCTAGTTTCTTAAGTGACCGGGGTTTAATTTCGACTTATGTTGTTGTTCATAGGTTATCGGACCCACTCTAAGCTTAAGTCTATTCGGGAACACTCAGGCAAGTTTTCTACCCGTTATACTGTTGTTGTGATGTATACATATGTATATGCATTATCTTGTGATAGATGCATGGTGGTTAATTAGCAAATCTTGCGATATATTGGAGCATGTGATATGGTATATATGCATGTCTGTTTCGTAATCTTGATATATATTGTTGATTCAATTGCTTATAAGTTGCATAATACCTATGCTAGAGATAAGCAGTAGTTGCGTATACCCTTAGTATAAGGGACCCAAAGGTGAACATTTTCTAAAACCGGGAGTCGATGTTCCCGAGTATATTATATATATTTATATATATATATATAGATATAGTTTTCAAAACTATGAATCGAATAAGGTTTATTCGATAACTTTATTTTATTAATGAATATTATTTTGAATATTCATTCGAGGGCTTGTGACTCCGTCTATTTTATTAATGAATATTATTTTGAATATTCATTCGAGGACATATGACTCCGTTTATTTTATTTAATGAATATTATTATTTGAATATTCATTCGAGGACTTATGACTCCGATTATTTACTAATTATTATTCTTTATTTTATTAAAGAATAATGTGTCGATAATCAAACTCATTTTTGATTATTCAAATAAAGATCCTACTTTCGTATAAGTATATCTTTGGTTATTTAATATTCATTTCAATTATAAGTTTTAAAACTCCTACCTCGATTATTTTTATAAGGATCACCCTTATGGGAATATTATTTAAATAATAATATTCAGATATTTTCTAATATATCGGGACTGATTTATTTTACTAAATCAGCATTACTTCAAACATTCTTAAAAATGTTTTTGAGTCTTCAAAATGATTTTTAAAGGTTAGGGCGGATCCCAAAACTCATTTTTTTATATTTAAGATCTTCCTTTCGAAGGGGATTTAAATACTCGCTCAAGACCTGAGGGATCCGGCTCTGTGGTGTATTTTATATTAGCAACAAGGTTGTTGTTTTGATAAAAGAGTTTTTGATTACTTACCCAACAGTCCAGAAGTAAAATTCTTGGAACATGTTAATCCGTTAACAGGCACCGCCTGGGAAATATCGGTGAGTTTTCCTTTCCATCTAGATACGACTTCTTGGTGGAGCCGTATCAACAAGTTTCTACTTGGGGAAAGGGGGGACAAGCTTTATGTTTCAGAGTCATGGATTTCATCTGAACTAGGAGTGGCGTAAGTGGTCGAGTGGCGCCGGCCCAGCCTTATTATATTGGCCCAAATGGCCTGGAAGTTCCGTTAAGACGGTCCATTCCTTAGGAGTCCAGTGTTCGGTTGACAAGTAAATCTGACAGGTTCTCCTCTACATGTAGAAAATGGTGGGGTTGCACTACTGTGACTGATCATCGTGAGTGGTCAACCTGGCGCGTCAAACTCCCATAATGAGTTCATCATCCAATTGGATATTTCTGCAACACTATCCAGAGCACTTCGATAGAAAGGCTACGGCTGGGCGATTGTTGAGTGTTGGCAGGGTCGAGTTTTCAAAATGATGTTTTCATCAAATGAAGTATCTCGTAACTTCAGTTCATTTTGATGATATTTCAAAGATTGATTCTATACAAGTTTTGTCTTGTAGCTTAATCTATGGGATGAACTATTTATACATTGAACGGTGGTAGTTCAAGTAGTATTCGGAAAAGATATAAGTATATTGGAGTATCTTGTAACTTCATATTTTAAACTTATATTTAGTAAATGATTATCTTGTGCATGTCAAAGATTTTCAGAAAAATTTTGAGACAAGGTTAGATATATGAGATCACCTTGCAACGATATTTTTATACATTTATAAACTGGAACTCTGTGTATATTATACATGTCAAAGGATTTCAAAGATTGTGAAAAGTATATAGGTATATATATACTGAATATTTTGCGACTTGGTCGCGTTAAGATATCAACTTGGTTCATTTCTTCTTGACCAAGACATTCATGAGTACTATGAGAATGCTCATATATTATTAATTATTATACATATTATTTCGGTGGGCTTGTTGCTCACCCTTGCTTTCTTCTTTTATCACACAACAACAGACAGACAAGATGAACAGGACCAAGCTCCCAATTTGCGAGCGGATAGGAAACGTTCCGCAGTTTCATATAGGCATTGATGTCGCTGTAGCTGAGGTAGGAACTACCAATAGGTTAGGCTTTCAACTTTTTATGTACCAGACTTATGTATCTTTATGAATTGTAATAATGGCAAAGAAATGTAAATTTATTCAGAAACCCTTTTAAGGTGTAATGGTTTATAATTGTGGAATAAAATGACTTGTGTTATTTTTGATATTCATCTCTGAGACTATAACTTGTGGTGTGTGTGTGTGTGTATATTGTGGGGTCACAGTACTCAGTAGTTGGTTGACTGTTAAGATTAAGTATTGATAAAGGAAATGGAACTCGTGACAACCCGAATCCCCGACCCCGGATTTAGGGGTGTTACATTACAAGATACTCTAATATACTTATATCTTTTCTGAATACTGCTTGAACTACCATAAGATAATCAGTCCCAATATATTAGAAAATATCTGAATATTATTATTTAAATAATATTCCCATAAAGAATAATCTTTTTAAAAATAATTGAAGTAGAAGTTTTAAAACTCATACTTGAATTGAATATTAATAACCAAAGATATACTTATACGAAAGTATGATCTTTATTTGAATAATCGAAAATAAGTTTGATTATCGAAACATTATTCTTTAATAAAATAAAGAATATTATTTAGTAAATAAGCCGAGTCATAAGTCCTCGAATGAATATTCAAAATAATATTCATTAAATAGAATAAACAGAGTCGTAAGTCCTCGAATGAATATTCAAAATAATATTCATTAAATAAAATAAACGGAGTCATAAGTCCTCAAATGAATATTCAAAATAATATTAATTAAATAAAATAAACGGAGTCATAAGTCCTCGAATGAATATTCAAAGTAATATTCATTAATAAAAATAAAGTTATCGAATAAACCTTATTCAATTAATAGTTTTTGAAAACTATATCTACATATATATAAATATATATAATATACTTGGGAACATCGATTCCCGGTTTTAGAAAATATTCACCTTTGGGTCCCCTATACTAAGGGTATACGCAATTACTGCTTATCTCTAGCATAGGTATTTGCAACTATAAGCATTGGAATCAACAGATAGATATCAAGATTATGAAAAATACATGCATATATCCCATATCAGCATGCTCCAATATATCGCAAGATTTTCTAATTAACCATCATGCATCTATCACAAGATAATGCATATACATATATACATCACAACAATAGTATAACGGGTAGAAAACTTGCCTGAGTGAATGGGGTTGGTAAAAGGCCTGGGACGAGTCTGATAACCTATAAACAACATATAAGTTGAAATTAAACCAAAGTCGCTTAAGAAACTAGGCTTTAACCAATTAGACTCTAACGTTCGCTTTTGCGCTTAATGATTCACTTAAGTCGCTCGAGTACCCTCGGCTCCATCATTTTTAATAAATTAACCATTAAGAATTTTAAGGCGATTCTTTTGCGAGTACCCTACTAACTTCTTAATCCACTTTACATAATTGTTTCATACTATAATTAGTCATTTAAGGGCCTTAACAAAGGTTTCAAAGTAAGGCGAGGGGTAAAGGTTCGTTCACGAAATGCCGTTACTTAAAACGGACGTTTCTCCTAAACCGTACATCAGATTTAAGAGAACCACATATCAAAACGAAGCTTACGACATAATCTAACTAAACATGGCAAAGTCATAGATTCAATAGTTAGCTCTCTGTCCCGAACACTAAGAACAAGCAGTTGTATGAAATTGGGCATTACGACGACTATGTTTACGCGATTGCCAAGTTTTAAACCACTCCAAACAACCACCATTCAACTTAAAACCAACAATACAACCAACTCTCATCCAAACCTTACTACATCAGTCCCCAAACCTCAAGATTTTCCAATTTATATAACCCCACACATGAACTACTAGCTATACTTAAGTTTCATTAACTATAAACAAGATTTCAACATCCAAATCACTACAAATCCGATCCAAAATCTAAACACACAAGCATCATGCTTCTCATTTACTATAACCATCAAAACCATCATAATACTCAAAGTAAAGTTAGGGTTTGGATGTGGCGCCCTCCAAACCCGGGTCAGAAGTTTGGGGTCCACACACACACCTTATTTATAACCTGCTTATAACAATAATAAAGATAATAATAATATGCAGTGACCCTACTTACCAACTACCACGGACCGCAACAGGTTAAAGTATGCACACAAGCTGAACACACACTTATATTATAAACCGTTCAAACCCCAACTATCCAAACTCAGAACTGAGTATTAAACATTATTACAAACTTTTACAAACTTATATTATCCCAAAAGAAGCCTACTAGCTCAGCTCGATCAACCTGAACCCCTAGCTCTCGCGCTGGACTGAGGATCCTCGTTATCAACCTGTTCCTTCTTAACTGGAAAAGAACATAAATAACATCGCACAAATGAGCTGACTAGCTCAGCAAGTCACAATAACAAAACTGAGAATAATGATCATCAGGTGAAAATGGTTACGATATCAAGTGAACAATGAACTATGATTTAGAATTGGACATTATACTTTCATTTTAAAAACCAAGGTTAGGCTGCTGATCAGTCACGCACTAACCCCGAGTAAAGCACACAACATTGCTCTAACTACTGGATCCAAGGCACACATTGGCCTAACTTGACCATTATATGGTCTAACCACGAATCTGGTCCACAATTTTATAAAAATAATCCAATTCTAACATAATAACAGAAAAAGCAATAATAAACAAAAAACAGGATCATTAACAAAATTGGATGTTTCATAATGAAATGGTTTCAGTGTTCATAAGGATCAATATGGCATTTTCAAAGCTTAGCTGTTGGGTAATGAAAGAATTGGATAACAAAGGAATCAGTGTTTCAAGGTTTCAAGGATTTTGCCTTTCAAAGCATAGGATACAATGGTTTGAGTGTGTAGGTAATTCGATTCAGTGTTCGGTATTTAGTTTGTATGTATTTGTGGAGTAGTATCGTGTGCTTGAGGTTCGTATTCGGGTATGCAATAATCAATGGCTTAGAAAGAATAAAGTTTACGGCTCAAGATCAAAACTGGAATCAGGGTTTGGGTTTTAGTGCTTCAAAACACTGGCAATTTAGAACTTGCCTGGTGTTAGCTTACTACACTGTACTCGCTTGCAATCTCACCGCTTTACTCCTCAAATACATGTTTCCCTTTCCTACGTTTTGCCTCTTCTGCTCATATATCATAAGCATCTATCAATAATCAACTCATACGATTCTATTCAACACGTACTTCTATCTACCCTTCGTTTCACCCAAATCCGATTAACGGATTGAAATTATGCAATAAACAAGTACACATCGAATATAGAGACCGACAGTCAACCAACAAATCACATATAACACATAATACGTCACATAATCAATGACATATCATTTATAAAGAAGTTTCGGGTTATAAATAGGCTTTCTGGTATTTAAAATAATTTTTAAAACATTTTTTGGAATTAAAACGGGTCGTTGGATCAATTTCGGGTTAATAAACAGGGTTTGGTTAGACAATTCTGGCTCCAAAACAATTTTATAATAATTATCGAGCCTTGGAAATAATTTAGAATAATATTTTAAAGCTCGAAACTATTTTTCGAAATTTTTAAATCATTTTTAAATAATTAAATCTAATTAAATAATTAATTAAAATCAATTAATAATTAATTAAATCAATTAATCAATTAATTTTCGAATTAATTGACCAATTAATCAATTAAAAGTTAACTGAAATTAATTAACTAAATAATTCAGATTTATTTTTGAATTAAAAATAATTTTCGGAATTAAAATAATAGTTTTTAGAATTTTCAGAAATTAAAAACGAATTTTTCTAATAAAAATAAATAGGAAATATGATTTTTAAACATTTTTAAAACAGGAATCCTAAATTTGCAAAGTCTGGAAACTTCAGGGACCTAACTGTATCGTCCCCAAAAGTCTAGGGACCAAACTGTAATTTTTACAGGGGGTCGCCGGAAAACACCCTGTCTCGCCGGAGAATACGATCCAGGGGTGCTCAGGCCACCACCACCTCCAGATCACAACTACACTTCACCAGGAACACACCCATGCCAACAAATCAACCTAACAGTCCCTGAGTTGGCCGGAATTTGGCCGTGAAGTTTGCCAGTTTCCGGCGAACTTCGGAAATATTCAAAACACAACTCCCTTCTCTACAGACCTCGTTGATTCATGAAACTTATACGACTGGATTGCAAATTTCACAGAGAACACAACCCACTATATCACAACACCAATCTATTCCAGAATAAGAAACCCCCAAATTTCAATTAAGAACATTCATACGGGTTATAAACCCTAATTTTAAAATTCGAAAATCAAACCCAAATTTGAACATGTTATTGAACTCCAAATCAGACGTATAATATATCAAAATCATCAGGAAAACAAGCTCTACAACATGCAATCATCAAATCATACAAACAATCATCCGAACAAAAATTCATATTTTTACTAAAATTAATTCGAAAATAAATAAAATTATAGAAAAATAACCTTGATTTCTGCAGGTGTATGGATTACAGAATCTGGTAGAGCTCTTCAAGACCTTCAGATTGGTTACTCGAGCTTTCCAAACCGAATTCAATAACACCTCCAAAAGCTTGTTTGATTCTTAGAACAGTTTATGAAATTAGGGTTTTTCTCTGAAAATTATATAATTATCTGTCTGCAAATGATTTTGATACGAAATAAAATACGGGTAAAGGCTATTTATATTTACGGAAAATTAGTATCCCGTTGGATCATTCCGGATATAAAACGGTACGTTTATTTTAAAAACTGATCCAAACGGTATCGGTTTTCGGGATAATTATCCAAATCAGTACAATTTGTACTGCGGTCTTGGTCTCAGCGCCTAGTTACACGTATTACGAAGTGATAATTGTGATAGTTTAATAAAAAGCTCCCGTTTATCGAAAATACGAGTTTTATTGATTTATCGAAACGAATATTGTATCGAAAATGTTGCGTCGGGACCCGCGCAGGACAAACCGTATGCCGGATTGAAAAAGTCGAAACATGGAAAATGCTCGGAATATTACAATTCGGTTAGGAAGGAGTTCTCGGAAAAGTTTCGGGTTCCAAAAACGTAACAACGGGTGACGTCGGTTGGTTCCCGTTTTTATAAAATAGATTTGAAATACCCAGAAAAAGATTTTATAAATTTCATATGATTCTTATAAATTCATAAATCAACATAAAAATAATTAGGAAGATATAAAAATTATCTATATTTTATTTTGGACATATAAAAATTAAAATACTCAATTAATATTATTTTTGAATATCCAAATACAGATAACACTTAACAATTAATTCACATAATAGATACTGGACACATATAATAATTATTTAATAGCAAAATAATTACACGATATATCCCGGATATTACATTGGAGGTGTTATACCTTCCTTGGAGTGATTAGAGTAGCTAGGAATTCTTAGGGAGCCTCCAACAAGCTTGATCTTTCCAAAGAAATCAAGAACACAAAGTTAGGTTTTGAAGTTTCTAAAAGTCAGATTGAAAGAACTGTCAAAACGAGGGTCTTACCATGCTTATTTGGACGAGACTTGTGAACAAGAGTTGTAGGCCATCTCAATACCTTTCCAAAGAGCTATAGAACATACTATTTGAGTGAGTATTGAAGGAGATATGGTAGTTTGAAGTTTCTGCTCTGGTTTTGGCCGAGAGCTTTTGTTCTTGGAAAGCAAAAGTCAACTTGTAATTTGTGTTTTGTGATTTGTTTTGCCTTGGCTTGATTGCTATCTTTTGTTTGTTAATTAAATTATTACCATGGTAAAAATTGTGTGGCTCACAATCAACCAACCAATCCTTCCCACTTTGTCATGCTCATGTCATCTGCTTATGTCATCTTGTTACACTTGTCTTCCTCTTGTTGGTGTGATGACATCATCGTCCATTAACCTCTTTGATTAACCCCTAATTACTTTGCTAATGACCACTGATCTGTTATACGGTTCGCTTACCTTTCGTTCTCATTATCATTTGAGGGATCATACCCGGGATCTTATTACTTGGGTTCCCCTAAACCTTTCTCAATATTTTATATTCCTTTTATAATTCTCTCCTATAATCCTTGATTTAAATCCTTTTAATCATGTTACCTTATACTCAATTCTTTCGGTATCTGGTGGATTTTCGGGAAAAATCAAAGTGTTCGAATTTGGATTCTGACGATCTTTACATACACTTATTTACTTTATGGAATACTGATACGATCTTAAAATTTCCATAACAGTACTCCTATATAGCGTGGTCTGATAATTTTCCTTAATCAGCATCATCAGCAAAAGTTACTATTCATCCGTGTTTCAAAAATTCCAAAAATTGGGGTTATTACAGTATTTACGAACCATCGAGGATTACGGGAATCACAGTATAATTACGAATTTAAAACCCTACGGATTTATATCCAAGGACGATACTTCAAAACATAAAGAATCAATACGAAAGGATTTACGTTGCAAACCGTTTAGGAGAAATTATTATCAAAACATTTAAGCGAACGAACAAACACGTAAACGATTAAATAAATGTATCACACTAACTAACCATGGTAGAAAAGTAACCATGGTTACCTTATCAAATTGTAAGCTAAGGTTATAGGAATAATCATCTAAGGCTAGAAAATAGTAAGCTAAAGACTCAACTACTAGCTTAGCTTGTAATCTAGAAAGGCTAGCAAGATTTGTCCAAGGATTTTCTAACATAAATCTATTCTAGGTTATATACTAGAGAATATACAAACATATAACACAAGTCTTATTCAAGAAGCAAGCAAGAAGCTCACAAAATCTCTCTCTCCAAAAACTCCATGCTATTTTCAAGAACACCATGAAAAGAAAATTAATATCTCATGATCTACTCATTAAACAGTCACAAATTTTTTACCAAATCTCTTTCATATCATGGGTAAGTCACACACCAAATTTCATGCCCATCCATGAAGTTCTCAATGTTATAAAAATGTTGGAAGTTGAGGGTGAATAGTAACTCCAAAAATCACTAACTTTTTTTTCTTGATTTTTCATGAAAGTTTAAGGCTCCTAAAGCTAGACCAAGGCTTCATCAAGGATCTTAGGACTTTATTAAGTATTAAAAAGCTTCAAGAAATGTATAAACATTCATCCAAACTTTGTTTAAGTTTTAAGTTTCAAGAAAAGTAAGGATCTTAGATATAAGTATGGTTTTGATGATTGATTTGATATTATCTTGATGTTTAGTTAATTAGTTTTAAGGTTGATGATTGTTGCCTCAAGAACATGATGTTCTTGAGAGGAGTTAGCATTGAGATGATGATTTGATGATTGTTGATGGTGGTATAATGATTTAAGACGTAAACGAAACTCTAATCGTAATCGTAACCTCGTTAAAACGAACAAAACTCAACTTAAGTTTCTGCAGAAGTTCCTGAATTCATAAACTGTAGTTTTTTAAAAAGTAACACTTGATTATGATGTAAAATGTTATAAGGATCGTTTAGGCGCTTGAATCGCTTGATTCCGATTTACGGATCAAAAGTTATGACCGTTTTAGTAAAATGGATTTACGTGACAAAACTGCTATAAATTACGAGCTTTGTAAATATGAATGATCGACTTAAAAATATTTAATAATCATGAAATATTTAAAGAGAGTATGAAATATATTTTACTAGCTTCCATAAAAATTTCAAGTAAAAATGTTGAATTTTTAATTTTATAAAAATGTGGGAGCCGAGGTCGCGCGGAGTACGAACGTCAAAAACAACCCCCTGTTAGGAAACTGCCACTTCGGGATTTTCACCTTTGTTACCAGAAAACCATTTTCAAATGATGTGTTCTAAATTGTGTCTAGATCACACATGCAAAAACGGTGCATCAATTGAGTTAACGGTTTGAGAGATATCAATATTTTAGTGAAAGCGGTTTGAATAGTAAAACTCCGTAGTTGATCGAACTTTTGAAATGCTTTTCACCTAATTAAATTCATTTTATCAAAATGAAACTTTTAGGATAAATATAAAAAGCACTCAAGAAGCTCCTCGAGATGGTTTTGTATTAAAATATTAATTTTACGAATTATAAAAAATGATAGAGTGTGAGTCGCGTAATAGTACTATTCGGTAAAGTCAAATCTAGAAGACCACTTTGACCGTCCGTTTCGACCGTCCGTTTCAACCAAGGAGTGATACTTATTTCGAGTCATCGAATAATGAAAATTACGAAGTATTGAACTTATTAGAAATATAAGTTGGTGATGAGAGTAGGAATACTGATTAAGATTATGATGTTTGTTGATTAAAAAACCCGGAACAAGAGGAAGTCGGGAAACATACCTTGGACTCCAGGCAAGTTTTCAAACCCTACCTTTTTGAAAATGTTGTGTTGTGTTTGTTTTCAAATAATGTCGATATATACATGATGCTATATTTACGTTGTGTTATGAATTATGTTATATAATATCATACGATATGATAATGATTTTTGTATATGAATATTACCGAATTTCAATCGATAACGCTAGAGAGTAGCGTTGTATATATGAGGAGTATATTTTAGACTGAGGATCGGTCAGTATAATTTTATGAAAACCCGGAAGTATTCCGGAGATGTTTTATTTAAGAATATAAATGCAATAGTAGAACATGATATATAAGTTATAAGACTGAGAGTCGGTCAGTTTTTATAAAGTATAAACTCGGGAATCATCCTGGAGAAGTTTTGGACCATTAAAAGTCCGTACTTATTTTATCCCAAGGGACTCGATGTTCACTTGCAAAATATTAAATGATCTCGAACTTTTATTAAAACGATTTCCAAAGATCATATTCCCTCAACTATATTTTATTGTTCGAATAATGAGCATTATTTAACTAATCATTTTACGGGAGAAGTATTCTCCAACGCTTATTTATTTCAAACCCGATTAAATATAAAAGATTACTTTAAATTATGTAAACATAAATTAGTTGAGAAATAATATTTTAAATATTCTTTTAAAGTAAATTCATTCGAGGTTTAATTATTTAATGATTAATATTTAATTAATAATTATCTATCTAATGATTTATTATGATTTAAAAATCATAAAGCCTAATTTAAAATACTTTCTGATTTTCGGAAAATCATTCGAATAATTTCAGATCGTCGGGGAATATTATCTCGACTTATTTTAAATATTTTAATTATAGTTTCAAAGGAAACTCCCCCTTATGTAATAAATCTGTTGATAACGGTCAATTCACATCCTTAGTACTTCTTCCGAAAATTCTCGGAAGTACATATATATACGTACAAATCAAAGTGTACCTATCAACAAGCAATATGCTTGGGGAACAATATAAGTTCCAGCTCTATGATGAGATTCTTACAAGGACAAGGAGGGTAGACTCCAGTACTTCGTGGACTGGGGAACCTACCAATTTACTACAACATGAGAAGGTATCTTATATACTGATGACCATGTGGAGTATGCGTACCTGAGAGGGATGGACGCAAAACCGTGTCTTGAGAGAGATATACGCGAAGTATAACGACTTGTGTATTTTTGAATTATGTAAATATGTAATTGTGGAAGTATTAATTAAATAAAATATGTGTCTTGGTTTTGGCAGCAGTGTGTTGATATATACTATTTGTCTGTGATTTATTGGTATAAAGGATTGGAATGTGTAGTTAAAAATTGAGTTATATTGTTCTGTTTTAGTTTTAAAGGTGATTTTATTATAGTTTTAAATCTGTAAATATTTGGATTGTCTCTAAAATTAGTTTTATGATTTTATAATTTCAATAATTATTTTTGGAACTTTATAAAATTTAGAAATCAATATTTCATCAATTATTTAGCCATGTATGAATTTCTGATTTCACTTATTTTTAAAATCCGTATTTAATTCCAGAATTCTTTAAAAATTATGAAACTCATATTTATTCAAGTTTGGAATATTTCGAGAATTTAAAAATTATTTCGGGAATTTTTGGGTTTAATTTCACCCGCACGTTGATCCGTTAATGGTTAAAAAGCGGGTATAAATTACGTTTCGAAAATTGCTTTAAAATTTTGAAAATTATAATTTTATTTACATCAGGATATTTTTAATATTTTAAGACTATTCTCATAATTTTATGAACTTATTTTATGTACGGCTTGACTCTATAAATCGCGAAATATCGAATTAGAAAGAGGGATGTGGTGCGTTGTATTAATATGTGTCTATATTTCGTATACATGTCAAATGCTAATGAAATGAGCAAAGGCGTGGCATTTGCTGATTTGCTAGTTGTTGCTGTATTGAAACCCAAACTCAGGGACATATACATATATTTACATTCGCAGAAAAAGGGGGGCTGAATCGATTGGATGCGGGATTCATTTCTTTCCCTATTCTGTAATTCTTTTCCGTTATTCCCCTGTGTATCTTCCCTGTACCTCCAGTAAGCCACACCGCCGTCCAACTCCGGTTGGCTCCGCTTGTTTAGCCCTGTTTTTCTCTAGCTTGATTGTATAGATATGTATATGTACATGCGTATCACAGTTGGGTGTGTTGTGCTGCTATTTTTTTTTTCTGTCCTTCCGGTTGCCGCCGGGATGAATTCCGGTGAGGTGACCCTGTTCCGTTTTTGGCAGCGCGTGTGCGTTTGTCATTCTCTGTTGGGCTTGTTTAATCGGGCCTTACTTTTTGGGCCGACTGTCATTTGGTTCTTTTAATTTCCAAACTATTATGTATATTTTAATTTGGGAATTTCTTATATTTTTCTGCAGGAAATTAATGAGTGGATTTAGTGATATGAATATTCGTGTGGAAAATTAAATTTGTAATCGGTGAGATTCATAATGGACATCCGAATTATTCGGGTACCGACGAATTTTGCCGCTGTCAGCAATGAGCTTCGCCGAGCCGACAGTGGACTGTGATGATTTGTTCTGAGTCCTAATATTTTAAAAGAATAAATGTAAAAATGCAAATTATAATAATTAGTTGGTTTAGATCTGTGGTTAGGATTTGTGGAATTGGAATGTGATTGGATAATTGTTGCGATTGTTGTGTTTATGATTCAACATCGATTGATGTTTCGACGGGTAGCCCGATAAACAAAGGAGACGTTGCCCGATTTCTGGGAAATCAACTATGGAAATGCGGGAGCGTATACGGTAATTACCGGGACGTCGAGAGAATATATATATATATATATACTTATACTTTACACCAACTTGATTGTATGTTGTGGTAAATGTTCTATCCAAAACTCAGTAACTCTAATTTCGTAAAATGACGAGTATACGTATTTTCTGAAAACAAACACTGAACCGATTTCGAGAATGTGAACCCTAATTATTATCTGTGTTATTATAATATGAATAATTACGAGTTGGAATATGCTATCGTATGGGTAGGTTATTAGCGAGGATATTTCAAGCATAACTGAGTGTCTAACATAGAGTATTTCGCCCCTGTAGGTTCTAGTCGGGAAATCGAAAGTGGATGTTGGACTAAAGATAACCTAGTGGTCAGTCGATGAGCTCAGTAGAGTTTCAACAGAAAAACCTGAGTGTCGAAGTCGAACCCAATGTGAGCTAGTGGTTGGACGTTAAAGCCTGAGCGACAGTCGGCTCAGAGTTGATCAATAATAGTTGTAAAGCCCTGTAAGGCAAGTACTTCTAAACTTTTTTCGAGATATAATGCAAATATTTATAAATTTTCTCGTAACATATTGTTAAGTATTCAAAATAGCTCTGTTTTATATTGTAAATACTTTGAATCCTTCAGCCTTGAACCTGAGCCACCTCATTTGATCTTTGAGCCGTAAGCCTCATTCTTTACGAACCATTTCTTGTTGATTTACCAGATACTAAACCACACAAATAAGATACTACTCCACAAATATATACCCATCATATACCAAACACTGGAACATAATGGTTTAAACATACAAAAACTTTTATACTCAACCATACCTTGTGACATCAAAGAACTAAAACCTTGTAAAAACATTGTTCATCTAATACCCGATTCTCCTACAGGCTGGAGGCCATTTCTTTTATATACTTTGACATACCCTTGTGGTACCCATGAATTTTCACCATGCTCTTATGCAAATGTTTTATTGTTATTGATTATGATCCGGTTTTATTGAATTATATTGTTTATCATATTGAACTGCTTTAGAATTGGATAGTTTTCTTTATGTGGACCAGATTCATGGTCAGACCAGATTCATGGTCAGACCAGATTCATGGTCAGACCAGATTCGTGGTCGAATTAGGCCAATGTGTGCCTTGGATCCAGTTCGTAGAGCAGAGCTGTGTGCCTTGCTCGGGGTTAGTGCGTGACTGATCAACATCCTAACCTTGGTTTTAAAAAAATTAAAATGAATATCCAATTCTAATGATTTGATAACAAGAAACTTGATTCCTTTGAATCATCTCGTTTGATCATTGTTTAACCTCGGTTATTGTTATTATGACTTGATGAGCTAGTTAGCTCACTCTTGAGAATCTTTTTATATATTTACAGTTAAAAAGGATATGGATGATAGTGAAGTTCCTCAGTCCAAAGTGCGAGCTATGATTCCAGTTTGAGTTGGATCGAGCTAGCAGAAGCTTCATATGGTAGTGAGATAATAAGATTGTAAGAATAATTTCATTATCAGTTGTAAGTTAAATTAGTTGGGATTTGGTACATTGTAATAAAAGTTAAGGTTGTGGCTTGTTTTCATACTTTAACCTGTTGCGATCCATGGTTACGTAAAGCAGGGTCATTGCAAAGAATATTTCATATACATGTTTATATATTGTGTATGTATTATGGACCCCAAACTTCTGACCCGGGAACAGAGGGAGCCACAGGTTGGTATCAGAGCTACAGATTATAAGTCACTGAAACAAGCCTAGATTTTCGGGATTGGGTAGAGGGTTAGGATTAGGAATAGGAAATAGAAAGATAAGATGTTGTGAGGTTGAGTGTGATTGTATAGTAGGTCTCCGGCACGGTTCGTGTTGCGATTCGGGATTCTTAACTTACAACATGATTTCCAGACAACGGCAATGGCAGATCCTGATTTACCTCTATCATTTGATCGTTTGAAGCTTTCCGTTCGAGGATCGTCATCTTCTCTCAGATTTGATTTGCACCTTGTTCTTCCATCAGTATTAATGGTATTACCTTCTATTAAAAAAGTTACACCTCTTCAAGCTATTCTACGTTATTTTACCACCTCTTGATACGAGACTACCTACTTAAGAACCTCCATCAACTTATTCTTGTTTTACTGAACATTCGGTTGTGAGTGTATCTCTTTAGTTTACCCTACATCCTGTTCTATACCCTCAGTTTAAAACTTGTCCCTTGAAGCAATAGTACCTACGAGGATGGATTCGAGAGCTACAATAAATGGTGAGTACTTGAAATATAAATAAAGGCGATAAGAAGTTTAGAAAAAAAGATTCAAGTGTTCCGGAGGATAGCTGTTATCTGGTTAAAAGAAGCAATTAGTAATTAGGCCACCCATGACTAGCTTGTGGAATGGATTAGGTAAGTATTGAAAAGATAGAGAGTTAGAGGAGATTATGGATCTGGAGTTTTCTTGAAGTTAGATAATGGTGTTATGACGATATGATATATTTATAGTAACAAGGTGATGTGACATTAGCCGACTTGTTGACTATTGGATAGTCTGTTCCACTTAATAATTGCAAAGTTGATAATGGGAGTATTACCAGTATGGAAGCCATGATGTGAAGCTACGAATAAGATAACATACAACGACAACTGAAGTTTTCGTCGATTAAGGAAAGCCAATGGACCCAATAAAGGAGAGAAGGTAGATTGAGTGAATGGACCTTTAAGTGAATATTTCCTTAAAAGGTACTTTGTTATGGGTGAGGAGGAAAACAACCAACTCATAAAGTAAGGACAACCAGATATGCGACTTTCAAAATTTTTAAACAAGTTTTCGAAAAAGATTTTTCTTAACAAAATTTCTAAAAGCCTTTTTGAATAAAATAAGTTTTAAACATTGGTTGTCAAGTTACTACTTGAGTTTCTTGTTTGTTAAAAGACCCGGATTACCTGGAAGGATACTTATTTTAGACTTAGTATTGTTAATTCAGAGAATAAAGTGATCCGCGATTATGAAGAAGTTGATTATTCCTAACAGAAAGGTACAAATATTGTTTGATACGATTAACAACAGAATCGGCGTACGGAGCAATTACTCATCCAATTACTATGACTATCAAAGTTCAAAGAATTCATTGATCTAACAGAAGTCTGAGCATGACCGAAGAAGATTGGGAAGATTTCCAGACTTTTCAAAAAGAAAAATATTATTAACAAAAGGATCGTTATGTTGAATGATTCATGATTCTGTGAATATTTTGTTCCTAAATTGTTAGGGCTTTCATTATACGTGTGATTATCTTTGATTTACACTATTAAGCATCGAGTTTCATGTACAAATGAAGAAGTTGGTATTTTGGTCAGAGTTTTAATCGGGTTTGGCCGGAGATGAAGTTTTAGGGATGATTTTGGTCACTTTTCAGTTGATTGAAGTTGGGGAAGTAATTTAGAATGATTTGGGATCAAAAACAGTACTAAACGGTGCTTGTTTGGCCGGGAATAGAAGTCGCCGGAGTCCGGGAAACCCACCGGAATCTGGAAATTTTCCGGTGTGTTCATCCCCGACCCGGGATGTTCTTGGTGACCCGGTTGCAACCCGATTTGCAGCCCGGGTTTGATCTGTTTTTGTCAGGATTGATTTTCTGACAAATGTTTCTGCAAATTATTTTTATTTTTATTTTAATTATAAAATCAGGTTTCTTTATTTTATAAATTGATTAATAAATTATTTAATTAATTGATATATATTATAAATAATTCTAAAATATTTTCTAAAAATCAGATTTAATTATTTTCTTAATTATTTATTATTTATTATTTATTTTTTATTTATTTATTAATTATTCAAAAATGATTAATTATCAAAATAATTAATCAAATGATTTTCAATAAATCATAATAAATTCATTTTAATTCCAAACATTATAGAAAAATCATTTTTAATTCTAATTTTTCTTAAATAATTATTTAAAAATTATTGTTAGGGTTAAAAATTAGTAATAATTATTTATATTGAATAATAAATTCAATTATCTGTGATAGACCGTTCGTCCGATTCGAGTGAAACGAAAGCCCTTTGACTCAGAAAAATGAATTCTTTTCATTAAAAATAATATTAAAACCTAATTTCTTCTAGAAATTAGTTGAATTTGTTATTTGTTTGATTATAAGTCGAATCGCGTACCGAGACGAGTCCGAAAAATTCCGAAAAATAGGAAACGAGTCAGAAAATGATCAGTTGAGCGATCAGCTAGTCGATTTTGATTCTAAAAATTATTTTAACTATAAAAATGATTATGTGCTTATGTGCTTATATGTATTATGTTGTTAATCAAGTCTTATTTGCTAATATATAATATACGAGTCAGTCATAAGCACATCGGTAGACAATAGGAATGATGTGAAGTCGGTTCAAGATGCAACTGAAGTACGAAATGACTAAGCTCTCTAACAGAAGTTAAGCCATAAGGCAGGTTGAGCCGGTGAAAGATGAAGGTGATATAATCAAGTGAGTCACGCAGAAGGCAAGTTTTTCCCCTATTCTACTTTCAGAATAGTGATATTTCTTCAGATTCTTATCACGCTTGCACTCTTTTGATTCTTGTTCATACTTCATTTCGATTCTTGATTTCTCCTTTTCCTTGAATTTTTTATTCATATTTCAATTGTTACTCACATATATTGATATATTCTGGTGATTAGAATATATCAAAGCATACCGATTGTTCTGGTTGCTACTCCATGGACTTAATAGTGATTACTTTTGGGGATTAAGTTTACTTAATCCTAAGGATCGGGATATAACCGGATCTTTGAGATGGGCCGTAGTGCCTGGGTGCCCGATTGGATCTATATAGTGGGATAAAGATCCGCACTGTATCCTGGCTGATCAGCAGGGTATAGATACGAACTTGTGTCCAGTTTAGTTCATTTGTACTCGCCAGCAATGGCCTTCTTTCTTTTCTCGCGGGGTTATATCTTTGCAGATATACCCAGGTTACCGATTCAGTTAAACTATTTTAATGTTGTTTATATTTTGTGGACTTGTTGAGCAATTTTTGGCTCACCCCTTTTTGTTGTTATTCACCTTATTGTTTTCAGTTAAGAAGGAATATGAAACCCATCAGGACTCGAGTGGTAAAGAAGCGGGTCAAGCCTCGTGATCCTCTCATACCCAAGGTGTTGATCCCAATCCAGGAAGAAAGCTTTGAATTGCCTGATCTGGTGGAATGTAGATAGTTAGCGTGTATGTTTGAATAAAATATATAATTAGTTTAAAACTGGTTAGACAATGGTTTATAATAAAGAGAGTTGTAAGATTTTGAATTGGGTTTGTAATAAAGTAGTTAGTGGTTCTTGTTTTCATACTTCAACCTAAAAAGATCCTGGTTAATGTTAAAGGGGTTTAGATACATTTCTTTATTATTTGTTAATCAGATTGTACAGGTTTGGTGATTAGCTAGTAACCCCCAGACTTATACCCCGGGTCTGGAGGGCATTACAACTATTGTATAAGTCTTTTGTGGACCTCACTCATTGCACGATCAAATAAGCATACTTGTGTTATTTTATTGTGAATAAAAGTATGAATCCATGTTAAACTCCGATATAAGAATTGAAGTGTTATAAGTTATTTTGAGTCTAGCTTTTATTCTATTTATAAACTTTCTATTGTTTTGATAAGTAGTGAGTCATGATTGTCGATCTAGTTGTGATAGTACATCTGTAAGCATTTGCACACACACACATACACACGTCTCTGGTTTGTAGGTTGATATGTGAGATTTGATTGATCTTTATACGAATAATTATATTTTCTGAGGTGTTGCTTGTTGATTGGTTTAGTTATTCTATAGGGATCGTTGCATTCATTTAGTTGCACACATGCATTTTTATTTCTTATTCTTTGAGTCTGTTTATGTTTGAGGAAAAACATCGATTCAAGTTTGGGAATATGTTGAGTGGAATTTATGACACTTTATAATGCTCTAATAAGTTTTGAATTGATGCGTTTGTACTCAAGTTGTTAAGTGTTTTAACGTGTTTCCGGGTGTTTTTGCATTTCAGGCATTATCTAGGTAATTAGATGAATTAACATTATTTTGGTGCTAATTTGGTGTCAAGGTGGTGTTGGAATAAACTCGTTGAACAATAAAGAACAATAAAGAAGTCAAGTTCTGGCAGAAGCCCAACGCGCTCGCGCTAATCAAGCGCGCGGCCGAGCCCAAAGTACAGAAAGCCAGCGCTCCCGCGCATGCTGATCAAGTGCGCGCCCGCGCCGTGTCGGGATGGCAGAATCCTGTTTCTACTTGGTTTCTGAGATAAAGAATTCTACACTGCATAGGGCTACTATATAAGCAACTTTAGGTCATTTTTAATAATATAACAAGCCAGAGACATATCAAGGAGAGCCGTAAGAAGACCGTATTAGCACGATTCAAAGAAAACGAAGAAGACCTTATTTTTACTTGTGAATCTTTGTTCTAAGTTGTAACTTGGATGCTAGTTTCCTTATTTGTGAACCTTAATCTTGTTTTGTACTTGGTTTTATTTATTCTTTATAAAGACTACGTTTGTTATACCATGTTTTCATCGGAACCCACGTTGATGATGAGTCCGATTATGGGTTAAATCTTATCGTGGGGTTCTTGCGGATTTATTTATGGATTTCTTTAGTTAAATTGTTTCGATGCCTTAGTGTGTGGTGATTGTATGATAACCTAGTATTGGTTGTGCGTATTCATCTTATGAGCGTCACGAACTTATAAGATAGTGTGTTAATTCTTAATGAAGCGAAAGTGAATTTAAGGATTTAGAACTTGCCTTGCTAGCATAGGTAACGAACTAGAAAAGATTCTATACTACTTGCGAACTCGTATACTTGCGTGTATTATTAGCACGTGTTTAGCGACTAACAGTATGTAGCTGTTGAAGTTGGGAATTCATCTCTTGAGGAGCCAGGGGAATCGTCCCTTGTGGCTGAGGTGCAGTTGCTCCTACCTGGGCTCCTCCTTGGGTGGCGGCATAGGTCGAATGCAGAGGTATCTCCACCATTGACGAAATCGTTTGGGTCGTTCCAGCTGGTGTTCCTCTAGGGATGCTGTTTCCACTCCGTGTTCTTGCCATGGTTGTTGTTATGCTTTCCCACAGACAGCGCCAAATGTTATGGATTGAAAACTAGGGTATATTAATTACTATATTTATTACTAAGGCACGGGAGCTCAGGGCCTTTAATGGCTGCTCTCGTGTTTCGTAACTTAACTCTGCCTTTACGAGATGCGTACGTATCTCTGTGAGTTAGAGAATCAAGCCAAAAAATGTAGTTCTAATTGGTGGGGGTGAAACCCCTTATATAGTTGTTGGGAGTCCTTGAATTGGACTAGAGTTGGGAGACTTGGTGGACAAGTCTATGAATTAGAACGGACTTTAGAGTCCTAGGAAGTAGGAAACTGATTCCTTATCCTATTAGGTCCCTTTGAAGGCTAATCTACAAGGATTTATATCATCACTAGGACTCATCTTAACAGCTGATTTCTCCCTTATTTAATTAATTACGAAATTAATTAACATTCAGGGTTTTGGGCCTTTTCTAATGGGCCTAGCTATAAGCCTAATTCAGATATAATTAATGCAATATTAATTACACACTCAGGGTTTATTTTATTCCCTATCACATTTATACCATTTCTTTTCATTTTTGAATAATTCACAATTTTTGGGAATTTTTGGCATATATATTGTATACATAAAATATTAAAAAATTTAAATTCACTAGTCAAAAATTATAAAATTAGGGGCCGATTAATTTTAAAAGATGTATAATTAGGGCCTTAATTTTAATTAGGAGTATTAATATTACTACTATAAATAGCCTAATTTTTATTTATTTATTATTAATTAATTATTCAAATCATAAAATTATCAAAAATTCTCTATTTTCGGGTCGGATGTTCCAGGGTCGGGTTGAACAATCAAGCAGTGATTTTGGACTTATTTCTGCATCAAATCGATTGATGTGAGTATCAAAATTGATCCTCTTGATCAGTTCTTTCGATTTATGGTGTTAATTTCATGTTTTAATTCGTTACTTTTCAATTTCAATTTCTAGGGTTTATGTTCGAATTAGGACTTTTTTATTTTAGGGTTATTAGGATGATTTGATGGTTGATATAGCTTTCTATGATGATTTCTGATCGATTCATGGTATTTAATTAAACAAACGATTCCTGAATAGTAAAGTTCGATTATTAGGGTTTATGTTCAATTTTGATCTATAAGTTTTTGATTTTGATGAATATTTGGTTCCAGAGATGTTAGGGGTTTGATTATAGAGTTCATAAGCTTTGATTTGAGCTATTAAAATCGAAGGTTCATGTACAGATGAGTGATTTCGATAATTGGCCGGAGTTTTGATCGATTTCGCCGGAGAAGTTGATTCAAGGATGTTTTTGGTTCGTTTTGGCCGGAGATAAACTGTTGTAGCTGATTAGGATTAAAACCATGTGAAAAACACATCAAACAATTGTGTTTTTGTCCTGAAAACAGGCTGTCGAAATCCTGGCGGTCGCCGGATTCTGGGCAGATTTCGGTCATGTTCTTCATGACCCGTAATTGACCCGTTTGACCCGTTCCTGAAACCCGATTTTGATCCATTTTTGTCAGAGATTGATTTCTGATAAGTGTTTCTGGAAAATTATTTTTATTTTTATTTTTATTTTTATTAATTATAAAATCATTTTTTATTTATTTTATAAATTGATTAATTATTTATTTAATTAATTGATTTATATTATAAATAATTCTGAAATATTTTCTAAAAATTAGAATTATTTATTTCTTTAATTATTTATTATCTATTAATTATTTAAAAATGATTAATTATTTTGATAATTAATCAAATTATTTTCAATAAATCATAATAAATTCATTTTAATTCCAAAAATTATGGAAAATCATTTTTAATTCTGATTTTTTCCAAATAATTATTTAAAAATATTTTTAGGGTTTAATAATTAGGAATAATTATTTATATTGAATAATAAATTGATTTATCTGTATATATTGAATAATAATTGAATTGTTTATCCGATTTGAGCGAAACGAAAGCCCTTCGACTCAGAGAAATGATCTGTTTTCATTAAAAATAGTTTTAAATCTTAATTTCTTTTAGAAGATATTCAAATTTTGATATTTACTTACCTAAAAGCCTTTTCACGTATAGAGACGAGTCCAATAAATTCCGGAAAATAGGAAACGAACCAGATATTGTTCGGTAAAGCGAATAGCGAGTTGATTTCGATCCTAAAAATTACTTTAAATCTAAAATGCCTCTGTGACTTATGTGCTTATGTGAATTATGTGGTTAATGGAGTCTTAGTTGTTAATAATTTTTTATATGAGCCAATAATACGCGTACGGGTAGACGATAAGGGCTATGTAAAGTCGGTTTGAGACGCAATTGAGATACGAGATGACTAAATAAGTCTATTTCTTTGATAGAAGCAAAGCCAACAAGGCGAGTCGAACCGGTGATAGAAGACAGTGAATTACTTGGAGTAAATCGCGTGAAAGGAAAGTTTTCCCCTATTCTAATTTCAGAATAGTGAAGTACATTTAGATTCTTATCTCAATTACACACTGATAATCCTTGTTCACAATCACTGACACGCAATTATTATGACGTAGTTCATATTTTATTTTGATTCCTGGTTTATCCTAATTCATTGAATACTTTATTCATATTCCAATGGATATATATATATAAATATACACATATATCTTGATATATTCCGATGTTGGGATACATCAAAGCATACCGATTTTTCTGGTTGCTCCTCTATGGACTGGATGGTGACCGAGAATTAACCGGATCCTTGTGTTGGGCCGTAGAGCCTGGGTACCCGAATGGATCTATACATTGAGGTATGGATCTGCCTTGTATCCTAACTGATCAACAGGATATAGGTGCAAACTTGTGTCCAATTTAGTTTATTGTTACTCGCCAATAATAGCCTTTGTCCTTTATTGCGAGGTTATATCTTTGCAGATGTAACCAAGTTACCAGTTCATTTAATTTATTATAAAACTATTGATATATTGTGGATTTGTTGAGCAACTTATGGCTCACCCTTTTTTGTCATTATTCACCTTATTGTTTTCAGTTAAGAAGGAAAATGAAACCTATCAGGACTTGAGTGGTAAAGAAATGAGTCAATCCATGAGACCCTCTTATACCAAAGGTGTTGATCCCGATCTAGGAAGAAAGCTTTGAGTTGCCTGAGCAAGTGTTGTGTAGATAGTTAATGGGCGTGTTTTAATAAAGAAAAATTGTAGTTAAAACTTGTTAGAGAAAGGCTTGTAATAAAGAGAGTTTATGTGAAATTTTAAATTGGGTTTATAATAAAATTAGATAGTGGTTCTTGTTTTCATACTCTAACCTAAAAAGATCATGGCTACTGTTAAATGGGTTAAATTTATATTTGTTTAACTGTTATGCCAGTCAGTGCATGTTTGGTAATTAGTTAGTAATTCCCAGACCTATACCCCGGGTTTGAGGGCGTGCATCGACTCAACAGTGAATTAGCAATTTTCCCTATTTGGTTCTCTAGAGTCTTGATTGAAACCGCTTGGATTTTGCACATAAGCCCCAACTCCTCTAATTTAGATTTTTCATTAACAGATGGACCGGGACCTCCATGTGATTGTTGTTGCATCCCATGTGGCTGAAACCGATGTATTGGTGAAAACTATTGGTGGAAACCAGAAGGATTGAATTTCTTGTTTCTAAACTGTTGGTACGGTTGTTGCACTGCATTCTGATTATTGCTACAGCTGAAGTTCGGATGATTACGGTTGTTAGGATGGTATGTGGCAGGAACTGGCTGCTACAGCCTCTGAAAGTTGCTCTCAGACTGAGCTGATTCACAAGATATAGCATAATGCTCCATTGCATATGCACATGCACACAGCTCACAAACACTAGCTATTTGATTAACTCCATAGTTGGCCATAGAATCGATTTTCATCGCTATCGCCTTTAGCTGAGTAGTGATAGCCATAGCTATATCCACCTCATGAACTCCTGCTGCCTTGCCCTGTGGCATTCTCTGGGTTAGGTTCTGATATTCATTTGCAACCATTATCTCGGTCATCTCATAAGCTTCCTTATAGCTTTTAGCCCATAGAGCTCCACATGATGCTGCATCGAGCATATGTCTCGACTGTGCTCCCAACCCATTATAAAAGCAATTGATCACCATCCAGTTAGGCATTCCATTATGAGGACACTTTCTAAGCATATCCTTATAGCATTCCCAAGCTTCAGATAAAGATTCATCCGATTGTTGTGCGAATTGAGTAAGAGCATTCCTGATTGCAGCTGTCTTTGCCATAGGGAAGAATTTAGTAAGGAATTTATGATCAAGATCCTCCCAAGTCACAATAGAACCAGCTGGTAGAGAGTGTAACCGGCCCTTTGCCTTATCCCTTAGAGATAATGGGAAAGCCTCAATTTCATAACATCTTCAGGGACATTGTTGAACTTCAAAGTGTCACAGATCTCAACGAAGTCCCTAATATGCATGTTAGGATCTTCTGTTGGAGCACCCCCAAACTAAACTGAGTTCTAGACCATCTGGATCGTGCCAGGCTTGATCTCGAAGGTATTAGTCGTGATGGATGGCCTGCCAATGCTCGGTTGAATGTCCATGATCTTTGGTTGAGAATACTCTTTCAAGCTTTCGTTGCTGCTGCTGGATCTCCCATTTTAATGATTACTTCTTCTTCTTTACTTTCTTCTTCAACTTTATCAACTTCTTCAAGAACTTCTTCTTCCACTTCTTCAATAGTTTCCTTAAGATATTGAGAATGTTGTCGCATACACGCTCTCTTGAGTACTTGAACCACAAACAAGTAAACCGTGAAAGTAAAAGAATCCGAGCTAGTGAACTTTAACGACCACTGATGTCAAGCACATAAACTAAAAATTAACACCGAATCCCCGGCATCGGCGCCAAAAACTTGTCCGCACTAAAACACATACGAAAATACACGCAAGCGTACGTGATCATAAGTAATATAAGTTTTAAGTCGAGTTCGTTCCCATAGAGACTGGTTTA
The DNA here is from genome assembly GCF_009905375.1 of Apium graveolens. Taxonomy (NCBI): domain Eukaryota; kingdom Viridiplantae; phylum Streptophyta; class Magnoliopsida; order Apiales; family Apiaceae; genus Apium; species Apium graveolens. The sequence continues at coordinate 275,728,616 of NC_133651.1, read as the reverse complement.
GGTTAAGTTCATATTATGCACTTATGCAACAATGTATGATTATCGTTCACAGCTAAGACAAGTAACAAATTAAGTTGATTAACTAACTAAGATATTATACTAGCATGCATTAACTAAGAGATTTAAAAGTGAATTACTTATATGAGGATAAAATATGGGATTATAACTTCATTAAATACTTCATTCAAAGTTAATGCCTTTATCAATAGCATGTGATGGTAATGATAACTAATCAGATAACACAAAATTAGTATACGCTATCTTTCAATATACGTATAACCTACTACTAAGCATCCACAATCAAGATAGAAGCCAAATAGACACCAATTATGCTTAGACCCTATCTGTCTATAAGATTTGAAAAAATAATGGTTTAAGAATAGGTTATCTATTGTGATTACATAGGGTGTGTAAGATGGTTAAAATTACACTACGAGTTATGTATGTCAATTAATACATAAACCTATGCTAGCATGGAAAGTTCTAAACCTCTATATTCATTGTCGCTTCAATAGAGATTAACAAACAATCTTAGATATTAGCTACGCATCAAGACGATTAAGCACAACCAAACTAGAAAATCATAAATCATCACACATTAAAGACTTAGAACAATCAACTATTGAAATCCATAAATAAATCTGCTAGAACCCCATGACAAGGATTAGTTCATGATCGAATACATCATCACCATGGGTGCAAGCTTGTAGACTATTTCCCTTATTTTTGACTCAGTTCTGGACCGCTTTTAAGCTTGCCGGAAAGCTTAGTGGTCGCCGTTAATGGCGGCCGATCACCGGAGTTTGAACGGGGAAGACGAAAGGGGCATATTACAATTTGACCCCTGAAGTTTCCTTGTTCTGCAGAACAAGTATTTTAGTTTCCAAAAGTTTCAAAAACTGGATTTATATTTTATTATTTTTAGGAATTATATTTTTTTATAATATTTTCAGAAATTGGTTTTTATTATTTAAAAAAAATCCTAAATTCGTTATTTCTTTTCTAAAAATTATTTTTTAATTTAAAAATAAAATTTAATTATTTAATTAATTAATTTTAGTTGATAATTAATTATTTAATTAGTTATTAATTAATTTTAATTGATTATTTAAGTAGATTTAATTATTTATTTGGATTTAAAAATTCCGAAAAATAGTTTTGAACTTTAAAATATTATTTTAAATTATTATCAAAGCTCGAAAATTATTATTAAATCATTTTAAAGTCAGATTCGGGTATTCGAACCCTATTATTTCATTATAAAATGATTTGGAGACCCATTTTAATTCCGAAAAATATTCAAAAATTCGTATTAAATACCTGGAAAATCATTTTAACCCCAAATCTTCTTTGAATAATAATTTTTCTTGAATATCTTACGTGCTACGTGTTATATGTGATCTGATTGATGTATAATATGACTGTATGTGCATTATTTGACGATATCATTCAAAACTTTTAATCTGTACGTCGGATTTGGGTAAAACAAAGGGTAGATAGAAGCTTATGACGTCTATGTAACGATTAGAATAATATGAGATTAAATATTGAAAGATACTTGTGATGCCTAACAGAGTAAGCGAGGCATAGAAAAAGAAAGCAAGTGATTCATAAATAGAACGGAAGCGTAGAAAGAAAATGCAAGTGATTGATAAATAGAAGCAAGACAAAGAAAAAGAAGGAAAGTGATTGATAAATAAAACTGTTAGATGAGTACAATTAAAGTTGGAAATCATATATGATAAGGCAAGTACTTCTGAACCTTTCTCGAGATATATTGCAAATATTTCTGAACTTTCTCATAACATGTTGTTAGTATGCAAAATAAGTCTTGTTTTATATTGCAAGCGCTTTAAACTATTCAACCTCGAACCCTGATCATATCATTGAACTTGAGATGTAAGCTTTATTTCTTGTAAACCACCGAAGGTTGATTTCCCAGATATTAAACCATACAAATATAATACTACTCCATATATACATACATACCATAAACCAAATACTGAAATAGAATTACTTGACCATACAGAAACTGATATACCCTGTTTTATCATTGAACCATAATTCAACAGATACCTGATTCTTCAACAAGCTTGAATCCGTTCTTCATATATATACCTTGATATGCCATGGTGATACTTATGTAATATCTTGTGCTCCGAGATAAATGATTTTGTTTTATTGAATTACAATGGTTATCATATTGAATCGTTTTAGAATTGGATGGTTTTATAAATGCGGACCAGATTCGTGGTCGGACCAGATTCGTGGTCATGATAGGACAATGTGTGCCTTGGATCCAGTATATAGAGCAAAGCTGGGAGCCTTGATCGGGGTTAGTGCGTGACTGATCAGCAGCCTAACCTTGGTTTTTAAAATGAAAAGTGAATAACCATTTTTAATCATTGCTTATCCAGAAACTTGATTCCTCTTAATCATTTCAATTTATCATTGTTGAACCTCAGTTATTACTATTATGACTTGATGAGCTAGTTAGCTCACTCTTGCAAATCTGTTTATGTTATTTTACAGTTAAAAAGGAAATTGTTGGTAACAAGGATTCCCAGTCCAGTGTGCAAGCTAGGATTCTAGGATAAGATGGACCCAGTTAGAAGGAGATTTATAGTATAGATGAGTTATATAATATTATAAGAATGATATCATTATCAGCTGCACATTGAACTAGTTGGGATTTGGTATGATGTAATGAAAGTAAATTTGTGGCTTGTTTTCATACTTTAACCTGTTGCGATCCATGGTTATGGTAAGTAGGGTCTTTATATATATTATTTTCATAAACAGGTTTATATATTGGGTGTGTGTGTGTGTTGTGAACCCCAAACTTTTGACCCAGGTTTGGAGGGTGTCACAGGTTTGGTATCAGAGCTACAGGTTATAAGTCACTGAAACAAGACTAGATTGTCAAGAATGGATAGAGGGTTAGGATTAGGATTAGGAAATAGAAAGATAGGACATCAAGAGGTTGAGTGCGAATGTATAGTAGGTTTTGGTATGATTCGTGGTGAGATTCGAGATTTTTATCTAGCGACACGATTTTTAGATAGCCGCGATGGCAGATTCTTTTATCCCGGGATCGTCTGATCATTCGGAGCCTTCAGTCGGAGGACCATCATCTGATTCATGCCCTGATCTTCCACCGGTGTTAGCCATATCATTTTCTGTTGCGACGGTTGCACCTCTTAAAGCTATTATTCCATCCCCTGAGGTGAGACCACCTATTCGAGGATCCTCACCTGCTAATTCTGGTTCTACCGGACATTTAGCCGTAATTTTATCTTTTTAATTTATCCCACACCTTATCCCCTACCATTCGTTTGAAGCATGTTTTATGGAGTAACAACGCCTATGAGGATGGATTCGAGAGAGCTACAACATATGGTGAGTACACGAGGTATTAAGAAAGGTAAGATGAATTCTAGAAAGAGGATTCGTGTGTTCTGGAGAATAGTTGCTACCAGGTTATATGGAACTGGATCTACTACTAAGTATGCCACCCATGATTATCTTATGGAATAAGCTAGATGGATTTCAAAGGAGTTTGAGAAGATTGGAGATCGAGAGTTTTCTTGGAATTAGATGATTATGTTATGACCAAACATGATACGTATAGTAGTAATGTGACGTGATATGAGTAGACCTTGTTTTATAAAATAAATTTGATGATTACTGGATAGATTTATTAAACTTAGTAATCGTAAGAGATGATTATGGGAATGTTACCCATATGGAGGAATAGAAGTAAAGTTACGAATAAGATAATATGCAACGGTAACTAGAGTTTTTATCGACCAATGAAGGCAAAATGGACCCAATAAGGGGTAGAAGATATATGGAAATGAATGGGCTCTTATCTGATTGTTTCCTAAATTTGATACCTTGTAGTTGTTGAGAAGGACAACAACCAACTCATATAGTAATGACGACCAGGTGTACGATTTTTAATATTTTAAACAGTTTCCAAAAGAGATTTTCTTAACAAAATTTTCTTAAAAATCCTTTAAACAAAACAAGTTTTAAAAACTTGGTTGTCAAACTACTACTTGAGTTTCTTGTTTGTTATAAGATTCAGATTATCCAGAAAAAAACTTGTTCTAGAAGTTGGTATGGTTAATTTAGAAGGCCAAGTGGACCCGTTATTATGGAGAAGATTTGATTGTTCATAACAGAAAAGTGCAAATCTTGTTTGATAAGTTTAATGATAGAACCAATGTACGGAGAGAAACTATTCATCCAATTTCTGAGACTATTAGAGTTCAAAGAATACGTCGATTTATAAGAAGCCGAGTATGATCAAAGAAGATTGAGAAAATTTCCAGACTTTTTAAAGAAAGAATGTTATTAGCAAAGGAGTCAATATGTTGAATGATAGTAACGTATATGAATTGAAAGCTTTCGATCCAATGTTAGCCACGGAAATGATTTATTTGATAAAGAACCAAACAGTACTATTGCAAGACTCACTTATGTTATGAAGAAATAACGAACTATGAGAATGAAGAACTTAAATAGGAAAGAAGGTGGAATCAAAAGGATGATAAAGAAGCATTTGAAGATTCCATGATGGAGATTAGATATGTGTAATGTGAGGGACAGAAGTAAAGTGAAAAATTTGAGGAAACATTTGTAAATTGAGATAGGGAATGCATCATAGGAGTACGATTAAGTACCGAGGGCTAAAAAAATATCTAGTGACCAGACATGAAGAGAAAATGGGGGAAACATCTAAGTAAATGTTATACCTACCTAAGAATTAATGCGGAACATCAAATGCTAAATGGATTATTATAACCGTTGGCTTTCTAAAATAAAGATAAATATATTTCTCCAAGAGACGTCGTAGTGAAATCACTTAAGAACCGAAGGTGAGAAAAACGTTAATTGAATAATTATTGATAGGTTATCCAAACCTAGTCATTCTTTTTATTAATAAGAAGTTTATCAAATAAGTGGGTTAGTTGCCACTTGAAGAAATTATGGTACGTCATCAGATCCAGGGATTGATTATAAATGATCAATATTATATGATTTGAGATTTGACAAGAGTATTCAGAATATAATGAATTATGTCAAACCAGAATAGTATATACCACTCCTAGATGAACGGACATTAGGTAAAGCAGAACTAAAAGATAGGAATTTGACTCAACATTGCTAACTCAAGGGATTCAAGTTACTCCAAGAATATGATACAAGACATAGATGTCAAAGAAGACTTTCTGATAGTATGGCATAAAGAAAGAATAAACGTTACATGTGACTAGACGTCAAGGAAAGCATTGCAGTCAGTTTCGTATGAGAACTTCTTAGAACCAAAATAAATGATAATATGGGTTGGAATATGCTGGTGATGCCTCCGGGTTAGTATATTTTCTTCTAAATAGTGAGAGATTTTTTTCGCTCGGCAAATATACTCGGTTGTGCTTCAAGGAAATTATAGTATGATGATAAGTTTGTGCGTCAATCGTATCCAGTCGAGATTTTCTCGTTAATAATTAATTCTGAAGTAATTTTGAGAACGTTAAAAATCAAATACGCCATGGTTTCAGTGTATCATTCGCAGATGGACAAGAAGATTAAGGGAACGATTAAAGAGCCCCGAATGCGATTGGGAGCAATTACAAACTAGGTTAATTGAACAAAGGAATATATGAGAATGAGGTTCAACAACCAATAACTATTAGAAATGTTCATAAGCACGAATTACTAGAATTAGAAAGAAAAGAGAATTAATATGCATTATGCTAGTCCTTTTGAGACAGTAAAACAGGCAGGATAATTGTAAGTGAGTTGGCTTCACCGCCACACGTATAGCAGGTTCATAGGGTGTTTATATGTATATACTCAGGAAGAGTAATTTAGCTCCATTATATATATAAAATGGAGACTTGAGTTGAGTTATATGAGCAACTAATATAATAGGATATCAGCAAGAGGCTATTGAGTAATGATTGATGTTGCAAGTTAAAATTCATGAAAAGTTGTAAGGTTGAGAGATCAACCCGAGAAAATGGAAGTGAGATACTTGAATGTATCATTATCTGATCCTTAATGTGATTCTAAGGACAGAAACCTTTTAAGGGGGAAGGATGTAATATCCGGGACATAGCGTGTAATTATTTTTATCAATAAATAATTATTATGTGAATTTTGGTGAATTATCTGATGATTGGTGTTGATATGCGAATGTTTATATGAGGTAAAGTATAGGTATGTTAAATTTATTATGTCCAGAATAAAATATAGATAATTGTGATATTTGTCTGGTAATTTTTGGACAGTTATATGATTTTATATTGATTTATGAATTTATTAATTATTTTCTGAACAATTACAAACCTATTTTATAAAGCCGGGAATCGTCCAACTTCAACCGTTTTTACATTTTTACAACCCGAAACTCTTCCAAAAACTCTTTCCTAACCTAATCTGATAATTCCGGACATTTTCTGTGTTTTGACTTTTTCAATCCGGATTACGGTTTGACCCGTGCGCGGCCCGACACAAAATTTTCGATATGATAATCATTTCGATAACATTATCTTCGTATAAAGTGTTTTATAAGAAGCCCTGTCTTCATAAAATCCAAAAGTTTTAATAGTTATCCAAAAGAATTGATAATTATCCAAAACAGGATGATGGTTATCCAAAACATTATCCAATTAGATCGTTTTTGCAGTTACTTAGCGCCTAAGTAACTTATTTTTCGATCCAACTCGATCCAACACGTATTAATATTCCTTAAATATAAATAACCTATTTCTTATTTCATTTTACTCGTATAATCAGGATCAAACAGTAGAAACCGATAAAATACAGAGAAAAACCCTTAAAATCAATGCGTTCTTGAAAATCAAACTCACAAACGAAGGCGTTATCGAATTCAGAATCAAGCGTGCCAGATATAAAATCGAAGTTCTCGAAAATTTCTTTCATATTCAATCATCCATTTCAGTACAGAATTCAAGGTGATTTTATTATTTAATTGTTTTAATTTGAATTAATTAGTGATTAAAATAGGAATTTTTGTTCTTGATGTTGTTTTTGTGATTTGATGCTTGAATCATGTAGATCTTTTCTTCCTGATCATTTTGGTATATTATATGACTGATTTGGAGTTCAATAACATGTTCAAATTGTTGTTTGAATCTCGAATTGAAGAACTAGGGTTTATGTGCTTGAATTTTCTTAATTGAAAATTAGGCATTTATTTGTTAGTGGTTATTAGTTGAAATTGATTACATGGTTAAGTATATCGTTGAACAACGATTTGAATGGTTGTTTGAAATCACCAAACGATTCTTCGAAGGTGTAGATCGAAAATTCGGAGCTCGCGGCGGCAGATTTTTTCGTCGACTTTTCCAGTCGATTCGTCGATTGTTTGAACGATTGGTTGCTGTAGATGAGTTCCTGCAAGCTTGTAGAATATTTCCCGTGTTTTTGACTGAGTTATGGACCGCTTTTAAGCTTGTCGGAAAGCTTGGTGGCCACCGTTAATGGCGGCCGACCACCGGAGTTTGAACGGGGAAGACGAAAGGGGCAAATTACAATTTGACCCCTAAAGTTTTCCGGTTCTGCAGAACTAGTAGTTTAGTTTCCAAAATTTTCAAAAAGTGGATTTTTGTTTTATTATTTTTAGGAATTATATTTTATTTTTAAAATATTTTTTATTATTTAAAAAAATCTAAAATTCATTATTTCTTTTCTGAAAATTATTTTTTTAATTTAAAAATAAATCTTAATTATTTAATTAATTAATTTTAGTTGATAATTAATTATTTAATTAGTAAATTAATTTTAATATTATTTAATTAATTATTTAATTAGTTATTAATTAATTTTAATTGATTATTTAATTAGATTTAATTATTTATTTGGATTTAAAAATTCTGAAAAATAGTTTCGAGCTTTAATATATTATTTTAAATTATTTTCAAAGCTCGATAATTATTATTAAATCATTTTAAAGTCAGATTCGAGTATTCGAACCCTATTATTTAATTATAAAATGATTCGGAGACCCATTTTAATTTCAAAAAATATTGAAAAATTCGTATTAAATACCTGAAAAATCATTTTAGCCCTGAATCTTCTTTGAATAATTATTTTGATTGAATATCTAATGTGCTACGTGTTATATATGATCTGATTGATGTATAATATGACTTTATGTGCATTATTTGACGGTTTTATTCATAACTTGTAATTCGTACATCGGATTTGGGTAAAACGAAGGGTAGATAGAAGCTTGTGACGTCTATGTAATGATTAGAATAATATGAGATTGAATATTGAAAGATACTTGTGATGCTTAGTAGAGTAAGCGAGGCATAGAAAAAGAATGCCAACGATTCATAAATAGAAGGGAAGCGTAGAAAGAGAAGGCAAGTGATTGATGAATAGAGCAAGGCATAGAAAAAGAAGGAAAGTGATTGATGAATAAAACTGTTAGATGAGTACTAGTAAAGTTGGAAATCATCTATGATAAGGAAAGTACTTTTGAACCTTTCTCGAGATATATTGCAGATATTTCTGAACTTTCTCATAACATGTTGCTAGTATTCAAAATAAGTCATGTTTTATATTCCAAGCGCTTTGAACTATTCAACCTTCAACCCTAATCATATCATTGAACTTGAGATGTAAGCTTTATTTCTTATAAACCACCGACGATTGATTTCCCAAATATTAAACCATTCAAATATAATACTACTCCACAAATACATACACACCATAAACTAAATACTGAAATAGAATTACTTGACCATACAGAAACTAATATTCACCGTTTTATCATTGAACCATTATTCAACAGATGCCTGATTCTTGAACAAGCTTGAAGTCGTTCTTCATATATATACCTTGATATACCCTGATGATACTTATGAAATGTCTTGTGCTCCGAGATAAATGTTTTATCAATGTTAATTATGATTTTATTTTATTTTATGTTAAAATTGGATGGTTTTATAAATGCGGACCAGATTCGTGGTTGGACCAGATTTGTGGTAATGGTAGGCCAATGTGTGCTTTGGATCCAGTATATAGAGCAACGCTGCGAGCCTTGCTCGGGGTTAGTACGTGACTGATCAGCAGCCTAACCTTGGTTTTAAAATGAAAAGCGAATATCCATTTCTAATAATTGTTTATCCAGAAACATGATTTTCTGAATCATTTCAATTGATCATTGTTGAACCTCAGTTATTGTTGTTATGAATTGTTGAGCTAGTTATCTCACTTTTGCAAATCTGTTTATGTTATTTTACAGTTGAAAAGGAAATTGTTGATAACGAGGATTCCCGGTCCAGTGTTCAAGCTAGGATTTCGGGATAAGATGGACCGAGTTAGCAGGAGTTTTATAGTGTAAATGAGTTATGTAAGATTGTAAGAATGATATCATTTTCAGCTGTTAGTTGAACGAGTTAGGATTTGGTATGATGTAATGAAAGTAAGGTTGTGGGTTGTTTTCATACTTTAACCTGTTGCGATCCATGGTTATGGTAAGTAGGGTCTTTACATATCTTGTTTTCATAAAGAGGTTTATATATTGGGTATATATGTGTTGTGAACCCCAAACTCCTGACCCAGGTTTGGTGGGCGTCACATGTCATGTGTTGATAATATCAACATATGCATCACCAATAACTTCCAGAAATATCAACATTTTTACTCTCCATGTGGAGTAATCAACTTTCTTCAGAATAGGAATTTTCATGCTTTCATACTTACTTCCAGACATATTTGATCGTTGCAAATTAACAATTAACTTGACCGCTCTGATACCACTTGTTTCCCAGTAATGATAATTGTTTAAGGGGGTTGGATACAATTATCAAACAAATCGATTGATTAAAGTAGTAAAGTAAGAATAATAGTAAACAGTTTAATCAAATAACAATTTATATTGATCTTTAATAAACTGTTACAAAACTCTCTCAAGAACAATATTCTTAAGAGATGCTAGGTTATAGAATACTCGAGTTTTCCACACACAAAGTGATAACCTAATCCGTGTTTATATATCACACAGCTACAATCAATTCCTATCAGATATGTTACAGTATGATTTATCTAGTTTCTATACATATCTAAATCAACAACTGCGATCCTATAAATCAGCAGATTCTAATTTATCCTGTAGTTGTGACTTATCCAATCATATCCTAACAGTCTTCACATGCCAATGCATATCTTGACTACATTAAATCCTAATGGCTTGACAAATCCTGACTGTCAGATAGATCCTGATTGGCTACATATCCTGATACCTCTGTCAGATCCTGACTCCTTCACATATCCTGATTCCTGACATGGACAATTTTCAATAAATGTTGTGACAATATTTTAGTAGTTTTGAGAAATATTAACTGATAATGAAATGTAAAATTTTAAAACTTCAAAATCAAACATACAATTTTTCGAATAAAATTAATAAATTGAAACATACAGTAGAATTAAAATATACAAATTACAATATTGTACTATAGTTATGATTTTAAAAAATTAACGTGACAGATTCCAAAAGTATCAGTTAAATAAAGGAAGAATTTAAGTTGAAAATGAAATGCCCAAAGTACCTCTTGCCCAACTTTTCATTTATTCCCGTATAAGCAGAAATGGGGTGTACTTTTTAATGTTGCCAAACAGCCGGATATAAACTATAACTCGCTTTACGATCATATAAGTTGAGTATAAGGGTGCCCAAACACCCACATAATTGTATTCCCTTGTTTTCTCAGGAATCAATATCATCAGACGGTTAAGACTTGCTTTGTGTCATGAAAGAGTAAAACAAAAAATAATAGAGAGTAATGTTGGAAGTGAAATAAAAATTATAAAAAAAATCAGTGTGAAGTACAGTCCCTAAATTAAAAATAAAATCAAATTATTATTTTTATAAAATAGAACTTCATAATCCGTATGAAACAAATATCGAAATATAAATATGATAAATTAAAGCTGTAAAATTATATAGTTAAAACAAATTGGAGTCGATGTGCAATTTTGAAATTTCATCGTATGGTTCCAGTTATGTACCTGAGTATTTTATTTGTTATATAAAATTATCATGTTAATTTTTACTAATTCGATTATTTAAACGTAAACTGATGCTTGAATAAACACTAACAAATAGAGATTGAATAAAAAAAGTCTAACTCAAATCGTATTAGTTAAAATTTAAATATAAAAAAAAGTAGTTATACTCTTTTCTAGCGGGTACCAAGATTTGGTATTTTTGTGTTTTAATAGAAAATGATATCGCTTATTAGTATAGACTAGGGACTTTTGCCCGCGTTACACATGCTTATTATCCAACATTTTAGAAAATTAAAAAATAAATAATCATCCTTTTAATTACATTATCGGACAACAAAAAAAATATAGATGCGCTCTATTCCTTCTTATAATTGAAAGAAATCGCAACACCGTATTTTGAAATGATCATCCTATTAATTATATTAATGAACAATTAAAAAATATATAGATGCACCAAAAAACATGATCGTGATATGCAAAAAAACTACATGAATTATTTCTTGGTAAAATACTTGAATATAAATGAAATGATTTTCTTTTCAAAAAAATTTTGAGTGTTAAACAAAATGTGTACTTAAATTTTTAATGGTTACATGTGTTCTTATGGATCGTAAGAAGAGAACTCAGTGATAATCGAAAAAACTTTATTCAGTAGTTTTACATTTACAGTTGCTCATTTATCTTGCTTAACAGGTATAGGTAATTGTGATGCCTTCCAAACCCGAGTCATAATTTTGGGGTTCATAATACACACACGATATATTAACCTGTATATAAAATATTATATGCATTGACCCTTCTTTACACAACCACGGATCGCTACATGTTAATGTATGAAAAGAAGCCATAATTTTAACTTTTAATACATCGTACCAAATCCCAACTAGTTCAATTTACAACTGATAATGATGTCATTCTTACAATCTTGCATAACTCATCTACAATAATAAGCTCCTTCTAGCTCGATCCAACTTAACCCAGAATCCTAGCTCGTACACTGCATAGGGAATCCTCGTTACCAACAAATAATTCATAGGAATCAAATTTCTTGATAAGCAATGATTAGAATTGGATATTCACTTTTATTTTTTTTAAAAAGACGAAGGTTGGGCTGCTGATCAGTCACGCACTACCCCAAGCAAGGCACACAACTCTGCTCTCTATACTAGATACAAGGAACGCATTGGCCTAATATGACCACGAATCTGGTCCGACCACGAATCTGGTCCGACCACGAATCTGGTCCATATTTATAAAATCATCCAGTTCTAAAACAATTCAGTATGATAACCATTGTAATTTAATAAAAATAGAATCATGATTAGCATTGATAAAATATTTATCTCAGAGCATAAAATATTTCACAGGTATCACCAGGGTATATCAAGGTGTAAATATGAAGAACGGCTTCAAGCCTGATGAAGAACCAAGTATCTGATGAACAATGGTTCAATGATAATACAGGGTATAGGTCTTTGATGTCATAGGGTATTTCAGGGTGTATAAGTTTCTGTATGCACAAGAAATTCTGTTGCAATACTTGGTTTATAGCGTGTATGTATATGTGGAGTAGTATTGTATTTGCATGGTTTAATATCGGGGAAATCAACTGTTGGTGGTTTATAAGAAATAAAGCTTACAAAACAAGTTCAATGATATAATCAGGGTTCAAGGTTGAACAGTTTGAAGCGCTTGTAATATAAAACAAGACTTATTTTGAATACTAGCAACATATTATGAGAAAATTCAGAAATATTTACAATCTATCTTGAAAAAGGTTCAGAAGTAATTTCCTTATCATAGATGATTTCCAACCTTGTACTGATCTAACAGTTCTACTCATCAATCACTTTCCTTCTTTTTCTATGCCTTGCTGCTATTCGTCGATCACTTGCATCATTTTTCTACACTTCAGTTCTATTTACTGATCACTGGCTTTCTTTTCTATACCTCGCTTACTCTACTAGGCATCACAAGTATCTTTCAATATTCAACCTCATATTATTCTAATCGTCACATAGACGTCATAAGCTTTTATCTACCCTTCGTTTTACCCAAATCTGATTTACGGATAGAAAGTTACAGCAAAAACCGTCAAACAATAACCACATAGGCATATAACACATCAATCAGATAGCACGTAACACATAGCATGCAAGATATTTGATCAAAACAATTTTTCAAAGAAGATTCGGGGTCAAAATGATTTTCCAGGTATTTAATACGAATTTTTGAACATTTTTCGGAGTTAAAACGGGTCTCCGAATCATATTATAATTAAATAATAGGGTTCGAACACCCGAATCTGACTTTAAAACAATTTAATGAGAATAATTATCGAGCCTTGAAAATAATTTAAAATAATATTTTTAAGTTCGAAACTATTTTTTGGAATTTTTAAATTCAAATAAATAATTAAATCTAATTAAATAATCAATTAAAATTAATTAATAACTAATTAAATTAATTAAACAAATGATATTTAAATTAATTGAATAATTGAATAATTAATTATCAACTAAAATTAATTAGTTAAAAATAATTAAGATTTATTTTTAACATAAAAATAATTTTCAGAAATAAATAATGAATTTTTGAATTTTAAAATAAATAGAAATCAATTTCTGAAAATATTATAAAAAGAAAAAACATTTTCTGAAAATAATTAAAAAGAAATCTGATTTTTGAATATTTCTAAAACTGAAATCTGATTTTTAAAAGTTTTTAAAACAGAAGTCTTAAAAATGTAACTTTTGCAAAACTTGGAGGACCTATCTGCAATTTACCAATCTCCGGTCATCTTTTCCGGCGAGACGGCTGCGGCACCGTCGCCGACCACCGTTGACTGCCCTGAACTCGACGAAAATGAGCAGATCAGAAGTATTCGATGAGACGAACTTGATTATGCATTTACAATCACAAGAAACCTCGTTGTTTGGCCGGAAAATCGACGGAAAAATCTGTCGCCGGCGAAACTTCTAAATTCCGATCAAAGCTTTCCAATAATCGTTTGTTCTTCATATATACATCAATAAATTCGTCTTTTCACGATCTACAAACTGGTATAATCAATTTTAACTAATAACCCTTAAATCAAAAAGGCCCAAATTTCAATTAAGAACATTCAAAGCTATAAACCCTAATTTTTCAATTCGAGAATCAAACAAAAATTTAACATGTTATTGAACTCCAAAGCAGTCATATAATATACCAAAATGACCAGGGAGAAAATATTTACATGATTCAAGCATCAAATCACACAAACAACATCAAGAATAAAAAATCATATTTTAATCATTAAATAATTCGAATTAAAATAATTAAATAATATAATCACCTTGATTTCTGCACTGAAATGGATGATTTATTGTGAAAGAAATTTTTGAGAGCTTCAATTTGATATATGGCATGCTTGAATCGGAGTTCGATAACGCCTTCGAATCCTCGTTTGATTATGAAGACCTTGATAAATTTTATGGTTTTTCTCTGGAAATTATATAGTTTTACTGTTTGCAAATGATTATCTGTACAAAATACAATACTATATTAGCTATCTATATTTATGGAATATTAATACGTGTTTGATCGTATTGGATCGAAAAATAAGTTACTTAGCCGCTAAGTAACTGCAAAAATGATCCGATTGGATAATGTTTTGGATAACCATCATCCTATTTTGGATAATTATCAAAACTTTTGGATAATCATTAAAACTTTTGGATAATTATCAAGACCGAGCTTCTTATAAAACACTTTATACGAAGATAATATTATCGAAATGATTATCGTATTGAAAATTTTGCGCCGGGACGCGCACGGGTCAAACCGTAATCCGGATCGAAAAAGTCAAAACACGGAAAATGTCCAGAATTATTAGATTCGGTTAGGAAGGAGTTTTTCGAAGAGTTTCAGGTTGTAAAAATGGTAAAATAGTTGAAGTTGGACAATTCTCGGCTTTATAAAATAGTTTTGTAATTATTCAGAAAATAATTATTAAATTCAAAATCAATATAAAATTATATAACAATCCAAAAATTACCAGAAAATACCGTAATTATCTATATTTTATTCTAGAAGTAATAAAATTAACATACTTATACTTTACCACATATAAACATCCACATATCCACACCAATCATCAGATAATTCACCAAAAATTACATAGTAATCACATAATATTTATTTATCAATAAAAATAATTACACTCTATATCCCAGATAGCTCATATAACTCAGCACAAGCATCCATTTTATATATATATATATATATATAATAGAGCTAGATTACTCTTCCTGAATATACACGTATAAAAACCCTATGAATCTGCTATACATGTGGCGGTGAAGTCAACTCACTTACACTTATCCTGCCTATTTTTTACCATCTGAAAAGGACCAGCATAATGCATATTAATTCTCTTTTCTTTCTAATTCCAGTAATTCATGCTCATGAATGTTTGCAATAGTTACTGGTTGTTGAACCTCATTTCCACATGTTTCTTTGTTCAATTAACCTAGTTTGTAATCGCTTTCAATCGCATTCGAGGCTCTTTAATCGCTCCCTTAATCTTTTTGTCCATCTACGAGTGTTATACTGAGACCAATGCGTATTCGATTTCTGATGTTCTCGAAATTATCCAGAATTAAGAATTAACGATATAATCTCGACTAGATACGATTGACGCACAAACGTATCATCATACCTTAATTTCCTTGAATCACAATCGAGTATATTTGTCGAGCGAAAATCTCTTACTACTTAGAAGAAAAGATAATCATCTTGAGGCATCACCCGCATATTCAAACCAATATTATCATTTATTTTGGTTTTAGAGAGTTCTCATACAAAACTGACTGCAAGCTCTTCCTTGACGCCTAGTCACATATAACGCTTATTCTTTCTTAATGCCATATTATCAGAAAGTCTTCTTTGACATCTATGTCTTGTATTATATTCTTGGAGTCCCTTGAGTTAGCGATGTTGGACCAAATTCCTATCTTTTAGTTCTGCCTTATTTAATGCCCGTTTATCTAGGAGTGGTATATACTATTCTGGTTTGACATGATTCATCGTATTCTGAATACTTCTGTCAAATCTCAGATCAAATAATATTGATCATTTACACTCAATTCCTGGATCTGATGACGTACCACAATTTCTTCAAGCAGCAACTGAAGGAATTTACGGATGAGCGGAAGCGTGATATAACAATTATTCCGTAAAAAACCATGTATCGCACATATAGAAAAACGTATAAATCAGAAAAACGGAGGAATCGAAACCATACCTTGAAAATCGAAGCTTTATAATATGGTTGCTAGCAGTTGCTCCTCAGTGTGTGAAGCACTCTACCGGTATCCACCAAGAATGATCCTCTTTGATGAAGCTTTTTATAAAACCAAGCTTTTATAAAAATGGAGTTTTGCGGGAGAGAGAGAGAGAGAGAAAGAAGATGGAGGCTAGCTCTTCTTAGGGTTTTCACGAAACCAAGTGTATGTTTAGAATGAGCCATCTCATTCTATTTATAGGGCTCTCCTAGGTTTTTTTTATAATATATCAATATATATATATATATATATATTAACCCCACATTTTATCTTTATAAAATGCTTTAATAATAATTAAAACTATTTTAATCATTATTTCTTTTTCTAAACTATTTAGAAAATAATTCTCTCTCTCATTATTTCATCAAAGAAAATATTCTTTTATGGTGTGACCCTGTAGGTTCAATATTATGCTGGTAGTAGAAATAAATAATAATAAACTTTTATTAATTATTTATATGAATACTAAAATCCACTAAATATAATTAACTGATTAATTATATTTATTCTACATCGCGAGTGATGCTTCTCAACATATCGCGACTATCCGGATAATATGAATTCACTGCTTAGAATACCAAGAACCTGTCAGTGACTAGTTACCGTACGATGAATTCCTTCTACCCTTACAATATCCCGATTAAATACAAGGCATGGATCTCGTGTCAGGCCTATCAAATTTAAGCATATGATTTCTTATTCATAATGCAAAGTTCATATTAATGCAAATTAGAAATTCCTTTCTAATTTCATACACTCTGGCCAGAGATTCTAGAACTCGCATACTAAGAATAACATAGGATATTCTCTTCCTACACTGGAAGGGGTAGATCCTCTATTGATGTTAACTATCTCTATACACAAATCCCTATGCCCAGAATAGACCTAATGGATGTCCTTGAGACTAAGGACTAAACCAAAGCACAGTTCATTATATACAAGATAATTTTAACGATCTCAAGTCTAAGGACACTTGTACAACTATCACTCAGTGAATAACTATTGACACGTGAGTAATCTCCATTAGTTGTTCAACTTATCGAGTCATGTTCAGGGAACTTATTCCCTAATAAGCACCTATATACTAGCTATAGTGTCACCATAAAAATGCCTATGAGAACAGACATCCTCCTGAAGGGAGCAAGCATAGTATGTACCAATCTTCGCGGATCCACTAACATCCGATTAGTTATCCTATGATCAGGAACTGTTTAAGTCTAGAGTTATCATCTTCTAGATCTCACTATTATAATCTCATTATAATTCTAGAAGTTTTACTCTAAACTATGAAGCATCTTATTTAAAACACTTTAAATATATAAAGCCCATAATAAAACCAAAACAAGTCTTTTATTAATTTCAATTAAATCAAATAGGAATACAAGAAAGTTCTTCCTAACTCATCATACATGATTGGATTTAGGACAAACACTTTCAGCAACTAACCCACTTATTGGATAAACTGCTTATTAATGAAAAGAATGACTAGGTTTGGATAACCTATCTATAATGATTCAATTAATGCTTTGCCCCCATTTTCTCTTCATGTCTGGTCACTAGATATTTTCTTTTATCCCTCGGTACTTAATCATACTCCTGTGATGCATTCCCTATTAAATTTTTCACTTTACTTCAGTCCCACATAATACCCATATCTTACCTATATCCTGGCATCTTATAAAGTTTCTTTACATCCTTCCATCAACTATAACTATCATCTTAAATCAATTCTAACCCGCATCATTGTCTCATATTTGATTTTTTTCTAGATGAAGGTATACCTTAACTTGTTGGAGTCTGTGTAATTTTCATACTTTTTCCTTCAATAACTGATGCTTCCATATCCTTCTTTCATATACTGTCATTATTAACTTCTACCATACGTCGAATACTTGTATTCGTGAGTTTTCCGGTATCTTGGAGTAATTCTCATTACATCGTCGTTCTATATTGGTATACCTTTAAGTCCTTTAATAAAATATTATTGCAGATGATAAAATCTCTTTAATTGTCTAACAAAATCCATATTGGTGTAGTTACTAATCTCTTCTTTATTCCACCTCCCTTCTTCTTTTCCCTCCTTCCTTCTCTTTGCTCTATCTCGAATCTTTAGTTCTTAAAAACATTCTTCTCACTTGTTTATAGCGATAACTTTTTATTTCTCTTGTCTATTACAAAGGCATATTTATCCAAGTAAAGCCTCACATACTTGCAGCAATTTCTGAATTCTACCGGTGTCCTTACCTTGTCCAAATTCCTCATTGCTTTGATTTCGGATTTTAAAATCACATAAAAAAATTGAGTTAATCTAATTGGAATCAATTTCCATATAACTGGCCATTAATTGGTAAAATTAACCAATTAACGCACTTAATTGATCAATTACACGAAGTGATGACTAGCTAAATGAAATCAAAAACTAATTATATATAGCCGGATAGGCGGTAACAACCTGTTTCAAGAATCGAGATCACCATTATTTGGAGTATCAACAGGAATATCCATAACACACAGAAATATATTTTCTATCTTTAGATATAGGATATTTTCCGAAAATTTGGGAAACATCTTCGTTATATTATTGACTACCAGTCAGACTCAAGCCGACACCAACAATCAATCAAACAACGAACAATCAATCCACAAGTGCACCAATCAACTGCCACCTTCTAAACTCACCATTTTACCATCACATATAATACTAACCAGTACAACCCATATTTTTAGTTCAACTTAAGATTATAGCGAATAATTCTTATTATACCATACCTTTTCTCATCTTCTGATTATAACAGAATATCACTAATAAGTACAATTACAAATTATTCTAGAATTCTTCTAGTTCATTTTTCAATTCAGGCTCTCTAATTAAAAATTCATCTATCCTTGACAATATACACTTGTTCTTATTACTTAACTTGTTCAACTTCTGATAACCAACACCTGGTCTCAACCAACACTATCATAATCTTGTGAAAGAATTCAATTGGTTTTAAAGCAATACTTCTTAACCATTATTGCAGTTAAACCACCATATCTTCATCTCCACCTATGTCTTTCCATACCGAACCTTCTTCGCTGGCTCAGTTATGAGCATCAAATTTACCATAACTCAATTACTTGAGTGGGAAAGCCCAACCATTCCTTGAAGAACACACTCAAAGTTTATTCGTAACTAGCATTTCTTCGATCTTGAACTTTCATGACAAGTATCTCCCACATGATTGAGGTATGCTTCATCTTCACAATGTATTAATCGATTATCTGTTTATTATTAAGAATTTCTTCATTCGCTTCTTTTGACAAATCAATCATTTGCCTTATCCGATATACACAACTTTACTTTCTTATTTCTCTAGTTAATTTACCTCATACGGTTCTCTAACTACTTCAATTCATGCCAAATCTCAGACTTGAAATGTATCATGTATACAGATTTCCGCTTCTAATTTGATGTCGTTGTGACAACCACGTTATTGGCATAATGATTCTTCTTTGCATGTGTATGTCCACCATTTATTGGCTTGCAATTATCCATACTTATCATGTATTAGGTCTTCTATCTTTAATGTCGCGCTTCCATGTTTATAATTCGACCCTATTTGCACTCTTACGAGATTTACAATCATAACTTCAAATTTCGCTTATGCTACTGATCATTCAACATATCGAATCTTTTGCTAATAACATCCTTCCTTTAGAAAGTCTGGAAAATTTCTCAATCTTTTTTTATCATACTCGGCTTCTTTTAAATCGACGTACCCTTTAAACTCTAATAGTCTCAGAAATTGGATGAGTAGTTTCTCCGTATATTGGTTCTATCGTTAAATTTATCAAACAAGATTTGCACTCTTCTGCTAGGAACAATCAAATCTTCTCCATAATAGCGGGTCTACTTGGCCTTCTAAATGAATCATACTAACTTCTAGAACAAGTATTCTCCTGCATAATCTAAATCTTATAACAAACAAGAAACTCAAGTAGTAGTTGGACAACCAAGTTTTTAAAACTTGTTTTGTTCAAAGAACTTTTAGAAAATTATTGTTAAGAAAATCTCTTTTGTAAACTGTTTAAAATTTTGAAAATCATACACCTAGTCGTCATAACTATATGAGTTGGTTGTCGTCCTTCTCAACCACTACAAAGTATCAAATTAGGGAAATAATCAGATAAAAACTCATTCATTTCCGCATATCCTCTACCCCTTATTGGGTCCATTTTGCCTTTGTTGGTCGACAAAAATTTCAATTACCGTTGCATATTATCTTATTCGTAACTTTACCTCTAGTCTTCTATACACGTTCATCATCATCTCTTACGATTACTAAGTATAACAAATTTATCCAGTAATCAACAAATCTATTTTATAAAACAAGGTGGACTAATATCACATCACATTACTACTATACGTATCATGTTTGGTTATAACATCATCATCTAATTTTAAGAAAACTCTCAATTTCCAATCTTCTCAAACTCCTTTAAAATCCATCTAGCTCACTCCACAAGATAATCACGGGTGGCATACTTATTAGTAGCTCCATATAACCTGGTAGAAGCTATAATAACTTGAATTTTTGAGACTTTGTAAAAACGCTTAATGAATAGTAACCTTAATGGACAAGAAAAACTTTTTAGCCCACACTATGTTGTGCATGAGAAATTGAGTTTCGGAGTTGATAACATGATTATACGTACCAAATGAGTGTATGTAAACGCTATTAGTTTTCGAAGAAAACGAACTTTGAAAAATGACCGTATTTACGAACCATCGAGCATTACGGGAATCACAATATAATTACGAATTTAAAACCCTACGGATTTATATCCAAGAACGATACTGTAAAAATATAAAGAATAAATACGAAAGGATTTACGCCGCGAACCGTTTACGAGAAATTATTACGAAAACGATTAAGCGACCGAGTAAACGTGGGAACGCATAAATAAACGTATCGAACCAAACTAACTAAACTAATTAACCATGATAAGAAACTAACCATGGTTAAATCATCAAATTGTAACCTAGCTATATAGGAATGATAACCTGAAGCTAGAAATAGTAAGCTAAAGCCTAAAACCAAGTAGATTAGCTTGTAATCCAGGAAGCTAGCAAGATTTGTTCAAAGATATGCCAACATACTCCAGTTCTAGATATATACTAGAGAATATACAAATCAAATACAAGTCTTATGCAAGAAGCATTCAAGAAACATAAAACAAAACTCTCTCTCCCCATTTTCTTCTTCTTTATTCGGCCAAGCTCCAAAAAGGAAGGAAATCAAATTCAAAAACCTCTCTTCTAGTCATGGAAAAAATCCCTCATTAATTCCTAAGCTTCATACATCCTAAACTCAGGTAAGATAAATTTTTAAGCTCATTTTATCGAGATTTGATGGGTGAAATAAATTCAAGAAAAATGATAGTGAATAGTATAAATAGTAACTTTTCTTTAGTTTCTTGATTTTAATGGTTGATCTAGGTTCCAAAAACCCTACCAAGCACTTCCAGGACTTCACCATCATCAAGAACACATCTCAAGCTTTCAAGGAAGGTATAAATCAAGAACATAGTTGTAAACATAGTTTTGGTGAATGATTTGTTGTAATCTTGATGTTTAATTAAGTAGATTTAAGGTTGATGATTGTTGCCTCAAGAACATGATGTTCTTGAGAGGAGTTAGTATGGTGATGATGATTTGATGATTGTTGGTGGTAGTATAGAGATTTAAGGCGTACACGAAACTCGAATCGTAATCATAATCTCGCTAAAATGAACAAAACACAAACATTAAGTTTCTGCAGAAAGTTCCGGAGATATAAACTGTAGTTTCTTGCAAAATAACACTTGATTATGATAGACAATGTTATAAGGATCTTTTAGGCGCTTGAATCGCTTAATTCCGATTTACAGATCAAAGGTTATGACTGTTTAACTAAAAGTAATTTACGCGACAAAAACTGCTACGAATTATGAACTTTGGAAATAGAAATGATCGACTTACATATGTTCATAAATCATGAAATTTTTACGGAGAGTATTAAATAGAGTTCCTTAACTTCTATCAAAATTTCAAGTGAAAATAATTATTTTTCAATTTTATAAAAATATCGGAACCAAGACCGCGCTATTAGAAAGCCTTTAGAATTCATAAGCGGTGCCGACGATGAAAATATAAATGGACATAAGGTACTTCGAAAAGGAAGCGACCGTGACATGAATAAGTATTTAAAGAATTAATAAGGGTAAAATAAGTGAGAAAATGAATAATAAGTAGCATATGAGTATGAGTCACCGTAAATTAGAACGGGATCTAACGAAACGGTTTATATTTATGGTTATAGATTTTTCGAGCGGACCCTAGAGCATCCTCCACCTCGAGATACCTAGGAAAGTTTACGAACCCAACTCCATATACTGTTGTGTTGTGAAAGGGTTGTTTTATTATCATTTGCATAATTGTCATGCTTGCCATGATACTAAGTAATTGAGTTTTCGCATAATGTAGCGATGTTGTACGATATGTATATGTCGTAGAATGTTTAACGCCGCCACGAGCGTGGCGTATAATTATAAGACCGAGAGTCGGTCGGGATTTTAAAATAAAAACCCGGGAATCATTCCGGTGATATTTTAGGACAATTAAAGTCCATAGTAGATGTGTTCCAAGGGACTCGACGTCCACTTGTGAAACATTAAATACCTCAAACTTTTATTAAAACGATTTCCAAAAATCGTATTCCCTCAACTATATTTAAATACCCGAATGATGGATATTAATTCATTTATTCATTTAAAATAGGAGAATTATCATCCAATGATTATTTATTTTAAACTCGATTAATTATTAAGGATTACTTTAAATTACTTAAACATAAATTAGTTGAGGAATATTATTTAAATATTCTTTTAAAGTATAATTATTCGAGGTTTAATTATTTATGAATTATTATTTAATTAATAATTATTTATCAAATGATTTAATATGATTTAAAAATCATAAAACTTGATTTAAATTACTCTGATTTTTGGAATATCATTCGAATAATTTCAGATCGTCGGAGAATATTATCTCGACATATTTTAAATATTTTGAATATAGTTTCAAAGGAAACTCTCCCCCTTATTTATTTATCTGTTGACAACGGTCAACTCACATCCTTAGGTAGACCGAATAAGATGGATTGGTTTTTAGTTGTTTTTAGTCCGGCTTATTTACAAGTATGACTTATGTAAGATAATGAATAAGAAACGAATATTTGGCCGACGGACTAACCTTACTTAAAGGTTATTTCCCGGTAAGACTTAGTTACTTTTGTGTTTTAATAATTATCACTTTGTGGATTGATTTACTCTAGTAATGAATGGTTCGTTTCTAAGACAATAACCTATAAGTGTGTGTGATAAGTGTGGGATTGTAAATGTGTGAGTATTTATATATTGTGATATAAGATAAGTGTTATATAATATTCAAGATGGTGGGCCTCCTAGATTCTTGACCCCGGATTTTGGGGTGGCACAACAGTTATTCCCCGGAACACACGAATTCTCTCTCTAGGTTTCTTCTCACCTTTATTAATATCTCGTATACTCACCATATGATGTAGCTCTCGAATCCATCCTCATAGGTGTTGTTACTTCATAAGACGGGTTTTAAACTGATGGTATAGAACAAGGTGTAGGGTAGACAGAAAAGATGCGAACTCAGCTGAATATCTGGTAGAACCAAAATCAGCATGTTGGGGATCCTCGAATAGGTAGTCTCACATCAGGGGATGGGATAATAGCATGAAAAGGTGCCACCATCACAACATGAGGTGATATGGCTAACACTAGTGGAAGAGCAGGGCATGAATCAGATGATGATCCTCCGATTCAAGGCTCCGAATGATAAGACAATATATTTAGCCACAACCAAATTCTTGTTCGGGTGGTTCAGGTGCACAACCAAATTCTTGTTCTCCATTAAAAGCTGTCCTTTGTCTCCTATACATATGATAAAGATCTAAATACCGACGATGTCCTTGGTAGCTCATTTTTCTACTACGACTTAGATATTTAGCCACGGTCTGATCACCGCATACTGGACATGCCCTATAACCCTTATTAACGCACCCCGACAAATTTCCATATCCCGGAAAGTCATTTATTGTCCACATCAAGATTGCCTTTAGAGTGAAAAAGGATTTGATATGGGCATCGTACACGTTTGGTTCACCTTCCTCCCACAATTTTTTTAAATCGCCGATCAGTGGCTGGAGATATACGTCAATATCATTACCAGGCTCTTGTGGGCCTGAAATTAATGTTGTTAACATCATAAACTTCCTCTTCATGCATAACCATGGAGGAAGATTATATGTTACTAACATAACTGGCCAGCAGCTATACCGATTATTTAATCCATTGTTGTGTGGATTTATACCATCAGCTGCTAATCCTAAACGTATATTTCTTGCCTCCCTACCAAACTCAGGCCACCTACAATCTACATTTCTCCAAGAAGGAGAATCAGAGGGGTGACGCATCTTTCCATCTTTGGATCGATTATTTGCATGTCAACTCATTAATTCAGCACTAGATGAAGATTTAAACATTCTTTTAAATCTGGGGATTATCGGAAAATACCACATAACCTTAGCTGGCACATTTACCCTAACTTGACCATCTTTCCCAACTTTCCAGCGAGAGAGATGGCATTTGGGACACTCGGAAGAAGACTCGAGAATTGGACCCCTGTATAATACGCAGTCATTTGGACAAGCGTGGAATTTAATATACTCGAGGCCTAAATCAGTCAAGGTTTTCTTGGCTTCATACATATTAGACGGAAGCAGATTATCTTTAGGAAGAATTGATCCAACTGATTGAAGCAGATCGGTAAAAGCTTTATCGGAAACTCCAAACCTAGCCTTCCAATTATGTAATTTTAAGACCGACTCTAGTTTAGTACACTCACTTCCCTCAAACAGAGGTTATTCTGCATCGGCAACAAACCTCTCAAAGTTATCTGACTCTTTATCGCAATCTTCCCTACTATAGGCTGCTTCACACACGTTAAATGTTTCTGAAATTGGTATGGGCTTCGAGGGAGGACAAGTACTACCAACAGATGACCTAGTACTATTATCATGGTTTTCTCCATGCCAAATCCAATCAGAATATCCTAAACTAAACCCTGATTCATAAAGATGACCTTTGATTATATTCACAGAAAACTTTTTGAAGTTAGAGGAGTGTGCACAAGGACAAGGAATTTTCTTGGGGTTTTTAGCATTTTCCTCGGCAAATATCAAGAAGTTTTCAACACCAATTTCATACTGTAGAGAATCCCTATCGGCTTTTATCCAAGACTTATCCATTTAAAACCACCTGGTATGTCACTAAAAAATTCAGTATAAGGCTTATATTTATTTTATAAGTCTAATATTTATTTTAGAAGTCTAACTTGATTTTAAGTATGACATCCACACATAGGGCAGACTATAAACGACATAAGAAAACTGAGAATTCATATTATACATAATGCATATTATACATTTTAATGTTATATATTTTATTATAATATGATATGAATCGATTTGTAATGCATTATGTAATTCATATTATACATTTAATTATAGTACTAGTACTATATATTAACTAGTCATTCGGTACTTAATGTACAATCACTATATAATTAACCATAGTATAATAGTCAGATCCCGGATGCAGATTATCAAATTATAAATGTACTATTTTCAACTAAACACTTGCATACACAATCACTAAATTAACCACACACTTGCATCCAAAATTCAGAACACGACTACATTTAAATATAACATACTAATACCAAAATGAATTCTCCTGCACATAATTGCAAATAAAACAAAATTGAGATTTCATATAATACGTAATGCATATTATACACAACACATAGATCAACATAAGAACCAACTACATAGCACATAGACAAAAAAAACACTATGAAAACTAACAAAACAAATCAAATGTATAAGCGTACAAAACAGAGTTGGAAAAGAAAACTCACCGAAGATCGAAAAATTAAACAGCACTAATGTCCTGCAAAAACAAATCACAACATTACAAACAAATGAAAAAATAAAAAAAATAAAAAAATACAAATGTACAACCAAAAACACCCAAATTACCTAAAGCTTTAAATCTTTTTCTCAACTTAGGTCCTGTATACAACAAGAAGAAAAGTATTAGCAACAAGTTTAGACATTAAATTAATAAAAAAAATAAGGGTTTCGAATTAGATAAAACCCCAATTTACAAAATTAGGGCTTTGAATTCAAAAATCCTCAACTTTTAAAACTGGTCTTCATGCAGAGAAGACAAGTTCGATTCAAGTAGATACAACACTTACTGAAGTAGAGAGGTTAACTGAAAGAGGCTTAATGGAGAGATTGAGAGCGGAGAGAGAGAGAGAGAGGTTCCACAGACAGGTTCGAGAGAGAGAGAGAGGTGAGAGAGAGAGAGAGGTTTGAGAGATTGTGATGGTGAGATGATGACCGGAGTTCAGAGAGATTGTGAGGGGAGAGAGGTTCGAGAGAGAGGGGGCTTCGAGAGAGAGAGAGAGAGAAAATTTCTGTTACTTTTTAGTTTTTTTGTTTTTAGTTTTCTGTTTTGATTTTGTTGTGTCTGAAAATTGATTGGGGGGAACCAAAATTTGGTTAAGGGGGGAGAATTTTGGGATTGGGGGGAATGTAGAACTAAAAAATGAATGAAAATTTCACTAACGGGGGAAAGAAATGGTGGGCGCGAATTTTGTTTTTTTTGGTGAATTTTAGACATCGGTTTAATTATAACCGATGTCTACAAAGAACAAAGACATCACAAAAACACGGGGTGATGTCAATACTTTTTTTAACATCAGTGGCAAAGTTAACCGATGTCTAATGTGTGATGTATATTGACATTATTCTTGTAGTGATACCGGGATAAAAAAAATCTGCCATCGCCGCTATCCAAAAATCAGGTGGCTAGATAAGAGTCTCGAATCTCATCACAAATCATACCAAAACCTATTATACAGTTGCACTCAACCTCTCGACATCCTATACTTCTATTTCTTAACCCTAATCCTAACCCTCTATCCATTCCCGACAATCTAGGCTTGTTTCAGTGACATATAACCTGTAACTCTGATACCAAACCTGTGACACCCTCCAAACCCGGGTCAAAAGTTTGGGGTTCATAACACACACACAAAATATATAAACATGTATATAGAATATTATATGCATTGACCCTTCTTTACACAACCACAGATCGCAACAGGTTAAAGTATGAAAACAATCCACAACCTTAACTTTTATTACATCGTACCATATCCCAACTAGTTCAATTTATAATTGATAATGATGTCATTCTTAAAATCTTGCATAACTCATCTACAATAATAAGCTCATGCTAGCTCGATCCAACTTAACCTGGTCTTTGATCCTTTCCATTAGCAAAGCTGAAGGCTTATATCTGCTCTGGTGAAGTTGATCCAGCTGGACCTTGGTCTCATTTAAGTAAGTAATTTGTTGCTGGATCACTGTATGGAGATTGACGAAAGATAGTTTGAGGTTTTTGACTTCCTTCTCAATAGAGGCAAGATCCATCCTAGCCATTTGCTCGGTAAAAAGCCTGAATTTAGTAGAGATCTGCTCTTGAGATGGTATGATCTTGTCCATTTTCTCATTCATTAGTTTTCTGATTCTGTCTTCATGACCAGTAAGCTTGATTTCAAGAGCCTTACCAAATAGATGACATACTTTGAGCTGAGCTTTGTATACACCTGTGATGGCATCATAGACAGCTTCTGGACTCAAGTCTTCTGCATTGATGCCCATAATAGTAACATACTCTTCTCTGAATCTGGCCACAGAACTTGATTCATCTCTAAGGCAAAATCATCAGACAGCCATGCTTCCACATTTCCATCTTGCTCAACATCATTGGCAATTTTCTCCTTTTGTTCCTCAACTTCTTCATTGTAAGCAAGCATAATAGTTTGATAGTCCTGGTTGCTCATATTTGAAGTCAGGAGATGTTGTGAGATGTTGGCCAGTCCAGATATTTGCTCTACTAGCATATCATCTAGAGAAGCTGGTTGAGAAGCAGATTCTTGCAGCCACTGAGAGAGTATGTGAGGTTGTTGAGGTTGTGAGGTGGATGGTTCATCGGAAACACCTGTGACTGGGGTCACAGTTTGACTCACAGATTGCTCTGTGGTTTTGACAGTGTGTTGTTCTTCACTTGTAGTGGGAACCTCCAGTTGAATCGGAGGGAATTTGATTGGGTTACTGTCATCTACACCAGCCTCAAACCTTTGTGTGTCTTGCAACACACTGGCACTTGAATGTGCTATACTTGCCTCCCCTATGACAGGATCATGGGCAATTGTATTTCTAGCTTCAACTGCCAAGGCAGTTTTTGCTAAAGTTGTGAGGGGAGTTTTCCCTACTTGAGGAACCTCCAATTGAATTGGAGAGGATTTAGATAGCTCCCTCTCAGGAGTACTACCCTCAAACCTTTTAGTCTGTGAAGACAGTTTTGCACATGAAGGTGCATTAGAAATATCCATGGGGTCTTCTGTAAAAACTGATGAATCCCCCGTGTTTGTGATGGTGTCATCAAGGTCTACCCTAGCATGTAGCCTCTTACCATCTAAATAGAGTGTCTGGGTGGTGAGCAAAGCTTCTTGAGCTAAGTCACTTGACTTTTATTACACTTGAAAAGTGGATTCAAGTGGAGTTGGAATAGAAGAAATTTAAGTCATAAGAATTTGGTGCTCAGTTGTGAGTGTTGGTAGCTCCCCCTGAATGAATGAGGGAGCTTCAAGAGATGTGCTCTCACTGTGTGTGCCTTCCTTGTTTCTCCTACCATACACTTGAATTACTTCTTGTGCAGGCTGTGTAGACTCACTACTGGTTGGTTTTACAACTGCATTCTGTTGGGAGGATGCAGAGGTGGCTACAGTGGTCATCTCAGTTAGTTTACAACTTTTGGATCTCTTGACCAAGGGTGACTCTTTCTCAGATATGTCCTCTCTACTCTCAGCTATTACAGTTAAGGTTGCCCCATTTCTCTTCTTTTTACTCACCTCATCCTTTTGAGAAGATGAGGTGGTTGGTTGCCTAGCTTTTAAAGGTTTTGAAAGAATGGTTACAGCTTGGGAAGATCCCTGTTGGTGTTCCTGTGCTTGTACTTCCACAGGTTGGTAATCATAGCGGAGCTAGGTTGTATGTTAGATCTCATGTCAGGCATAGGATAAGGGTAAGTCCTAAACCTCTCTAAAATAAATGGAGTGATTTTCAGACTTACATTTACCTTATTCTTTGTAGTAAGTGAGCTAAATATTATTTTGGACACTTGCTTAAAATTGACTATTTTTGTGCTATCTATTCCATTCAGTAAGTGTATGTCTGCTATTTTATGATTTAAAGTGAACATAATAAATCTAGGAAAGAAAATTTCCTTACCTCTAGCTGACAGGGGCATTGTTAGCCTGGTTGCAAGCTCTTCCAGGATCAACAGACCAACATTCAAGTGTCTGTTGTGGGCAATTGAATACACCAGCTTTTGCATAATACTTGAAATATTGTCATATCCTGTTTTTCTGCAAGTAAAGGCCCTTACCACATAGTCAAAGATGAAAGGCCACTCCTTCCTTAGATTGGTCCTGTTTAAGCTTGACATGTTGATTCTTCCACCATAGTTGATTAAGTCCATGAACTCAGCCAGCTTATCAGGAGTTGGTACCTCTACCAGATTCTCAGTTGGCAGCCCTAAAGCTTTATTCATATCTTTGTCATTAAATTCTATTAATTGGCCTCGAATTATGCATGTCACCACCATAGAGAGAGAGTTATTATTTACATCAGTCCTTACTATAGTTGTAGTCCAGAATTCATACAGCACATCTAGATACAGTACTAGATTAGCAGTTAAAGCACCTGCAAGATAGGATTCAGCCAACAATTTCACAAACCCCTTGAAACCGCTTGGTTTGCATCAGTAATGTTAGGTCACACAACACTGTAGAAGAGGGTTGAATACAGTGTTTATACAATCAAATCGATTTCAACACAAGTATGTAACAAGGATCAAGTATATTCAATAAAATCTGTTATAATATGAACTGTTGTTTTCTCTCAGTGATGAACAATATCATTAAGAGCTGCTAGGTTACAATGTATAATCTTCTCGATAATGATAACACATATAGTATAAACCCTAAGCTGTGTTTATATAGTACACAGTTACAAGATATATTCTAATTGATATGGAATATAATTTTGTCTCCTAAAATATATCAATTAGATATCTTCTACAAGTATTCTAGTCTTCTAACTCTTTCCATGCATATCTTCTATTGTTTTAGTCTCGATCTTCTCCTGTAAATCAACTTCATTCCTTAAATGAAAGTCTTCCCGCACTTAAGTACCGATATGTATCTTCTGACACCTTAAGTTCTGATATTAAGCTCTGACTTCAGTAAGTCCTGATTTTAGTAAGTCCTGCTATGTCATGTTGTTAAGTTCTGAAAACTAAACACAAATCATATTAGACATGACATCTCAAATATATCTAACAATCTCCCCCAACTTGTAAATTATGCAAAATATATTTTAAGTACAAATGCAATAAGAGTTTAATAAGACAATTAACTATAACTTGCAGTCCTTGTCGCTTTTACCAATCTCACTGAGTCAATCTGAATCCAAAGTGATTCTTGACAAAGTTTGATATTAGTTTTTCTTCTTTATTCCTCAGGACTTGAGCTATTGTAGTCTTGACTTGCTTCATCTCTTCATTCTGACTTCCAGTCTGGTAGATTGCAGTCCTTAGAGCAGAGATATGGTTCCTTTCCAAACCATCATCCAATCTTATTACCCTTGGATGAGAAGAATCTTTATTGTAGCATAGACATTTCTCTTTCAAAATCACTTCAAGTTTAGCAGAATCCTTCTTCATTGGAATTTCACTTCCATCATCTTCAACAATATTAGGAATGAATTTTGTAACCCTTGAACCAGAAATTCTAGCTTTATCTCTAATGGTCTTCATTATGAAAGTTGACCATCTCCTGGTAATATCAGACTTTATCTCTAGAAGATAATGAAAGAATTTAAGTTCTTTCAAGGATTTGTTCAGCACATCTGATTCTGACATTTGATATGTCCTTCCATCTTTAAGAAATAGAATCAGATTTTCTTTGACATTATGCTTGTCATGAGCATCCAGTACCATTTGAACAGAGATAACCTTATCAAGGTGTTTCTATGTAACATCTTCAAGAGGTTTGTTAGTTAGAAAAATGGATCTCTAGTAGCAACTTCAACTCCTGTCTTGATTTTAGTTTCATCAGAACCTAGTCCAGCCCTGTCTCTTGGTTCTCTAGCATTTAACCCAATAGTCATGAAATCAGACAGCAATTGGCTTTTCTTTGGATCTGATGGTTTGACATTTTTCCATAGAAGTTTCTTTTTATCAGCTACTTTCATATTGTCTAAATCAACTTGAGCACTGTCAGAGGTTGATATCTTGATGACTTTATCAGAACTTGTTGTTTCTATTATAGCTTGTTGTTCTTCACTCTGAACAACTTGAGCTATGTCAGAGGTTGTCTTGGATTCTTTAGTTATTGTTAGTCCCTAAACAATATAGCAAGAATTACAGAAGGGGGGTTGAATGGAATTCTTGAACCTTTTTCTCGAAATAAAAATATTCAACTCGAATATAGATATAAGTGTTTTAATTAGCACAATGCGGAATAGAAACTTAATTGAATAAAAACATAAGTAATTAAAAACAAGAGTC
Source organism: Apium graveolens (assembly GCF_009905375.1). NCBI lineage: Eukaryota > Viridiplantae > Streptophyta > Magnoliopsida > Apiales > Apiaceae > Apium > Apium graveolens. The sequence goes on along the minus strand of NC_133651.1, from coordinate 275,696,412 downwards.
TTTAAAAACTTTCCGGTGGATTTAAAAAATTCCACCAGAGATATATATTATATATCGAGAGAACTCTGTGTGCAAGAATGCTCACAGCTGCTTACAAATTGAACTACTGAGAATACAGGGAAATGCTAAAGATTCCGCTTACAAAGATTTCTCTGTTTTTATATCTCAGTTGTCTTGTTTTTATTTGCTACTTTCTTGGTTTATATATTACCAAGATTACAAAGTCAAAAAGACTGAATAAATATAAAAACTATCAGTCTTAAGCTTTGCTACTTTTCGTCCTCTAGTACCCAGTTAATGGGCTTCCACAGTAGATTTGTATACATCTCGACGGCTGTGCTCAGCTTTCACTGTTCAACTGCTGTTTGAATTCTTTATATGATCATCCGTTGGACTTTATGAACATCCGTTGGATATATGATCATCCGTCAACTTTCTGAAAATCCGTTGATGGCTTCATTGATCATCCATCGACTGCTATATTAAACATCCGTTGATAGTCATTTGATCATCCGTCGATGGCTTTGTTAATCATCCGTCGGTAGCTATTTTGGCACTTGACTTCATTTCACTTATGCAGAATTATAAGACATCATTTATATACAATTAATCAACCTATTCTGCATATCTAGTTAAAGTCAACATGACTTATAGGCTACTACAGAATCTATACAAAGATGTATATAGAACTGTGCTACAGACTCATTATTACATAAGCTACTCACTCGATGGATAATAAGTCAACATCCGTCGGGACTATAATGAGTTCTCCGTCGGGACTATAATTCTTATCCGTCGACTGCTACATTATTTCACTAAGTAAAATCTACTTAGATGTTTTGTTTATGAAATCATCAAGTATACAACATATGCACAACAATCTCCCCCAATTTATGTCTACTGGAATTGTAGCCATAAATTAAGAGATACTTGATGATGACAAAACATCCTAAACATACAGCTTTAAAGATAAGTAGATAATACTGAAAGTGTTTCAATTAATCAAAATGAAAAAAGTTTGGCTCACGGTCATTTCAAGATGCTCCTCTAGCCTGAGCAGATTTTTCTAGTTTCTTGAAAGTCTGGATCTTCTTCCAAGCTTTCTGTTGTTTTCATCAATCTAATTTTGGAGCTGCCTGTGGAATTCCAGTTCATCAGATTCTGAGAGATCTAGCTTTTCTTGCATTTCCAAGAGAGTCTCATTGCTAGAGATACTCAGTTGGTCTTCTAACCTGAAGAATCTTCTCACACCTTTGTCATCCATGAACTCCATCAGCCAGTAGGGCCTTAGATGCACTCTTCTCCCTGTGTATGGGATGATTAGAGTCTTTGGGAGTGCATCTTTAGCTCTAATACTCCTTAGTTCTTCAATCTTCTTCCATACTAGTCTTCTTGCAGTTACATTGAACCCAAAGTTCTTCTTGAAGGATGAATAAACTTTAATCAGTACAGCTTGGCTCTCTTGAAGAATCTTGTGAAGTGGCCACACAATCTCCTTTCCTCCTTTGTACTTGAACACTAACCTTTCAGGTAGGTTTCTGTATGCATCAATTCCCCTCACTTCATCTAGTTCATCCAGATATAGGTTTAGATCAGAAAATTCTTTGATGTCACACAAGTACAAGTAGTCTCCCTTGTTGACTTTGGGTTGAGCTTTAACTACTGATTTGGATTTGAGAGGTGACAGCTTCACTTTCTTGACTGCCCTTGACTTTGTCCTTTTTGGCTTGCTAAGGATTGGTAAACTGAAGTTAGGAATTGGTATGTTATCCCACTCTATTGGCTCATCCTTGGGCACAATAGGTTCACCATGAATATTCCTGTAGGGATCCACCACCTTTATATCTTCAAATACCACAGAGGGCTTTGATGCTTGAGTTGTAGCTGGCGTGGGTACCTTAGGAAATTGATCTTCCAATTCCTTGTCAACAATATCCAGTTTTCTTTTTGTTCTTCTAGCCAATTCTTTCTTCCTTGGGCATTTCTTCAGTTCTTCAATTTGCTTCCTTGATTCAGTGGCTTCAGATGGTTGAGAGGGAATTTGTTGAGATGAATTCACAGCCTGTAGCTTGGCCAAGATAGCAATCTGCTCTTTCTTTTGTTTAGTCTTCTTTGCATCTAGAGCAGCTTGCTTCTTTTCCTGCTTTAATCTGGCTTTTTCTTCTCTCTTTGCTTGAGCAAATTGTGGATGTCCAGCTACCATACAAATTTCCTTTCCATTTCTGAATATCTTAGCAATTCTTCTTTTTGAAGCTGAATCAGCTGGATCTTTATAGAAGACAATTGATCTTGACAGAAGCTTCTTCTCATCAGGCTTGGGTGTCTCATACACAGTGTCCAAGGGGTTCTTCAAAGATGATTTTGGATAGTTTGCCCTTGGTTTAAGAATTATTTCAGCCTTTGTAGACTTGATGCAGGAAGATTGTCCTCTTTCTAGATAATTCATGCTCATCTCATTCACACTGATTTGCTTGACTTGAGAGTGATGGATGGCTGACTTAACTGGCTCCTTGACAAGTTCAAACTTTTTCTGTATCTCCTTATCAATCTTATCCCAGTTGATCAAACTCAACTTTCCTTTCTCAGCAACTTCCAAGTTTGCTGCTGCTTTAATTAGATCTATACCATCTGCAACTGGTGTCTTGGAGACAGTAATTGAAGGTACAATTACTTTGCTGATTTGTACTTGAAGTTTCTCCCCCTCACTTGGTCCTTTCTCCCCCTTACTTGGTTCTCTCTCCCCTTTTTGTTATCATCAAGTTGAGGAGTTAGGCCTTGTATTTTTGCCAGTTGCATGAGAAGATTTGTCTGAGACTGTTGATTTTGAAGAAGGATGGCCACAGAATTCTCAATAACTTGAACTCTATCTTCCAGCTTGGCCAGCTTCTTTTCAGAATCTGATTCTCTCCTCAGTCTCAGTAATAGATCCTACATGGTACCATATGGCATGACTGAATCCAGCTTCTCAGAATTGTAGGTCTTCAAGTCAGCTATATCCTTTTTGAGTTCATCCACACTCAGATTCTATCTTAATTGTTGTATCTTCATGAGATGTAGAGAATCTAGGTGAGCTTGAAGAATAGCCTTGGTACCAGCATCTGAAGTTTCCTGAAGGGCCTTTTAAATAGCTATAACCTGCTTGACCAAAGATACACCAAATTGTCCTGGTGTAGATTCCTTTGTCCATGCCCATTTAGGTAAATTTGGAACAGAACTTGGGCCTTCATCTCCCCTAAGTTCATGCTTCCATCCAACGAAACAGAATCATCATCATTAGAATTTACTTCAAATTCTTCAGATGGCTCACCAGCTTGAGAAGGCATCCTATTGACAGCAGCTTTATCTCTTTGAAGAGATTCTGAAGTATGTACTAAGTTCAAAGTCTGTTCTGCCTCCACATTGCCCTGAGCAGCCAACAGTTGATAGGCTGACACGGGGTGAGTAAAAGTGTCAGCATCCAAGGAAATGTTATCAATTACAGCTTTATAATGTTGCTAAAATTGTCTTTCCTTTTCAGCATCATCCACAATCATTGACTCACTAGCAATGGCTGGATCCACCCTTATAGCTTCTGTACCTGCTTTTCTCTCATGTTCTCTCTTTTGTTGCATCTGGGTCTCACCCTGGCTCCCCACCCTCACACCCTCACCTTCACCTACTAAGGTGGGACTCCTCTCACTCACTTTTACCAATCCTAAATAAATGGATTGCTGATTTTCACTCTTTTCCTCTCCTTTTGCCTGGGAGCAACCCAGCTTCTCACTCAATACACTCTCCTCTCTCAGTCCTAAGAGTGACTTTACAACCACTAAATCTTCTACACTTGAAATAATTGAAGTTTGAAGTTGTGCAGAGATACTCGACGAATAAGTGATATCCATCGAGTGAGTGGTAATGCTATCCGACGGATAACTGCTGTTAAGCTTATCCGTCGGGATACAATCACTACTCGACGGATGAGCAAAATCCATCGAGAGAGTAGAAATGAATGAGGTGGGAAGAGAAACTATTGTTGACTCTGTGTTGATTGAAGATATTTGAGGCACAGATGTCACAATAGTATCTGAAAGAATTGGCAAGTGAGCCAACAAATCATCTAAAAGATGATGCTCACTTGCACTAGATTTTGGCTTCCCCAACAGAGTTAAAGAAGGGGAATTAGGAATTGAAGTGTTTATCATATCCACTTCCAGAGAGTTTGTTGGTGAGTATGGTGTATCAGATGCTTCTATAAATAGAGATTTTGGCTGTGACTCCACATTTATTGGAGCCACATCAAACTAAATTTGAGAGAGTGTAGGGACTGTGTCTTTAACACCAGTTTGCACTGTGTGTGTGCCCTGTGCATCCCCAGAGGTTTTAGATTTCTTCTTTCTTGTGTAAGTTTGGGGTGAGCTTGTGTCCCTAACCCTTTTGACATGTGCTCTTGGCTGAGAGCTTTGTTCAAACTGCATCCTTTCGGGAGGATGCAGCTAGAAGTGAGCTTTTATCCTTTTTAAGCACTGTAGTTTGTTGGGAAACTGCAGTGTGGCTAGGCTGGGATTTACTCAACTCTCCAACCTTATTCTTGGGGTTTCTTTGATGTTCACCCCTTCCCTCACCTGACTTTCCCTCCTTCACACTCCCCTCTTTTGCTTTTGTGGATTTTTCAACTGGCATCTTTTGAGAGATGCCAGAGGGGGTTTTCTTTGATTTACATTTGGAAATTATAGAGGGTTTGGAGGCTTTGGTAGGCAACTGTTTGGTCATTGGCACAATTGCCATAACTACTCTTGAAGTCAAAGAAATAGTGGAGGTTGGAATAGTTGTAGGGATGGATGAACTTACCTCACTTACCAGAGGTGCCTGCATTACAGGAAAATAGAACATTGGCACATACCTGTGATGGTTGGCTCTGTTCAAATCTGCAATGAGTCTTCTCTCTTGAACCCAACAAGCCAGTTTGTTGTTTGGATTCTCAAGCACAATCTCTTGACATAGATGGTTAGCCAACAACCTGAAAAATCTAGCATAATACATATTTTTTCCTCTTTTAGCTAACTAACCTAGTTTAAAACCTAACTCAAACAAGACAAGGTCACTGAAATTATAAAATTTATCTGTAAATAGCATGTATAGCATGTTAAGCATGGAAATATTCACTGAATCAAAATTACTGACTTTTCTAGAGAAAACTTTAGTAACCACATCACACAAGAAACTCCACTCCTTCCTAAAACCCAATCTCCTAATATCACTTAGTTTAGTAGTAGGAAGTGCATAATGCATGGAATTAAGCATATTGATAATATCAGTGTCATTATGTGGTGAAGTCACATTATTATCAGGAATTTTGAAACATGCTTTTATCACATCACTATTGATACAGAACTCATTACCTTTGATGGTTAGAGTGATGGTCTTGTCAGCAGAGTTGTAGATAGCAGTGGTCCACATCTCTTCAACAACATCACAGAAGATTGTGGGTGACTCCAGCATGGCATAATTTAGCTTGCAATTCTTCACAAAGTCCATCATCTTGTGATAGTCCTCTAATTGCTGAATACCTTATTGACCAAAGCAGTGAAGTTGTTCTTCTCATAAATGAACTCAGTTTGAGATATAATCTTTACTACAGGTGCCATTGTTAGAGAATGAAAGCTTGAAGAGAAAGAGAATATTTGCTTGAGAGAGAATGAAATAAAAGCAGTTGAATTTGAGAATGATAAAAGAAAACAATTGGAATGAAATAAGCTTTTATACTATCTCAAAAATAACTGATAAAAATAATAAAGAAAATTAAAATAACCAATAGAAATTGCCTAAAATAGCCGTTTAAAAGTAAACTGTGAAAATTCCACCCATTATCCGTCGTGTAATGCTTACAAACTGTAAGTATACTCGATGGATAATGTTCAGGAAATTAACGGCTGAGATTTAGACAATTCGATGGATGAGAATAAACTGATATCCGTCGAGACATAAAGTATTCCAGAAAAGTAATTGACTTTTATTAGCAAGTAGTATATCGACGGATGACTAAACTCGATGGATAAGGGTCATCCGTCGAGATGCAAATTTTGACTTAGCCAATATTTCATCCAAGACTTAAAAATCAACTAAATTTCTGGCTACATTAGAACTTATAAAATAACTCAGATAAATTTAAGAGTAATTAAGCATACCTAACTCACTTACCAATCTTGAAAAGGTGGATTCATCCAGTGGCTTGGTAAAGATATCTGCAAGTTGCTTTTCACTAGGAACAAAATGTAATTCCACAGTACCATTCATCACATGTTCCCTTATGAAATGGTACATGATGTCTATGTGCTTTGTCCTTGAATGTTGCACTGGATTTTCAGTGATGGCAATTGCACTTGTGTTATCACAGAAAATAGGAATCCTCTCAACTTGCAAACCATAGTCTAGCAATTGATTTTTCATCCATAAAATCTGTACACAGCAACTGCCAGCATCAATATATTCAGCTTCAGCTGTAGAAGTAGAAACTGAATTTGCCTTTTTACTGAACAGGACACAAGCTTGTTTCCTAGAAATTGACAAGTTCCTGTTGTGCTCTTTCTATCAATTCTACAACCTGCATAATCTGCATCTGAATAACCAGTTAGATCAAAACCAGAATCTCTAGGGTACCAAGTGCCATGTTTTGGTGTTCCCTTGAGATATCTTAAAATTCTCTTAATAGCTATCAAGTGAGATTCTCTAGGATCAGCCCGAAATCTAGCACATAAACATGTAGCAAACATTATATCTGGCCTACTAGCTGTTAAGTACAGAAGTGAGCCAACCATGCCTCTGTAACTTGAAATATCCACAGACTTTTCTGTAGTGTTTAATTCAAGCTTAGTTGCAGTGGCCATGGGAGTTTTTGCAGATGTGCAATCCATTAGATCAAACTTCTTTAAAAGATCAAAAATATATTTAGTTTGGCTAATAAATATTCCATCACTAACTTGCTTAACTTGCAAACCAAGAAAGTAAGTTAGTTATCCCATCATACTCATTTCATACTTACTTTGCATCAATTTGGCAAACTTTTGCAAAGTTTCTCATCTGTAGAGCCAAAAATAATATCATCTACATAAATCTGAACAAGTATACTAGAGCCATTAACATTTCTGAAAAATAAAGTTTTATCTACAGTACCTCTTGTGAAATAATTTTCCAAAAGGAACTTTGATAAAGTGTCATACCAGGCTCTAGGTGCTTGCTTCAGTCCATAAAGTGCTTTCAGAAGATAATAGACATATTCTGGAAAATATGGATCTTCAAAACCAGGAGGTTGACTAACATACACTTCTTCCTCCAAATATCCATTTAGAAAGGCACTTTTGACATCCATTTGATAGACCTTGAAATTGGCATGGGCTGCATAGGCTAAGAAGATTCTGCTGGCTTCAAGTCTTGAAACAGGAGCAAAAGTTTCATCAAAATCCATTCCTTCTTGCTGACAATAACCCTTAGCAACCAATCTAGCTTTATTCCTGATTACTATGCCATTTTCATCCATCTTGTTTCTGAATACCCACTTGGTGTCTATTGGATTCTTTCCTTTAGGCTTGGGTACCAGCTTCCATACATTATTACTTTCAAATTGGTTTAGCTCCTCCTGCATAGCTAAAATCCAATCAGGATCCCATAAAGCTTCTTTTACCTTCTTTGGTTCTTCCTTTGATAGAAAGTTGTTGTATAGACATTCTTCCTGAGTTGCTCTTCTTGTTTGAACTCTAGAAAAAACATCACTAATGATAAGCTCAAAGGGGTGATCTTTTGTCCATTTCCTTTGTTGAGGTAGATTAGCTCTAGATGAAGAGACCTTATGGTTGTCTTGATGTGTGATTGAGTTTTGATTGCTAGAAACTCCCCCTGAGTTTGTGGATCTTTGATTTGAGAAAGGGGTACTTTCTATAGGTGATCTATCTTGACTTTCTGCTCCTCTTGATAACCCGACGGATGGTGAATTTTGAGTACTGACGGATGAGGCAGGTTGTCTTCTGACGGATAACACAGATTGCCTTCTGATGGATGAAGCATCATGCAACTCGACGGATGTTGAGTTTTGTGCTTCATTGGTGGTAGATTTGTCTGCATTATCCTTAGACACTGTTTCTTGATCACTCTCATCATCATTGTCATCACTAACCATCTCTATATTATCGAATTTGAGGCTCTCATGGTAATCTCCATCTATCAGTCCTTCAATCTTTTTATCATCAAACACAACATGTATAGATTCCACAACACTGTTGGTTCTTAGATTGTAGACTCTATATGCTTTACCAACAGCATATCCAACAAAAATTCCTTCATCTGCTTTAGCATCAAACTTCCCATTTTGATCAGTTTGATTTCTCAAGATATAGCATTTGCAGCCAAAGACATGAAGAAAGTTTAGAGTTGGCTTCTTGTTCTTGAACAATTGATAGGGAGTCATGCATCTTGCTTGATTAATCAGAGAAATGTTCTGAGTGTAGCATGCAGTATTTACAGCTTCAGCCCAGAAATATGTTGGTAGTTTAGATTCTTCAAGCATTTTCCTTGCAGCTTCAATAAGTGATCTGTTCTTCCTTTCCACTACTCCATTCTGTTGTGGAGTCCTTGCTATTGAAAACTCATGCAGAATCCCATTTTCTTCATAAAATGCTCTCATGACAGAATTCTTGAACTCAGTTCCATTGTCACTCCTGATTCTTCTAACTTTGAAATCAGGATGATTGTTGACTTTCCTTATGTGATTGATGATGATTTCACTTGCCTCATCTTTAGACTTTAGAAAATGTATCCAAGAGAATTTTGAGAAATCATCTACAATTACTAGGCAAAATCTTTTCCTTGAGATGGATAATACATTGACTGGTCCAAACAAATCCATGTGAAGCAGTAGCAAAGGCTCTTCAATTGCTGAATCAAGTTTCTTCCTGAATGATGCTTTAATCTGCTTCCCTTTTTGGCAGGCATCACACAGAGTATCCTTTGTAAACTCCACTAGAAGAATGCCTCTTACTAGTTCTTTCTTTACCAGCTCATTCATGGTCTTGAAGTTTAAATGGGATAGCTTCTTGTGCCATAGCCAACTTTCATCCTGACTTGCTTTACTGAGAAGGCAAGTTACAGATTCTGCTTTAGATGAGTTGAAATCAGCTAGATACACATTTCCTCTTCTCACACCAGTGAGAACCACTTTGTTGCTTTGATTATTAGTCACAACACAGGCTTCTTTGTTGAAGGTTACTGAATTGCCTTTGTCACAAAGTTGGATGATACTCAACAGATTATGTTTGAGACCATCCACTAAGGTAACCTCCTCAATGATGACATTGTCCTTTGAAATCAAGCCATATCCCACAGTATAACCCTTGCTGTCATCTCCAAAAGTAATACTTGGGCCAGCTCTCTCCTTAAACTCTGTGAGCAGGGTAGAATCACCAGTCATGTGTCTTGAACAACCACTATCCAAGTACCAAAGATTCTTTCTGTTTCCCTGCAGACATCAAAATCAAATCAAGTTGATTTTGGTACCCAAGTTTCCTTGGGTCCTGCCTTGTTAGCTTTCTTCTTCTGTTTCTTAGTTCTTATCTCATTTGACTTAGGAATTTCAGATTCTTCCTTAGTCATTTGGGTTGGACGTTTGAAACCATTCAATGCAACAGAATTATCATGCATATTATGGCTAACAGGAAATGGCATGCTTGGTGTAAACATGGTATTCCAGTAAGGCATGCTAAATAGCATTTGAGGCATACTGTATGCAGCATAATATGGATTAGGTGCAAATGGCATATTAGCAAACTGTGCATTCATGTTCTGTGTAGGCATAGCATTAACGGGCATGGGAGGCATGACATTCACGTTAGGAAATTGAGACTGAACAGACATGGGAGTAGGCATGGAAGATTTATCAGGTGTGTAGTTATTGTGTTTGTTAATCCCTACTTTACCATTCCTATTGTTTTTCTTTTTAGTCTCTGTTTTTACCTCTATTTTCTCAAGTCTGTCACTTAACTGTTTGACAGTCATGTGACCAACGTTAGCCTTTTTCCCTTTCTTAACTTGACTTGACTCTCCTGAAAGAAAGTTCTTGGAAACAGACCCATACTTCTCATTCAGCTTGTTTAGTTTGGCTTTGCTAATGGGCTTGCTCACAGCCGACGGATGAGGATTTTCATCATTCGACGGATAACACTTTTTGTTGTCCGACGAATAGTCCTTATCATCCGTCGAGTCTACATCTGTTAGCAGACCATCTACCAGATTGGGTTCTAATTTCTCTTTGTTCTTTTTCCAGGCTTCATCACAGAAATACTCAATTCCTTGAACTTTGGTGATTTGAGCATAGACATCCCTGGATGTTTTCCATGCTATAATCACCTCTTGTTCACGCTCGACCTGCTTCTTTAAAATCTCTTCCTTTTTCAAGAACTCAGTTAATTCCTCAGCAATCTTACACTCAATTCTTAATTTTTCAAAATCAATAAACTGAGACTCAAGCACATTATTCCTCTCACTTAAAAACAGATTGTTTTCTTTGGTTTTAGCATTTTCTTTAGTAAGAGACTTAAGTGTAACACGCAAATGATATAATTCTGTAGACACATCATTTATGGCATCATTACACTCAACTTTAGATAAATGTGCAAGGTTTGTAGTAATTTCCTGATTGCTTGAGGAACTTGTCTCTGTTTCATCAGACTTGGTCATTAGGGCTAGATTGACATAGCTGACATCTTCATCTTCATCCAAACCATCTGCTGCCCAGTCATTCTCTTGTGTAATAAAAGCCCTTTCCTTTTGTTTGAGTAGATCAAAGTATTTTTGCTTATAATCCACAGACTCAAACCTTTTCTTACTGGAATCTGACTTTCTACACTCATTTGAAAATGCCCTGCCAAGCCACATTTGAAACATTAGAATTTTGACTTATCCACCATGTTTCTATTTGGCTTGGCTGTTCCAAAGTTCTTCTTGAACTTGAGATTGGCAAATCTCGTGGAAAGAAATGCTAGGTTCTCATCAATGTCCTCCATGTCATCTTTGCTCAATGAATCTTCACTTTCTACTGCAAGCCCCTTACCCTTGTTCTCACAGACCTTAGAAGTTGACTCAACAGCTTCCATCTTCACTTCCTTCTCCTTTTCCAAATCAGCAACTAGTGCAATGGATCCTCCTTTCTTCTTTCCTCTCTCTATCCTTTCATCCTGCTCTATCTCAAGCTCATAGGTCTTCAGGATGCCACACAGTCTCTCCAAAGTAAACTCTTTATAATCTTGTGAGTTTCTTAATGAGACTGTCATTGGTTTCCATTCCTTTGGAAGAGATCTAAGGAATTTCATATTAGAGTCTTTAGTCTGATAGACTCTTCCATGCAACTTAAGAGCATTTAGTAGTTTTAGAAATCTACTAAAAATGTCAGTGAGTGACTCACTTTCCTCATTGTGAAAATGCTCATATTGATGAATCAAGAGCTGCATCTTGTTTTCTCTAACTTGCTTAGTGCCATCACAGATTATCTGTATAGTATCCCAGACTTCCTTGGCAGTTTTGCAGTTGATAATGCTGTCAAACATGTCGGCATCAACTCCATTGAACAGAATGTTCATGGCCTTTTTATCCTTCCTGACTTGTTCAATGTCAGGATCAGACCATTCGTGCCTTGGCTTGGGAACTGATGGCTCGTTTCCTGTTGCAGTTCTCATTGGAACGTGAGAGCTTTTTTCTATGCAGTCCACATAAGCCTCATCTTGAGAAAGCATATGAAGATGCATCTTTACCTTCCAATGATGGTAATTATCTTTATCTAAAAAAGGAATCTTGACTCCAACGTCTTTCTTGTTCATCTTGCTGAATTATTTTGATCTTTAAACTCTTTGTAGATTAAGTGCTTGCTCTGATACCAATTGTTAGTCCCTTAACAATATAGCAAGAATTACAGAAGGGGGGTTGAATGGAATTCTTGAACCTTTTTCTCGAAATAAAAATGTTCAACTCGAATATAGATATAAGTGTTTTGATTAGCACAATGCGGAATAGAAACTTAATTGAATCAAAACATAAGTAATTAAAAACAAGAGTCTTTAAAAACTTTCTGGTGGATTTAAACAATTCCACCAGAGATATATATTATATATCGAGAGAACTCTGTGTGCAAGAATGCTCACAGCTGCTTACAAATTGAACTACTGAGAATACAGGGAAATGCTAAAGATTTTGCTTACAAAGATTTCTCTATTTTTGTATCTCAGCTGTCTTGTTTCTATTTGCCACTTTCTTGGTTTATATATTACCAAGATTATAAAGTCAAAAAGACTGAATAAATATAAAAACTATCATTCTTAAGCTTTGCTACTTTTTGTCCTCTATTACCTAGTTAATGGGATTCCACAGTAGATTTGTATACATCTCGAAGGCTGTGCTCAGCTTTCACTGTTCAACTGTTGTTTGAATTCTTTATATGAGCATCCGTTGGACTTTATGCACATCCGTTGGATATATGATCATCCGTCGACTTTCTGAACATCCGTTAATGGCTTCAGTGATCATCCGTCGACTGCTATATTAAACATCCATTGATAGTCATTTGATTATCCGTCGATGGCTTTGTTAATCATCCGTCGGTAGCTATTTTGGCACTTGACTTCATTTCACTTATGCAGAATTACAAGACATCATTTATATACAATTAATCAACCTATTCTGCATATCTAGTTAAAGTCAACATGACTTATAGGCTACTATAGAATCTATACAAAGATGTATACAGAACTGTGCTATAAACTCATTATTACATAAGCTACTCACTCGATGGATAATAAGTCAACATCCGTCGGGACTATAATGAGTTATCCGTCGGGACTATAATTCTTATCCGTCGAGTGCTACATTATTTCACTAAGTAAAATCTACTTAGATGTTTTGTTTATGAAATCATCAAGTACAAAACATATGCACAACAGTTATCTTCCTTTTTTTCAGAGTTTGAACATCTTCAAAAAGAGTATCATCATGAACTTGAACCAGTTTGCACACAGGTTTTATCAGGATTTGAGGAATTTTCATCTCCTATGGCTTTATTGGTTTATCAACTTTTCCCTTCCCTTTGTCTTTGGGATCAATCTCAATCTGTGATCTTGTTTTGGGCTTTGATGCCTCAGTATTTGATTTCTCCTTGATCACAATGCCTTTTACCTTAGGCCTTGGAGTTTTCTTTGCAACATAAGCTTTTGTCTTTAGATTTGTCTTTTCAGCTTTAAATCTAGCTTCTTCCTCCTTGAGATTTTCCAAATCCATTCCAGGATTATGCTTCAAAAATAATCTTCTAGCAATCTCTTCATCAAGGGTCTGAATCTTGGGATCCTTGTAGTAGACTGTAGTCTGCTTCCCTTTTAGCTTCAGAGTTTGCAAAAACTTCTGAGAGTCTTGACTTTCACCTTGTATCAGAACATCAGGCTTTGTCATCAGACTTTGCTTATCAGAACTTGATATCAGATTTTGTTTATCAGCACTTGCTATCAGATTTTGAGTTTGAGCAGCTTCAGAACTTGTCTTCTTTTGAGTAGAAGATTTGCTTGCATCAGTATATAGTTTCCTTAGAGAAAACTTGCTGCTCTGCCCTTGACCTTGACCTCTACTCTTATCAGAGTTTCCCTGGTCATCACCTTTGTCATCCTTTTTCTTAAGTATCTAAGTGATTGAGTATTTGGACTTACTTACCTTCTCCCCCTTTTTGGCATCATCAGGTAATAGGAGAGAGAGAAGAAGTTCTACTGAAGATTGAATTTCATCCAGTTGAGCCTCTTGAGAAGCTTGATTCTGCAGGACCTCAGTGATTTGGGCCTATTGCTATTCTTGAATCTTCTCAATGGCTTCAACTTTCTCAGAAATAGGTATGATAAACCTCTTTTTATCAAGCTTGGTCTCCATATCCAGCTTTTCAGCCTTTTCAAGAAGTTTGTCAACCTTTTCATGAGTTGTAGAGTGTTGACCTTGAAGATTCTTGACACTTAGAGCTGTGACTTTGAGTTGAGTCTTAAAATTAGAACTTGTCATCAGCTCATCAGAATTTATCTCCAGAATTGGTGTAGATGGTATCTCAGCATTTAAGATTGGAGAGTTGACTGTAGATGGTTGAGTTGCTGTTGGAGCTTCCAGATAAAGAACAGTAGGAATAATCAACTTGTGGATGTCAATTTCAGGACTTAATCTTGAATCTTCAACTGTTACATTTTCATGAATTGGAGAGACAGGAGGTGTGATCACTGTATCCTGAACAGTGTCTTCAGACTGAGTAGGAGGTGGCAAAGATTCAATCACAATTGGCTTTGAGATCAGAGATTCCTGATCCCCTTCCTCAGCTTCAGTATTATCCTCAGATTGAGGTTGATCCATGTGCCTTCCTGCTCTCTGTTTCTTAGATCTCCTAGATGGTGTAGGAGTTGCCTTAGCAGCATCAGAACTTACAGTTCTCTTTCTCTTCAAAGTATCAGAACCTTCAGCTTCAGTATTTATCTGAGAAGTTTCCTTTTCAGCTTCTATTTCTTTCTGAAAATTGACATTTTCAGCTTCAATAGTCACAGGATCTGATGCATGAACCTGTACTTGCTCCTCTTCATTATCAGATTCATCCCTGAGAATCATCCTTCTTCTCCTTGGTGGAGATTTAGGAACAGACTTTGCTCTCTTAGGCCTGGAAGATGAAGGTCTGATGGTAGGTGCTGATGGTTATTGTTGAGAGGTGGTTGGTTGTGTAGGTGTTGATGGTTGTTGTTGAGAGGTGGTTGGTTGTGTAGGTGCTGATGGTTGTTGTTGTGAGGATTGTGATGGTTGAAAGTATGTTCTGATGGTAGGTTGAGGTTGAGAGGTGGTTGGTTGTGTAGTGGTTGGAGGTGCTGATGGAGGTTGGGATGGTTGGACATCAGGATATAAGGAGGTATAGGTGTTTGGGTCAGAGTTTACCAAAAACTGTTTGACTGATTATGGAATTTGAAGGGGTCTTAGAACAGTTTTCTTATTATCAGTTGATAATAAGTCAGTAAAAGCTCTTTTAGCAAGTTTAAATGGTGAAATCAATTCACTTGCTAATTGGGGTGCACCAAAACAACATAAACTGTAAATAAGTTGATAGAATCTAGCAAAGTAAACTGTATTCCTATCTTCTGTCATCCTATCACCTATGAATCCTAGTACAGCATTAGAATAATCAAAATGAGATTGAGTAATTAGAGCATACCCAATTTGCTGACTAAGGATTGAAATAACATCAAAGTTTAAGCACTTGTTGGCAAAGGCTCTTGTGATGCAGTCAAAGAAGAAACTCCACTCCCTCCTGATGTGGGGTCTTTTTAGTTGTCCAAGCTTTTCCAAGGTCTTTTTATAGCCCAGATTGGCCATCATCTGTTGAAGAGCAGGCTCCTCAACTGTTGAACTGTAAAAATAGTTTTCTGGCAGATGGAGTGCTTGTCGAACTGAGGCCAAAGTCACCACATGTGCATCCTCTTTAAATATGATGCTTGGGGACCCATTAGCACCACCATCATCATAAACTCCTGACCTCCAGAACTCCAGCACCTGAGCCCTGAGATTGCTTCAGGTTGGGTCAAAGCATACCCAATCTCACTTCCAGATAGAAAATCTTGGATGAAGTGAAGTTCTGATGGTGCTTTATCCTTTCTCAGAATAGCCAAGTAGTTGTTAGGAACAAACTTAGCTTAATTGAAAATGATGTCTTTGGGTGCCAATTCTGTATGAAATAAGTGAGAAAATAGAGTGTACACAAGGTGTTTGATAAAAGGCCTGTAAGAAAATAGCTTCAGAGAATATTAGTGAGAAAGAGAATAAGAGAGATTAGAGAAAGAAAAGTAGGTAAAAGATTATAAAATCTTTTAACTCCCATATTTATACTCTCTTTTTGACAACTGTTATGATTGAAGCAGAACAGACTTTAGACACCTGGCAACATATAATTAGTCAAAACATTATTAGTGGGCACGGGTAATAAGCAGTAATAAATGTGCACATGCAGTGTTTCAAGGAAAACACGCTTCCCACTTACTAAATGATTATGACTGTTTTTATCTCACCTAATTATATTCTGATAAAATATGACCGTTACGGTATTTACCACAAATAAGTCAAGTAAATAAATAATGCCAGGTAAGCATCAGAGTTTGCATCAGGATTTAATATCAGAACTTGACTATTATCAGAATTTAACGGTCATCAGAACATGGCTTCTGTAATCAAAAAGTGAATTTTTGTATCCGTGATTTTTCATACAAATACTGACTTGTTTCTTCAGAGTTTAATCATCATAACTTCCATCAAAACTTGTCCTCAGAATTTATGCATATGACACTTAACTGTTTGTCTAAAACAACTTAATCACCACAGTAATTTTCATCATTCATATGGAGTGATAGTGTGTGCATTAGCAAAATATCAGATAAAGATTAAAGTCTGCTAAACTTCATTACATCTTAGAAATAAGGCATAACTAAGAAAAGTGCTTAAAATCTGTCATTAATAATGAAGTCTACTATAGAATAAATTTATGTAAGAATCCACCTCAACTATTTGTGCTCATTTTATGCATCTTTTGAAATTCCTTTTTACAGTGGCTTCTCAGTGTAAGTGAGTCACAATTGCTATCAGAATTTATGCTATTATCAGAGGATTTCTCCAGTAATTAGAGAATGTGAAAAGTCACCAAGAAAAAATTATTTTCTTTTCTAATGCATATTACTTAATACCAGTAATGCACTTGGGTCTTCCATTCCACATATTTACTCTAGATCTCAAAGGAGTACCTAACTTCAATTTTCTTTTCTTTTCTTTAGATAAGTGAGGCTTATCAAGCATGTGGTTCATCCTTAAGATTTACTGACATCAGAATTTGACAGATAAGAAGCAAGAATCTAGTTTGTGACTTAGTAATAAGATACACAAAGTAAATTTGACTAAGCTCAACATCAGAATTTGCTTGTGTTAATGAATTTCCACATAAACAACTAATTCAAACATAGGATTTATAGTATGTTAAAGACTACTAGGTCAACATCTAGCACAGTTGTCCTCATTGGATTGAATAGTCACAGAACATTCAAAACACTATCAGAGTATATAGATCCACATCAGATAACAATCAGTATTTAATGTATTACAATTTAATCATAGATTACATGAAGATAAGACAATCTATAAATACTGATCATAAAGTCTGATGCAAGAGAACAAAAACTAAGCAGATTTTGAGAAAGAACCTAAAACCATTCCAAGTTCATTTACCAGTCTTGTTAAAGTAGCTTCACATAGTGGTTTTGTGAAGATATCTGCTAGTTGTTGATCTGTTGGAACAAAATGCAATTCCACTGTACCTTCCATCACATGTTCCCTTATGAAATGGTACCTAATGCTGATATGCTTTGTCATTGAGTATTGAACTGGATTACCTGTCATAGCAAGAACACTTTGATTATCACAGTAAATAGGTATTTTAGAAAATTCTAACCCATAATCAAGTAATTGATTCTTCATTTAAAGAATCTGTGCACAACAGCTTCCTGTAGCAATATATTCTGCTTCTACAGTTGATGTGGAAATTGATTTTTGTTTCTTGCTAAACCAAGAAACCAATCTGCCTCCAAGAAATTGGCAGCTTCCACTAGTGCTTTTCCTGTCTATTTTGCATCCTGCAAAATCTGCATGTGAGTAACCTATTAGCTTAAAATCTCATTCTCTAGGATACCACAATCCTAGATCAGCTGTACCCTTGAGGTACTTGAAAATTCTTTTCACAGCTATTAGATGAGGTTCTCTTGGATCAGCCTGGAATCTTGCACAGAGACGGGTAGCATACATGATATCAGGTCTACTTGCAGTTAAATAGAGTAAAGAGCCAATCATACCTCTGTAGTTAGTAATATCTACTGATGAACCATTATCTTTATCTAACTTTGTTGCAGTGGCCATGGGAGTGGATGTAGTCGAACAGTCTTGCATTCCAAATTTCTTCATTAAATTTCTGGTGTACTTGGATTGATTGATAAAAGTACCTTCTTCATTTTGCTTGACTTGAAGTCCCTGAAAATAGCTAAGTTCTCCCATCATACTCATTTGATAACCTTTCACAGAGTTTGGCATTGGTAAAACCAAATATGATATCATCAACATATATCTATAATAAAAGTAAGTCCTTTCCATGGTTGAGGTAGAACAGTGTTTTATCAATTGTACCTCTGTGAAATCCACTTTCCAAAAGGAATTGAGCTAAAGTCTCATACCATACTTTTGGAGCTTGCTTAAGGCCATAAAGTGCTTTATCAAGTCTGTAGACATGATTAGGAAATTTTGGATCTACAAATCCTGGAGGTTGTTCAACATATACCTCTTCTTCCAATTCTCCATTGAGAAAAGCACATTTCACATCCATTTGAAAGACTTTGAACTTTTTGTGAGCAGCATAAGCCAAAAAGATTCTTATGGCTTCCAATCTAGCAACTACTGTAAATGTTTCATCATAATCTATACCCTCCTGTTGAGAGTAACCTCTAGCAACCAGCCTTGCTTTGTTTTTTGTAACTATGCCATCACTGTCAGTTTTGTTTTTGAACACCCATTTTGTGCCAACAATTGATCTGTTGTTTGGTCTTGGCATTAGGGTCCAGACTTTATTTCTTTCAAATTCATTTAACTCTCCCTGCATTGCTTGCACCCAATCAGCATCTTGAAGAGCTTCTTCCACTTTCTTTGGTTTAGTCTGAGATAGAAAGGAATGATAGAGACATTCATTTGATGTTGCAGTTCTAGTTCTGACACCTGCTTTAGGATCTACAATTATTAAGTCAGGTGTATGTGATTTGGTCCACTTCCTTGCAGATGGAAGTTGATTTCTAGAACTGGATCCTCCCCCATGATCCATGATGTCTCCACCAGGATTTTATGATACTCCCCCTATAATAATGCTCTCTGAGACTTCAGAATTTGAGTTAGATCCTTCAGGATTTGAAGAATTAGAGATTCCAGAATTATCATAATTTGGCTCATCAGAACTTGATGAATCAGAACTTAAAGAGCCAGTGACAGGTTCTGATGCTTCTTGAGAGTCTTGAGTTGTGGTAGGATCTTCAGCTTGCTCTCCCTGGACAGGTGCATTTTCCCTTGAAGTAGTTATCACATTTTCAATGACAGCAGAACTTAACCCCTCAGAACTTACAGGATCAGGATTTAAGCCATCAGAATTTACAGAATCAGAATTTAAATCTTCATTTTCAAATCTTAGCTGATCATGATCATTGAAATCTTCAAGTCCATTAATTTTTTTATCATCAAAAGTTACATTGATAGATTCCATGACAACCCTTGTTCTTAAATTGTAGACTCTGAAGGATTTTATGGAAAATGGATATCCAACGAAAATTCCTTCATCAGCTTTTAGATCAAATTTTGACAGATGTTCAGGATGAGTATTAAGAACAAAAAACTTGCATCCAAATACATGAAAGTATTTTAGATTTGGCTTCTTTTTCTTCACCATCTCATATGGTGTTTTTCCATGCTTGTTTATGAGTGTAGCATTCTATGTGAAACAAGCAGTCTGCACAGCTTCAGCCCAAAAGTAGGTTGGCAGCTTTGCTTCATCAAGCATAGTTTGTGCAGCTTCAATGAGAGTCCTGTTCTATCTTTCTACAACTCCATTTTGCTGTGGAGATCCAGGTGCAGAAAATTCCTGCATAATTCCATGCTCTTTGCAGAACTCTTCCATGATTGAATTCTTGAACTCAATGCCATTATCACTTCTTATAATTTTGATAGAATCTTTGACCAATTTATCTAGCTGTCTGACATGATCAGTTAGAGTAGATGCAGTTTCATTCTTCTTGTGCAAGAAATACACCCAAGTGTATCTTATGAACTCATCCACTATAACCATAACATATTTCTTCTTTGCAATTTACATGATATTGAATGGACCAAATAGATCAACATGCAGTAGGTGATAAGGCTCAAGAATTGAGGATTTAGTTTTGCTCTTGAATGAAGATGTTCTTTGTTTTGCCTTTTGACATGAATCACAAAGGCCATCAAAAGCAAATACGGATTTTGGCAGTCCTCTCACAAGATCTTTCTTTACTAGCTCATTTATGTTGTTGAAATTTAAATGAGAGAGTCTCTTGTGCCAATTCCATCTTTCTTCAATTGATGCTCTACTCAACCGACAGATTGCAGAACCATTAGAACTTGTTGAAAGTCTGGCTTTATATATGTTACCATGCCTGTAACCTTTCGGAACCACTTTTCCTCTAGAATTACTTACAACTTCACAGTGTTCTTCAAAGAAATCTACATGATAACCTCTGTCACAGATTTCACTCACACTTAGCAGATTGTGTTTAAGTCCTGAGATAAGAGCTACTGATTCAATGAAGACATTCCCAAGATTGATATTGCCATATCCCAGAGTTTTTCCCATGTTGCTATCTTCATAAGAAACTCCAGGGCCAGCTTTCTCCACAAAGTCTGATAGCAGGGCTTTATTTCCAGTCATATGTCTTGAACATCCACTGTCCAGAACTATGATATTTTTCCTGTTGCCCTGCAATCACAAAGACCACTATTGGTTAGTTTTAAGGACCCAGACTTGCTTGGATCCTTTGGCCTTATTAAGTTTGTTAGCATTTGCAGTTGATTTAATTTCAGAGTTTATGCTAACATGCTGTTTATCAGAATTTATATCAGACTTTGCATCAGACTTTACACTAGAAGGAATAATACTAACTTTCTTCAAAGAAGGTTTTCTTTGATAATAATCATAGTACAAACTATGATATTCCTTACAAGTATAAATGGAATTCCATAAACTACCACAATGAAAACAAGGATTTTGTGGTTTAAACCTAGTAGACTAACTCTTAACTCCTGATTTAGGAGGTAAATAATGTATATCTTTATTTTTCCTGCAAAAAGAAGCAATATGGTTAGAGTTTCCACAGTTGTAATATTTCTTTCTAGGAGCATTAGGAACATGCATATAATTATTACTCTCATTCACACCTTCCTTTTCATTCCTATTTTTCCTAGCTTCCTTTACCTTGTTCAGATTTCTAATCTCTTTCAGCTTATACTTAAGCTGCTTCTTTGTCATTAAGCCTATGTTTACTTTAGCTGGTTTATCCTGTTTTAATTTTTCAGAAGTTGACTTTTCTCTGACTTTTATCCAAGATTCTTTCATTTTCTCAGAAACAGACTTTACAGTTTTTTCTACAAACTTAACATGAATTACCTTTGGCTTAGCAGTCTGTTTAACAATAGTTGGCTCAATTTGAACAGTTCCTGTTAGGTCACACACACTGTAGAAGGGGGTTGAATACAGTATTTACTACAATCAAATCGAATATAAGAACTCAAGTAACAAAAAATAGATTTTATTCAACACAATAAACTCTGTTACAATATGGAACTGTCATTTCTCAGTGATGAACAAGTTATCACGAGAGCTGCTAGGGTTACAATGAATAATAACTTCAATAATGATAACACTTATAGTGTAAACCCTATGCCTGTGTTTATATACTACACAGTTACAAGATAATGTTCTAATTGATATGGAATATAATTCTGCTTCCTAAAATATATCAACTAGTTATCTTTTCTTCCAAGTATTCTATTCTTCATAGAATTCCTTCTTCATGCATATTTCTTTCTGTCTTAGTCTCGATCTTCTTTCCTTTCAATCCGCCGCCTACCTTATCTGAAAGTCATCTTAAGTCCTGATATTATCTCTTAATAAATATCTTCTGATAACTTAAGTTCTGATAACTTAAGTTATGATATCTTAAGTTTCGTCTTCAGTATAAGTGTTGATTTCCAATTAAGTACTGATTTGTCCTGTTAGGTAAGATCTGAAAACTAAACACAAATCATATTACACATGACCTTATCAAATATATCTAACAATCTCCCCCAACTTGTAAATTAGCATAATAAACAAGTTTAACAGATATTTAATGATGCCAAAAACATTAAGTACAAATTCATGAGAATTTGACTAGATAACTACAACTTATAGTCCTTTTAGCTTTACCATATTTAACTTCTGATAACAGCTTCAGTCTGTATACACTTCAGAATTTAAGCAGTTGTAGATCTTTGACTTGGCTTCAATGTCTGATCTCTTTGATATCAGGAGTTGTTCTGAGATAGTTCTTCAACAAACATCTCTCAGCATATTCAAGTTCATTGACCATCCTCCTTTTAGCATTTATCAATTCAGCTATATCTTCACCAGTTTGAAAAATAGCTGCTCTGAGATCATTTATCTTAGCTTTTCTTATCTCCTGATCTAGTCTGATCAGATATGCCCTATCAGACTCTAGATTGAATTCCACAGCCTTATAACCCAGAAAAGTAGTTATGATCTTAGCAGAGTTAGGCTTCATTTTGACAATATCACCTTTGTGATCTCTGTACCTGGGATAGTATGTGGTGTCAGACTTTACAGAATAAAGCTTATTCTGTCTTTGAATTTGAGACTTTAAATAACCTACAGCACTATCTGTTAATCTGTCTTTCACTTGAAGTAGAAATAGAATATGTTCCAGTTCCTTAAAATACTTCATTGGTATAGCATCCTGCCTAATCTAGTATACCCTTCCATCTGTCATAAAATATAACAAGATATGTTCTTTCAAAAAGGTATGGTAAACCATGTCAGAGGTTGTTTAAAAAATCTTCTTTTGCATCAGAGTAAGATTAGCATCTTCTTCATCATCAATTATTTCTTCATCCATGACTGGCATATAAACCTTTACAGGTTCATTAACTTTTATGTAAGATTGCCAAGGAGGAATTAACTGGGTCCTTGAAAAAGGAAGAAAGTTTGAAGAAGCAGCTCGAGCGTGAACAAGAGGTGATTAAAGCATGAAAAACATCCAGGGATGTTCATGCTCAAATCACCAAAGTTCAAAGAATTGAGTATTTTTGTGATGAAGCCTGGAAGAAGAATAAAGAGAACCTAGAACCTATTTTGGTAGATGGATTGTTGACAGATGTAGACTCGACGGATGATGAGGACTATCCGTCGGATAACAAAAAGTGTTATCCGTCGAATGATGAAAATCCTCATCCGTCGGCTGTAAGCAAACCCATTAGCAAAGCCAAATTAATCAAGCTAAATGAAAAGTATGGGTCTGTTTCCAAGAACTTTGTTTCAGGAGAGTCAAGTCAAGCTAAGAAAGGGAAAAAGGCTAATGTTGGTCACATGACTGTCAAACAGTTAAGTGACAGACTTGAGAAAATAGAGGTAAAAACAGAGACTAAAAAGAAAAACAATAGGAATGGTAAAGTAGGGATTAACAAACACAATAACTACACACCTGATAAATATGCTCCTAGAAAAATCTGTGTCAAGTGTGGTAGTGTAAATCATTTATCTGTTAATTGTAAATCTTCCATGCCTACTCCCATGTCTGTTCAGCCTCAATTTCCTAACATGAATGCCATGCCTCCCATGCCTGTTAATGCTATGCCTACACAGAATATGAATGCACAGTTTGCTAATATGCCATTTGAACCTAATCCATATTATGCTGCATACAATATGCCTCAAATGCCATTTAGCATGCCTTACTGGAATAACATGTTTTCACCAAGCATGCCATTTCCTGTTAGCCATAACATGCATGATTATTCTGTTGCATTTAGTGGTTTCAAAGGTACAACCCAATTGACTCAGGAAGAATCTGAAATTCCTAAGTCAAATGAGATAAAACCTAAGAAACAGAAGAAGAAAGCTAACAAGGCAGTACCCAAGGAAACTTGGGTACCAAAATCAACTTGATTTGATTTTGATGTGTGCGGGGAAACAGAAAGAATCTTTGGTACTTGGATAGTGGTTGTTCAAGACACATGACTGGTGATTCTACCCTGCTCACGGAGTTTAAGGAGATAGCTGGCCCAAGTATTACTTTTGGAGATGACAACAAAGGTTATAATGTGGGATATGGCTTGATTTCAAAGGACAATGTCATCATTGAAGAGGTTGCCTTAGTGGATGGTCTCAAACACAATCTGTTGAGTATCATCCAGCTTTGTGACAAAGGCAACTCAATAACCTTCAACAAAGAAGCCTGTGTTGTGACTAATAATCAAAACAACAAAGTGGTTCTCACTGGTGTGAGAAGAGGAAATGTGTACCTAGCTGACTTTAACTCAACTAAAGCAGAATCTGTAACTTGTCTTCTCAATAAAGCAAGTCAAGATGAAAGTTGGCTATGGCACAAGAAGCTATCCCATTTAAACTTCAAGACCATGAATGAGCTGGTGAAGAAAGAACTAGTAAGAGGCATTCCTCTAGTGGAGTTTACAAAGGATGGACTGTGTGATGCCTGCCAAAAAGGGAAGCAGATCAAAGCATCATTCAGGAAGAAACTTTATTCAGCAATCGAAGAGCCTCTGCATCTGCTTCACATGGACCAATTTGGACCAGTCAATGTATTGTCAATTTCAAAGAAAAGATTTTGCCTAGTAATTGTAGATGATTTTTCAAAGTTCTCTTGGACATATTTCATAAATTCTAAAGATGAGGCTAGTGAAATAATCATCAATCACATAAGGCAAGTTAACAATCATCCTGATTTCAAAGTTAGAAGAATCAGGAGTGACAATGGAACTGAGTTCAAGAACTATGTCATGAGAGCATTTTGTGAGCAAAATGGAATCTTACATGAGTTCTCAGCAGCAAGGACTCCACAACAGAATGGAGTAGTGGAAAGGAAGAATAGATCACTTATTGAAGCTGAAAGGACAATGCTTGAAGAATCTAAATTACCAACATATTTTTGGGCTGAAGCTGTAAACACTGCATGCTACACTCAGAACATCTCTCTGATTAATCAAGCAAGATGCATGTCTCCTTATCAATTGTTCAAGAACAAGAAGCCAACTCTAAACTTTCTTCATGTCTTTGGCTGTAAATGCTATATTCTGAGAAATCAAACTGATCAAAATAGGAAGTTTGATGCTAAAGCAGATGAAGGAATTTTTGTTGGATATGCTATTGGTAAAGCATATAGAGTCTACAATCTAAGAACCAACATTGTTTTGGAATCTATACATGTTGTGTTTGATGATAAAAAGATTGAAGGACTGAAAGATGGAGATTACCATGAGAGCCTCAAATTTGACAATGTTGAGATTGTCAGTGATGAAAGTGATGATGAGAGTGATCAAGAAACAGTGTCTAAGGATAATGCAGACAAATCTACCACTAATGAAGCACAAAACTCAACATCCATCGAGTTACATAATGCTTCATCCGTCGGAAGGCAATCTGTGTTATCCGTCGGAAGACAACCTGCCTCATCCATCGGTACTCAAAATTCACCATCCGTCGGGTTATCTAAAGGAGCAGGAAGTCAAGGTAGATCACCCATAGAAAGTACCCCTTTCTCAAATCAAAGATCCTCAAACTCGGGGGAGTTTCCAGCAATCAAAACTCAATCACACATCAAGACAACATTGAGGTCTCTTCATCTAGAGCTAATCTACCTCAACCAAGGAAATGGATAAAACATCACCCCTTTGAACTGATTATTGGTGATGTTTCTTCTAGAGTTCAAACCAGGAGAGCAACTCAAGAAGAATGTCTATACAACAGCTTTCTGTCAAAGGAAGAACCAAAGAAGGTAGAAGAAGCCTTGTTAGATCCTGATTGGATTTTAGCTATGTAGGAGGAGCTAAACCAATTTGAAAGGAATAAAGTATGGAAGCTGGTACCCAAGCCTAAAGGATAGAATCCAATAGACACCAAATGGGTATTCAGAAACAAGATGGATGAAAATGGCATAGTAGTATGGAACAAAGCCAGATTGTTTGCTAAAGGCTATTGCCAGCAAGAAGGAATAGATTTTGATGAAACATTTGTTCTTGTTGTAAGACTTGAAGCCATCAGAATCTTCTTAGCCTATGCAGCCCATGCCAATTTCAAGGTCTATCAAATGGATGTCAAAAGTGCCTTTCTGAATGGAGATATGGAGGAAGAAGTGTATGTTAGTCAACCTCCTGGCTTTGAAGATCCAAATTTTCCAGAGTATGTCTATTATCTACTGAAAGCACTTTATGGACTGAAGCAAGCACCTAAAGCCTGGTATGAAACTTTATCAAAGTTCCTTTTGGAAAATCACTTCATAAGAGGTACTATAGATAAAACTTTATTTTTCAGAAATGTCAATGGCTCTAGCACACTTGTTCAAATTTATGTAGATGATATTATTTTTGGCTCTACAGATGAGAAACTTTGTAAAAAGTTTGCCAAACTGATGCAAAGTAAGTATGAAATGAGTATGATGGGAGAACTAACTTACTTTCTTGGTTTACAAGTTAAGCAAGTTAGTGATGGAATATTCATTAGGCAAACTAAATATATTTTTTATCTTTTAAAGAAGTTTGATCTAATGGATTGCACATCTGCAAAAACTCCCATGGCCACTGCAACTAAGCTTGAATTAAACACTACTAAAAAGTCTGTGGATATTTCAAGCTATAGATGCATGGTTGGCTCACTTCTGTACTTAACAGCTAGTAGGCCAGATATAATGTTTGCTACATATTTATGTGCAAGATTTCAGGCTGATCCTAGAGAATCTCACTTGATAGCTATAAAGAGAATTTTCAGATATCTCAAGGGAACACCAAAACTTGGCATTTGGTATCCTAGAGATTCTGGTTTTGATCTAACTGGTTATTCAGATGCAGATTATGCAGGTTACAGAATTGACAGAAAGAGCACAACAGGAACTTGTCAATTTCTAGGAAACAAGCTTGTGTCCTGTTTCAGTAAAAAGAAAAATTCAGTTTCTACTTCTATAGCTGAAGCTGAATATATTGCTGCTGGCAGTTGATGTGCACAGATTTTATGGATGAAAAATCAATTGCTAGACTATGGTTTGCAAGTTGAGAGGATTCCTATTTTCTGTGATAACACAAGTGTAATTGCCATCACTGAAAATCCAGTGCAACATTCAAGGACAAAGCACATAGACATCAAGTACCATTTCATAAGGAAACATGTAATGAATGGTACTGTAGAGTTGCATTTTGTTCCAAGTGAGAAGCAACTTGCAGATATCTTTACCAAGCCACTGGATGAATCCACATTTTCAAGGTTGGTAAGTGAGTTAGGTATGCTTAATTACTCTTGAATTTGTCTGAGTTATTTTGCAAGTTGAAAGGTAGCCAGAAATTTAGCTGATTTTTAGTCATGGATGAAATTTTGGCTAAGTCAAAATTTGCATCTCAACGGATGACCATTAACCATTGAGTTGAGTCATCCGTCGATATACTATTTGCAAATAAAAATCAATTACTTTTCTGGAATCTTTTAAAACTCGACGGATAACAGTTTATCCTCATCCGTCGAATTGTCTAAATCTTAACCGTTAATTCCCTGAACATTATCCATCGAGTATACTTACAGTTTGTAAGCATTACACGACGGATAATGGGTGGAATTTTTACTGTTTATTTTTTTTTCAACGGCTATTTTAGGCAATTTATATTGGGTAATTTATTTTTCTTTATTATTTTCATTCGTAGTTTTTGAGATAGTATAAAAGCTTATTTTATTCCAATTATTTTCTTTTATCATTCTCAAATTCAACTGCTTTTATTTCATTCCCTCTCAAGCAAATATTCTCTTTCTCTTCAAGCTTTCATTCTCTAACAATGTCACCTTTAGTAAAGATTATGTCTCAGACTGGGTTTATTTATGAGAAGAATAACTTCACTGCTTTGGTCAATAAGGGTATTCAGCAATCAGAAGACTATCACAAGATGATGGACTTTGTGAAGAACTGCAAGTTAAGTTATGCCATGCTTGAATCACCCACAATTTTCTGTGAAGTTATTGAAGAAATGTGGACCACTGCAATCTACAACTCTACTGACAAAACCATCACTCTAACTATCAAAGGTTATGAGTTCTGTATTAATAGTGATGTAAGAAAATCATGTTTCAAAATTTTTGATGATAATGTAACTTCACCACACAATGACACTGATATTATCAATATGCTTAATTCCATGCATTAAGCACTTCCTACTACTAAGCTAAGTGATATTAGAAGATTAGGTCTTCGGAAGGAATGGAGTTTCATGTGTGATGTTGTGACTAAAGTTTTCTCTGGAAAAATCAGTAATTTTGATTCCGTGAACATTTCCATGCTTAACATGCTATACATGCTAGTTACAGATAAATTTTACAATTTCAGTGACCTTGTCGTGTATGATTTAGGTTTTAAACTAGGTGAGTTAGCCAAAAGGGGAAAGAATGTATATTATGCTAAATTTTTCATGATATTGGCTAACCATCTTTGTCAAGAGATTGTACTTGAGAACCCAAACAACAAATTAGCTTGTTGGGTTTAAGAGAGAAGAATCATTGTAGATTTGAACAGAGCCAACCATCATAGGGAAGTGCCAATGTTCTACTTTCCTATAATACAGACACCTCAGGTAAGTGAGGTAAGCTCATCCATACCCTCAACTATTCCAATCTCCTCAATTTCTTTGAGTTCAGGAGTAGCTATGGCAACTGTGACAATGACCAAACAGTTGCCTACCAAAGCTGCCAAAATAACTGTAATTTCTAAATCCAAGTCAAAGAAAACCCCCTCTGGTATCTCTCAAAAGGTACCAGTTGAAAAATCCACCAAAGCCAAAGAGGGGAGTGTGAAGGAGGGTCAGTTAGGTGAGAGAAGGGGTGAACATCAAAGAAACTCCAAGGATAAGGTTGGAGAGTTGAGTGAATCCCAGCCTAGCCACACTGCAGTTTCCCAACAAACTGCAGTGCTTAAAAAGGACAAAAGCTCACTTCTAGCTGCATCCTCCCAAAAGGATGTGGCTATTGAACAAAGCTCTTAGCCAAGAGCAAAGGCCAAAAGGGTTAGGGACACAAGCTCACCCCAAACTTACACAAGAAAGAAGAAATCCAAAACCATTGGGGATGCACAGGGCACACACACAGTGCAAACTGGTGCTAAAGACACAGTCCCTGCACTTTCTCAAATTCAGTTTGATGTGGCTCCAATAAATGTGGAGTCACAGCCAAAATCTCTTATAATAGAAGCCTCTAAAACACCATACTCACCAACAAACTCTCTGGAAGTGGATATGATAAACACTTCAATTCCTGATTCCCCTTCTTTAACTCTGTTGGGGAAGCCAAAATCTAGTGCAAGTGAGCATCATCTTTTAGATGATTTGTTGGCTCACTTGCCAATTCTTTCAGATACTATTGTGACATATGTGCCTCAAATAACTTCAATCAACACAGAGTCAACAATAGTTTCTCTTCCCACCTCATTCATTTCTACTCTCTCGATGGATATTGCTCATCCGTTGAGTAGTGATTGTATCCCGATGGATAAGCTTAACAGCAGTTATCCGTCGGATAGCTTTACCACTCACCCGATGGATATCACTTATCTGTCGAGTGTCTCTGCACAACTTCAAACTTCAATTATTTCTAGTGCAGAAGATTTAGTGGTAATACAGTCACTCTTAGGACTGAGAGAGGAGAGTGCATTGAGTGAGAGGCTGGGTTGCTCCCAGGCAAAAGGAGAGGAAAAGAGTGAATTTCAGCAATCCATTTATTCAGGATTGGCAAAAGTGAGTGAGAGGAGTCCCACCTTAGTAGGTGAAGGTGAGGGTGGGGAGCCAGGGTGAGACCCTGATACAACAAAAGAGAGATTATGAGAGAAAGGCAGGTACAGGAGAAATAAGGGTGGATCCAGCAATTGCTAGTGAGTCAATGATTGTGGATGATGCTGAAAAGGAAAGACAACTTTAGCAATATTATAAAGCTGAAATTGATAACATTTCCTTGGATGCTGACACTTTTACTCATCCTGTGTCAGCCTATCAATTGTTGGCTGCTCAGGGCAATGTGGAGGCAGAACAGACTTTGAATTTAGTGCACACCTCAGAATCTCTTCAAAGAGATAAAGCTGCTGTCAATAGGATGCCTTCTCAAGCTGGTGATCCATCTGAAGAATTTGGAGTAAATTCTAATGATGATGACTCTATTTCTTTGGATGGAAGCATGAACTTAGGGGGAGATGCAGGCCCAAGTTCTGTTTCAAATTTACCTGGATGGGCATGGACAAAGGAATCTACACCAGGTCAATTTGGTGTATCTTTGGTCAAGCAAGTGATGGCTATTCAAAAAGCCCTTCAGGAAACTTCAGATGCTGGTACCAAGGCCATTCTTCAAGTTCACCTAGACTTTCTACATCTCATGAAGATCCAGCACTTAAGATAGAATCTGAGTGTGGATGAACTAAAAAGAGATATAGCTGACTTGAAGACATACAATTCTGAGAAGTTGGATTCAATAATGCCATATGGTACCATGCAAGATCTATTACTAAGATTGAGGAGAGAATCAGATTCTGAAAAGAAGCTGGCCAAGCTGCAAGACAGAGTTCAAGTTATTGAGAATTCAGTGGCTATCCTTCTTCAAAATCAACAGACTCAAACAAATCTTCTCATTCAACTGGCTAAAGCACAAGGTCTAACTCCTCAACTTGATGATAACAAAAAGGGGGAGAGAGAATCAAGTAAGGGGGAGAAAGGACCAACTGAGGGGGAGAAACTTCAAGTATAAATTAGCAAAGTAATTGTACCTTCAATTACTATCTCCAAGCCAACAGTTGCAGATGGTATAGATCTAATTAAAGCAGCAGCAGCAAATTTGAAAGTTGCTGAAAAAGGAAAGTTGAGTTTGATCAACTGGAATAAGATTGATGAGGAGATACAAAAAAAGTTTGAACTAGTCAAGGAGCCAGTTAAGTCAGCCATCCATCACTCTCATGTCAAGCCAATCAGTGTGAATGATATGAGCATGAACTATCTGGAAAAAGGACAATCTTCCTGCATCAATTCTATAAAGGCTAAAACAATTCTTAAACCAAGGGAAAATTATCCTAAATCATCTGGGAAGAACCCTATGGATACTGTGTATGAGACACCCAAGCCTGATGAAAAGAAGCTTCTGTCAAGATCTATTGTCTTCTATAAAGATCCAGTTGATTCAGCTTCAAAAAGGAGAATTGCTAAGATATTCAGAAGTGGAAAGGAAATTTGTGTGGTAGCTGGACATCCACAATTTGCTCAAGCAAAGAAAGAAGAAAAATCCAGATTAAAGCAGGAAAAGAGGCAAGCTGCTCTAGATGCAAAGAAGTCTAAACAAAAGAAAGAATAGATTGCTGTCTTGGCCAAGCTATAGGTTGTAAACTCTTCTCAACAAATTCCCTCTCAACCATCTGAAGCTGCTGAATCAAATAAGAAAATTGAAGAACAGAAGAAATCCCCAAGGAAGAAAGAATTGGCTTGAAGAACAAAAAGGAAACTGGATGTTGTTGACAAGGAATTGGAAGATCAATTTCCTAAGGAATCCACACCAGCTACAACTCAAGCATCAAAGCCCTCTGTGGTATTTGAAGACATAAGGGTGGTGGATCCCTACAGGAACATACATGGTGAATCTATTGTGCTAAAGGATGAGCCAATAGAGTGGGATAACCTACCAATTCCTGACTTCAACTTACCAATCCTTAGCAAGCCAAAAAGGACAAAGTCAAGGGCAGTCAAGAAAGTGAAGCTGTCACCTCTCAAATCCAAGTCAGTAGTTAAAGCTCAACCCAAGGTCAATAGGGGAGACTACTTGTACTTGTGTGACATCAAAGAATTTTCAGATCTAAATCTTTATCAGGATGAACTGGATGAAGTAAGGGCAATTGATGCATACAGAAACCTACATGAAAGGTTGGTGTTCAAGTACAAATGAGGAAGGGAGATTCAGTGGCCACTTCACAGGATTCTTCAAGAAAGCCAAGCTGTGCTGATTAAAGTCTATTCATCCTTCAAGAAAAACTTTGGGTTCAATGTTACTGCAAGAAGACTAGTATTGAAGAAGATTGAAGAGCTATGGAGTGTTAGAGCTAAGGATGCACTCCCAAAGACACTAATCATCCCATATACAGGGAGAAGAGTGCAACTAAGGCCCTACTGGATGATGGAGTTCATGGATGACAAGGGTGTGATAAGATTCTTCAGATTAGAAGACCAACTGAGTATCTCTAGCAATGAGGCTCTCTTGGAAATGCAAGAAAAGCTAGATCTCTCAGAATCTGATGAACTGGAATTCCACAGGCAGCTCCAGAATCAAATTGAGGAAAATAATAGAAAGCTTGGAAGAAGATCCAGACCTTCAAGGAACTAGAAAAATCTGCTCAGACTAGAGGAGCATCTTGAATTGACTGTGAGCCAAACCTTGTATATTTTGTTTAAATGAAGCACTTTCAGTTTATCTACTTATCTTTAAAGATCTATGTTCAGGATGTTTTATTATCATCAAGTATCTCTTAATTTATGGCTACAATTCCAGTAGACATAAATTGGGGGAGATTGTTGTCCATATGTTGTGTACTTGATGATTTCATAAACAAAACATCTAAGTAGATTTTACTTAGTGAAATTATGTATCACTCGACGGATAAGAATTATAGTCCCGACGGATAACTCATTATAGTCCCGACGGATGATTAACTTATTATCCATCGAGTGAGTAGCTTATGTAATAATAAGTTTGTAGCACAGTTATGTATGCACCTTTGTATAGAATCTGTAGTAGCATATAAGTCATGTTGACTTTAACTAGATATGCATAATAGGTTGATTAATTGTACATAAATGATGTCTTGTAATTCTGCATAAGTGAAATAGAGTCAAGTGCCAAAATAGCTACCGACGGATGATTAACAAAGCCATCGACGGATGATCAAATGACTATCAACGGATGTTTAATATAGCAGTCGATGGATGAACAATTAAACCATCAACGGATGTTCTAAAAGTCGACGGATGATCATATGAAGAATTCAAACAGCAGTTGAACAGTGAAAGCTGACACACAGCCGTCGAGATGTATACAAACACACTGTGGAAGCCCATTAACTGGGTAATAGAGGACGAAAAGCAGCAAAGCTTAAGACTGATAGTTTTTATATTTGTTCAATCTTTTTTACTTTGTAATCTTGGTATTATATAAACCAAGAGTGTAGCAAATAGAAAACCAACTGAGATTGCTGAGAAACACAAAAACAGAGAAATCTTTGTAAGTAGAATCTTTAGCATTTCCTGTATATTCAGTAGTGCAATTTGTAAGCAGCTGTGAGCATTCTTGCACACAGAGTCCTCTCGATATATAATATATATCTCTGGTGGAATTGTTTAAATCCACCAGAAAGTTTTTAAAGACTCTTGTTTTTAATTACTTATGTTTTGATTTAATTAAGTTTACATTCCGCATTGTGCTAATCAAAACAAATATATCTATAATCGAGTTGAACATTTTTATTTCGAGAAAAAGGTTCAAGAATTCCATTCAACCCCCCTTCTGTAATTCTTGCTATATTGTTAAGGGACTAACAATTGGTACTCTCTTAGCCCAAACCCTGGAGTAGAAGGACCCAATGCATATAGAGGGAGAAATTGCACTAGATGCAGCAAATAAGGAAGGTACTTCGAGAGAACCCATAGCTCTGTCTCCAACGAAGAAAAGTAGTATCCCCACTCAGACAACTGTAACGCTCCGTGTATCTTCCCAAAAGGATACATTGGGTAAAAAGGCACATAAACAGTTACTGGATTCATCTTCTCAACAAGGTGGGTCTATTGAAATTTGCCTATCGGCCAAGGCATCTTGTGATGAGTCAAACACACTCTCCAATCTTTAAGCTCTTGAAACTTTAAATAAGTCGATAAAAAGAGTTCTTTTTGGTGAGGAAATATTGATGGAAACAGGGCATTCAACCATTTTACGGTTAGAATATCTTGTTCAAGGTCCTTCAATGGATCAACTGCCTTTACAGGTGTTAGGAGAGAGTGCTGTAATCGCTGCCAAATCTAGCACATCACTTACCTCCCCAGGACTGATAACCCTGGATGCATCTGCGGATAGTGGATCCGACATAGGCATGGATCGGCAACCCATTGGCGATTAACTAGTGAGCCTAAGGAGAATGTATCTTCACTGATACAAGGGGAAGTGTTAGGTCCCAATGTGTTTGTAAAAGGGGGGTTGAATACAAACAGTACCGTTTAATCAAATTTAGTGCGGAATAAAAATTAAAACAAAATTCAAGTTAAATAAAAATATTATTAAACTTGAAAGGTGTTACAACAACGGTATCGATTACAAGGGATTAATCTCAAATTAATTATCACAAATCTAGAATAAATTAGACATGAACTTTTTCTATTTTTGTAATAAAAAGAATCAAATGCTAAACGCAATTTGAGATTAAGTTCTAGGGATTTTGATCTGCTAGATTGTTACACAAGAACAAGAGAATGATTTCTAGTTGTTTGGATTTAACTTTAAAACTAGAAATATATGATCTTGAAATTTGAAGATGAAGGATGAAATATTTAGTCAGCTGCTTTTCTTTTCTGTTCTTGAGTTGTTGACTTCTGTTGTGTGTCTGTTAAAATGTCTGCTGCTTCGATTCTTTTATATTTCAATCAACGGAATCCACTTGAACTGGCAAGACAATCGGCAAGACAATTGAATGAACTGGCAAGACTATCGGCAAGATAATTGATTGAACTGGCAAGACTATCGGCAAGACAATTGATTGAACTAGCATGACAATCTGTTGAACTAGCAGAACTTTCGATATGACAATCTATTTGAGCTGGTATGACTTTCGGTATGACAATCTGATTGTCATACCAGTTCAAATGATTGTCTTGCTGAATTAATTTTGAATATTAATTCAAAATCAATTCTGAAAATTCCTAATATTAATTTAGAATTAATTAATCAATTAATTCAATTAATAAATAAATTAATCTTTGTAGATATAATTTATTTTCTTAATTAAACTATATGACTTAATTAATTAATAAAGAATTAATACTACTCTTTAACAACAACCATTCTTCTGAAAATCTTCTGAAAATCACTGTCAATTATGAATCAATTCCACCACTTCAATGTTGACACTCGATGTACTGTCTGGTTCATGAGTGACTAACTTCCGTGATGATTCTTCATGTCTTGACTTTGATAACTTGATTTTCTTCAAACTAAATCCTTGTAATTATCTGATACCCTGACAAGATCTCTGTCACTTGATTAAATCCACAATCTTGATTTATATCACTGAGGCTTGATCAATTTCTTGAACTTTTTCTAGTGAAGTAATTCCTCAAGTCTGTAGATGAACCTTGTTTCTGAATCCTTTGACAGATGTTACTTTGAGAGATCTCTTTGATGATAGAACCACTATTTACTTGTTACATTCTTATATGAGTTGAGTTAAATCCTCGAATAAACAAATAGGCTATGACATATGCCTTTCAGGAAGCTGGGGATCATATGCCAAATATGACGGCCCCAGTGATCCTCCCAGAGATTCTAACTTTGGATGAGTCATCTACTGATGACAGGCAACTTGTCTCAGACAAAGATCGGGAATTGTGAACTCCTATTGCACCACTGCTGACCTCCTTAAGGATGGCTCCAGTGTCTTCTCCAGGTACATTTGGAACTCGGAGCTCTGAGCGGAGTGAATATGTGAGAACGAGTGAAACACATCACCCCAAACCGAGTGCTAGATTGATGAGTGATACACTGCGAGAAGCCTGTGAGACACCCACCATCCAAAATACACCCATAGATCTATCAAACTATATCAGTAAATCCTATCTTGAAGAGCAGCCGGCTCTCAAAGACAGTTATCTCAAAGAACAATTGGCTCTTAAAGACCAATATTTCCAGGAAGAATTATCTCTCAGAGATCATCAAATCGCCAGTCTTTCCGACCAACTTGAACATCAGCAAACAACATTTTCCAGTTTACGGGAATTCATTGAGCGATCTCTATCTCACACAGGAAAAGGAAAGGCAATTGCCAATACTGAGCCAAAGCTCTCAGTTAGCAAGCAAGCGCCGATCCCAGTCTCTTCTGAAGCAGCTATTGCCAATACTGGGCCAATGACCTCAATCAGCAAGCAACTTCCTGCTTCTCTCGAGATCCCTGTCTCGACCTTACATGCTCAATCAACACCAGCTCTGAAGGATAACCCAACTGAGGGGGAGAATAGGGTAGAAGAACAAGAAAAAGTAGACATTGCTGTTGATCTACTTCAAGATGCCTTCCAGGCTACTGGAGCTGCCTATAATGAGTTTGGAGATGAGATACATGAAGAGGTAGAAGAGAGAATTGATGAAAGGGTGCTCCTCAAAGAAAGATTCACTAAGGAAAGTGCAACATCTCAAGGGGAGCAATCAGGACATCTGAGCCAAATAATTACAACTTAGAAAAATCTGTTGTCTGGGATATATGCTCCAAGACCCTTATTCTCTGAAGGTGAATTGGAGGAAGGTGAAATAGATGAAAGTGATGTTCTGATGGGGTGTGAGCCAAGATTTGAAAAAGTGACTATGGAAGAAAGAAAGATCATTACTGAGGACAAAGATTTTGAAGATGAAGATACCTTCTCAGACAAATGTTTATTCTATGGATTGCCAGAGAAAATCAATCGCTCTTATATAGAGATTCAAGAAGAAATGAAAAGATCAAGAATTCAGAGAGCCATTCAAAGAAGGGAGAACAGAGAAGCAAGATAAGCATATCTTCGAGCTAACAGGAAAGGAAGCAAATGGGAAAAAATAAAGAAGAAAATGGACCAACCAGAAACAGATCACTATTCAGACCCTGGTAACTCTAATTTGTTAAGAACTGTGGAGCATTACAGAAAAGAATATGAAAACATCCATGAGTTATATGATCAGTTCAACAAAATAATTACGGGAACTATCAATCACAGCGATGGTCTATAGATGAAGGTGTCTACCAGTGTGCTAAAGAAGTTGAACATTGTTGAACTGTTTGTCTTAGCCTAAAAAATCCCATGGTTGAAATCAAATGAGAATGAATATTTCAGAGACAAACTTTGGAGAATGATAATGGATGTATCCCCTCAAGCTTTTATGTATCCATTCGTGATCAAAGTATTTTCGGGTGGCAGGATGCAAAATATCACCATGTCTGACCAACACATAAGACCCATTCATTTTCTACAACTTACTTTCCTAGAAATTCAACTAAGGAGCAAAAGAGCTAAACTGGAAGCTCCAGGTGTTAAAAGATTAGAAGCAGATTACAAAGCTGTTGAAGTTCTATATGTTTATAGGCTCAATGATAAAATGATCAGAGATACAGATAAGGACATGAAGAAGGTTACAATAGCGTATCATGAGATGGTGTTTATTAATGGAGAACCAGAAATTAATCTTCTGGAAGATAATGAACCCATAATCGGCACTGACAGTGAAGGGGAGCTAGTCTTTAAAATCAATAAGAGCAAGATCAGGATCAAAGACTTCAGGACAAATGAATCAGACTCAATACAGCAAGCCTTGATGGATGTCAAACTATCCGCATGCAAGAAGGACAAGGTTGCTTTAATTCCTATCATCAAGATACTTGATGAAGTGATGGAAGAAGAATCAATCAATGACACTAAAAGAGTAAGAGGACATCCAAAATGGATAACAGTCTTCGTAATGTCCAGAAAACCATCACTATTGTTTGATCTTGTTCCTAAATACACCAAAGTCAAATATCTTGAGATAATGCTTCATAAGCTAAACAACCCACCTCCAGTCAATGCACTTGAAATAGAAGCTCGTGATTGTATGTAAGCTAGATTGAATGAGCTGAAAGAATCTAAGAGGGTATAAAAATAACCCTAATTGCGGAGTTAATGTCGCATTAATCAGACCTGATTTGGTTAAAGGGAAAAACCCAATTAATGAGGCCCAAAATCCTAAGTATTTATTAATTTCATAATTAATAAGGTGGCTAATTAAACAGCCCAATAAATGTGTTCAAATAACTAACTACCTCTACAAGAAGTAGCCTCCAAGCAACCTAAATTCAGAAGGAAACTAATTCCTGCTTTCTAGAACTCTAAAGTCCAATCAAAGAAGGAGACTTGCCCACCAAGTCACCCAATTCTACCCTAATTCCTAGACTCTCAATGTCTATATAATGGGTCTTACCCCTTCAACTTCAGCAAGATGTTTTTCGGGACAAGAACTCCACACGTCACAAAGCCGGGAAGGCATCATACAAGCCACGAGGCCATTACCTGGAATGATGTTTTAGACTTAGTCCTTGAAGGACATGAATGTCACTACGTCCTTGGTGAGCTCTCGCTGCCATAGCCCCGAGGGAAAGCATCACCAAGAACTACGTTTTGGCTTGATCCTTGGAATACGCCAAGGTACGTAGGCATCTTGTGAGGGCAGATTCAAGCCACGAAATACAAGCGCAACCATTAAAGCTTGAAGCTTATCAAACCCTAACATTAAATAAGCAATAAATAAATGCATGTTTTTTATCCACAACATTTGGCACCATCTGTGGGAAGAAGACGACAACCATGAAAGCACGAAGAAGTACCGATAAACCACCTGCTGAGATGCGCTATATCACATCCAAACATTGAGATTCCATCACAGTCAAACCTCCATATCTGAGGGACTAATCTCTCAGGGACGAAGATCCCATTACCCAACTGCTGAATCAAAGAATGATCTCAAACCTCAAGGGATGCATGATTAATGAAAGAGTACCAAACTATTGATGGTGCTATCACTAATGAACACCTGAATTTCAGATGTTAATAATTGTGCTTCCATCAAGGGTGAATGATCACCCATCTTATGAGAAGCAAAATTTTAAGAAGAATCGCAATGCCGAGTGAATGAGAAGTACGAACCTCAATATTTGTAAGGGCTAAACCTTATTCAAGGAATAATTTATGATTTCTACGATCCCCATATCGAGGATAATGATTGTTCATATGAAGAGGATATCTCCCCAAGAAGAGTGCAGCCGATTGAGGAACATGTTGTCAAAGGGCGTTTTTAGCCCCGAACACGTGAAAGGATGAATTCCCAAATCATAAAGAAAAGGATATGTGCTCATGAAGCACACATCCCGAAACCCCAAAAAATAGATCTAGAATCATGAAGCAATCAAGATCTACAAGCCATAACTCAAGTTATCGCTTCCATCATTTAAGTACCACAATTCTCAATCATAAAATCAAAAAGTTGGTCCCATAATTATGAGATTTCTTGTGACTCGAACGCTGATTCAAAAGACTGATATCCAATCTCATGGAGTGGAAACCCAAGGGATGAATCACCAATCATTTTTCAGATGTTAACAATTATGTTTTCGTCTAGGAGGAATGCTAACCCACCTGATTAGA
This sequence comes from Apium graveolens, assembly GCF_009905375.1. Taxonomy (NCBI): domain Eukaryota; kingdom Viridiplantae; phylum Streptophyta; class Magnoliopsida; order Apiales; family Apiaceae; genus Apium; species Apium graveolens. Next base: position 275,657,067 of record NC_133651.1, on the reverse strand, counting down.
GTAAACTTCAGCGTCGACCGCATTAGGAGTACGAATTCCGATATTTGCAAGGGCTGATCCCCATTCGTAAAGGAGTCTGAGATTTCTTTTATCCTAATACCTAGGACAGTGACCGTCTATTTGGTAAGGAGACCGAGCCAAGAAGGAGACAACCAAGCACATAGCCCACTGTCAGGTTCACAGTCTCGAGGGCACGAAGGGATGATTTCTCAAATTATTTCGAAAAATAATTCGAGCTCATGGGGAGCACACAATAAGATTTAACAAGTTTGGAGATGCGATCTTAACCCAAAGGGATGATTTAAGATCCCCAATTTCAAAAGATAGAATCCTCAAGTTTAAGGGTCGAATCACCAATTTCAGATGGTTGTTGAGACCTTAACTCTACCAATATTCTGTTTCCAAACCATAGATGACCCGGGATATGGATTCAAAGATTATGTTCAAGAATGCGGAATTCAACAACTGTGCAAAGGCTAAATACCCCCTTAGATTCAAGGGTTGAAACCCATCAATGACCAACTTTGTAGTTATCCCAGTCTCTATACAGTGGATGATAAAATCTGAAGTGATAAGGATGCCACTCCAAGAAGGTGACGTCCAGGAAGTGACCGATCGAAGAAGGATGTCCCGAGCCTCAAGGGGCTCAAGGACCGAAAGCTTAGGATGAAGAATAACGAATTTTTGTCTCATCAAACTCATGATTTAGTGGAGGAAAGAAACCTGAAAAGGGAACAACAAATTTGATTACGTACAAAATTTGGAAAGCCTGGAGCCCCGAGGGTCTATTCCCTGGTATAGTTGGTTTGAACGCCCTTTCATGGAGAAGGAAGACGGAAATTCCTGGGGTTGATTCCAAAAAGTTGATGCCCCTTAATGGCCTGAATGATCCAACATATCTCTATACTAGAGAAAATATGAAAACCTATATTTTAAGGAAGCCGAAGGTACCCCAATTTGGGCACATGATGGATTCAGTAATCCTGATAGCCACGTAAGAAAGCTTACAAACTCTCTACTACGACAACCGATGCACGATTTTACAAAGTACGTGACATTTTCTTAAACCCCGGGGGGCATGACTCGATTATGGTGCAAAAGTGAATGAACCACAGTAAGAATCCTTGTATGACATAGACCGATTCAAAGAAAACCCATGATCAACATATACTTAAGTAATAGGATGTCAGTGATAGTCCAACAAGGAGCCTGGGATGTTAACTTTAAGTTATCGTTGGCCGAAACCAATGAGAAAAGCATACATAAATTGCAACAGTGGGAAGGCAAAAATAAAACAACATGAAGAAGAATTTGACCCTTGATAGGAGGTGATGAAAATAATGACTAAAGCAAAAGAAGGATCAAAAATGTGATGCTAAGGGTAGGTATCCCTGATGGAGACTCTTCCCCGAGAAAGAACAACAGGGAATCGAAGTTCATCAAGTATGTACGTTTTAATGTTCCAAGAAGCCGAATCTTGATAAACATGAAAAGATAACATAGTCGATGGCTAAAGCCACTGCGCGTCAACCCTAAAAAGAGGAACAAGAATTTGTATTCATGATTTTATGAAGAGCACATCGACGATTGCCATCAGCTGAGGGATAAAACTGAGTTTCTAGTCCAGAAAGGAATAACAAACAGGTTCACCAAGATAGTGAAGGAAGCAATAAAGTGAAAGATTATAAATAATAAGAGGGGAGAACAAGATACTCCCGAGAAATACGCATCCTCGATTACCAGTAATCAAAATGATCTTTAGAAGACTAACGACCGATGGGACTTGAAGAAGCTCAATAAAAGCTTGTGCCTGAAAGGTAGTACACCATAAGAAGCGATAATGGAAATTTCCATTAACTTTGATGATTCTGATTTAGAAGGGATGAAATTCCTCCATGAAGACCCGATGATTGTCACACTATGATTCTGAAAGATTCTTGGTAAATGGGACTCGTTGATTCCCAACTTGCCTTTTATGATATGTTGCCACGATTAAAGTCTCGATTGAGTCAGGGGGCAGGTCCTCCAAAAAGAGACATGGATTCTGAAAGACCGAAGAGCAATGAGGAAGTCCAACTGCAGATACAATTATTATCCATTTGTCACCTGAAAGACCAAATAAGATGATAAACCTGAATTTGATCTTGAGTTGGTTATATATAAACTCGATAATGATGGTAAACGGAGTGCAGTGAGGAAAATGAAGAGGAAATTTTGCCCTTGGAAGGCGAGAAACCACAAAATAGTAAACTTATTATAAGGATAACATTTCTAAGGTACCACTCCTCACTAACTTTGTAATATTATGTATCTTTTTGCTGCTTTTATTTTGAGAGATCAGATGCCATCTATCAAAGGTTAGAAAGTAAAACTTTTTTTGACCATCTTTATTGAAAGACCATGAGAGTCTATGGTATAATAAAATCAAGAGCCTAGACAAGGTAGAATACATGAAACACGTCCGAGAGGTATTTGAAGTGCTGATGCACCACATGATGATGTTAAATCCTACAAGGTGTGCCTTTGAGGTAGGATCTGGAAATTTTTGAGCTACATCTCTGAGTGGGGAATCAAGGTCAATGTTGATAAAATATCTGGTGATGGAACCTTCATCTACCATTAAGAACGTGGATAAACTAAAGAGTGCAATTTAGGAGAGGATCATCTCCAAATTCAATAACAATTGTTTTCCCTTCATCACGGTGTTGAAGAAGGTAAAGGACTTTTCGTGGGCTGATAAAAGCCTAGTAATATTTGAGAAATTGAAGAAGCAGATGACCGGAACACCCGAAGAAGTACTGAATCCATTCATGGAAAACTCAATTACGTAATTGAGATTTGTCCCTGTGAAAAAAGACATAGAGGTTCAGCAACCCACCTACTAAGTGAAGTACAACCATGGTTCGAGGAAATTAAAATATATTTCCATGTGTGTAATACGAAAAAACTAGCCACCGAGAGCGCACGATGCACAACCCTGAGACTAGTAGAAGGTTATTTAAGTGGACAATTGAGTCTGAAAAAATTATTATAAACACGTACCATGTTAAAGTTCGAGATTTGACTGACTTCATGGTTGAATGCCCTATTGACAACCAAGAAGTCGGGGGGTAGGAAGACATACCCCATGAGGGGGAAAGAGATGATACTCAAGTGATATTCAGTTTTCTATTTTGATGGATCGTCAAAAACAAAAAGGGGATTTGTCTTGACATTGGATTTCTCAAATGACGAACAACAATAAAACATGAGAAACTTGTGAAGCCATGACTCAATTTACCAAGTGCTACATCCCGAGGGAGGAAAGCATGAATGTCGTTGCCTAGGAAATAGAAAGTTACACAAGAAGCTTTTACTTTTAAGTCACGAATGGGCATTACTACCTAGAGAGATTAATGCACTCGGAGTTGGGCAGAAAGGAAATTTGAATCCCATGTTTTGAAGGGCCGCATCTAGTCAAGAACAGAATTAAGATGAGGCTCCTACAAGCTTGAAAATATTTAAAGAAAATGAGGTATTTATACTTGACACACTTTAAACCTGGGGGTTTAATTAAATTGAGCATCCAAATAGGACAACGCACTTAGTCAGATGAACTAAGGAAAAAGAAAGGGGATGGCTTGTAGAGGCCACGTTCCATCCAATTGAAGGCAAGGAGAAGGCACGTTTCGTCCAAGCAAACGCTCGTACATCCATATTTTATCCGATTAAAGAATCAAGAATTATAAGTGATATGAGGAGAATTCTATTATAAGTTAGAGCCCAGAATAAGCTTCGATTTGATATATTATAAGCTCAAATCAGGAAAACGAGCACAAAGTTATGGCTGTTGAAAGGCTTGTAGCTCGTAACTAGGGATTCCTGATCTAAATTATAAATCCTGTTCCAGGGGGTCAGAATCCTGATCCAAGAGGTCAGGATTCCTGATCTAAATTGTGAATCCTATTCCAAGGGGTCAGAATCCTGATCCAAGAGGTCAGGATTCCTGATCTAAATTGTGAATCATGTTCCAAGGGGTCAGAATCCTAGTCCAAGGGGTCAGAATCCTGACATAAGAGGTCAGGATTCGAGATCTAATTTATGAATCGTTCAGCCAGGGGTCAGAATCCTGATCCAAGGGGTCAGGATCCTGATCGAATCGTCCTGACCAAAAGGAGCTTCGACCAGAAAATATGGGGCCTTAACTCGGTCGGAAGCACGGGTCAACTCGAGGTCCTGACCGAATTTCGTCAGGATCCTGACCGAATTCAGTCAGGATCCTGACCGAATCATCCTGGCTGAGAGTAGCTTCGACCAGACACTATGGGACCATAATTCGATCAGAATCCTGACCGAATGGATTCCTGGTCGATTTTTTTTAAAAAAAGAAGAGATTTTTAACCCGGTTTGGGCTATTATTCGGAAATTTAATCTGAGTTAAATTTTATTCGAGATTTTTAACCCGGTTTGGGCTATTATTTAGAAAATTTAATCCGAGATAAATTTTATTTAAGATTTTTAACCCGGTTTGGGCTATTTTTCGTAAAATTTAATCCGAGTTGAATTTTATTCTAGATTTTTAATCCGGTTTGCGCTATTATTCTAAAAATTTAATCCGAGTTCAATTTTATTCGAGAATTTTTAACCCGGTTTGGGCTATTATTCGGAAAATTTAATATGAGTTAAATTTTATTCGGGATTTTTAAACCCGGTTTTGGCTATTATTCGGGAAATTCCGAGTTGAATTTTATTCCTAGATTCTTAACCCGATTTGGGCTATTATTCGGGAAAGTTAATATGAGTTAAATTTTATTCCAGATTTTTTAAACCCGGTTTGGGCTGTTATTCAGAAATTTTAATCCGAGTTAAATTTTATTCGAGATTTTCTAACCCGGTACAGGCCATTATTTCGGAAAATAATTAATTCAAAAGGACCGTAATTTTTTTTATCCAGGTTGGACACTCCTGACATGGGCCTCATATTTATTTAAAAATATTGAAAAAATAAATATTATTATTTTTAAATAATAATATTAAAAAAAAAGAGAAAAAATATGTTGATCAAAATCCTAGTCGTGGGTGTCCTGGTCAAAAACACCACCACTAGGAAGAAATGGGGAGTAAGTTGCCAAAGTGCAACTTGGTACCTCCAAGTTGCACTATATTTACGAGCGATCCATCAAGTTACTAAAGTTACAAATTTGACCCTGAAGTTTGAGAGTTTACAATAAATCCTCGGAAATTATTAAAATTCCTAAAATATTAGGAAAAATCACAAAAAATACCCGGAGGTATAGAAAAATTTCTCAAAAATTAAGGAAAATTCCCGGAAAATTAGTGAAAATTCCCGGAAAATTAAGGAAAATTCTCTGAAAATTAAGGAAAATTCCCGAAAATTAAGAAAAATTCCCGGAAAATTAGGAAAAATTCCCGGAAAATTAGGAAAAATTCCCGGAAAATTAAGGAAAATTCCCAAAAAATTAAGGAAAATTCCCCGAAAATTAAGGTAAATTCTTGGAAATTAAGGAAAATTCCCGAAAAATTTAGAAAAATTCTCAAAAAAATAAAAAAAAAATCTGGAAATTAAGGAAAATACCTGGAGTTGTAGAAAAATTCTTAACATATTAGGAAAAATTACGAAATATATCCGGAGGTATAAAAAATTCCTAAAATATTAGGAAAAATGACGAAAAAAATACCCGGAGGTATAGAAAAAATTCTTAAAATATTAGAAAAAATCACAAAAAATACCCGGAGGTACGGAATAATTCCTAAAATATTAGGAAAATTAGGAAAAATATCCGAAGGTATGAAAAAATTCTTAAAAAATTAAAAAAATACTTGTGAGAACGAGATAATCCCCGAAAATTAAGGAAAAAATACCCGAAAATTCCTAAATATATGAACAAGGTAAGAAAATGAGTATGGAAAATTATGAAAATTCCATAAAATATCCTGAAGCCTCGTATAAGGCAAATCATTGTAAATGTGTAGGTCGTTTCACACTTTATGCTAAAAACGATACCCTTGGTAGAGTAAGAGGTAACTTAACTTCTATGAAATATCGAGTGTATTTCCCGGAAGTTGTGGGGCAAATGATAGGATATAAAAATAACCCTAATTGGGGAGTTAATGTCTCATTAATCAGACCTGATTTGGTCAAAGGGAAAAGCCCAATTAATGAGGCCCAATAAATATGTTCAAATAAGTAACTACTTCTACAAGAAGTAGCCTCCAAGCAAACTAAATTTAGAAGGAAACTAATTTCTGCTTTCTAGAATTCCAAAGTCCAATCAAAGAAGGAGACTTGCCCACTAAGTCACCCAATTCTACCCTAATTCATTGACTCTCAACATCTATATAATGGGTCTTACCCCTTCAACTTCAGCAAGACATTTTTCGGGACAAGAACTCCACACGTCACAAAGCTGGGTAGGCATCATACATGCCACGAGGCCATGATCTGGAATGACGTTTTAGACTTAGTCCTTGAAGGACATAAAAGTCACTACGTCCTTGGTGAGCTCTCACTGCCATAGCCCTGAGGGCAAGCATCACCAAGAAATATGTTTTGGCTTGATCCTTGGCATACGCCAAGGTATGTAGGCATCTTGTGAGAGCAGATTCAAGCCACGAAACACAAGCGCAACCATTAAAGCTTGAAGTTTATCAAACCCTAACATTAAATACGCGCAATAAATAAATACATATTTTTTATCCATAACAGAATCCCCTCCAAAACCTTCAGATCCTAAGAAGAAAGTCACTAAGAAAAAATCTGATCAGACTCAAGAAGGAGAAGGAAGCAGGAAGAAAAAAGAACAAGGACAAAGAAGACATAGAATATAAATATTCAGGCTAGGGGAACACTCCTTTGTAACTTATAACTTAAAGAAAGCTGGAATTATATATGTAATCCAGAATGTAGTTAATATCTTTATCTATTTTGAGGTTGTACTTTTTCTTATTTTTATCAGTTGAGTTATCCTTAGGGATTTGCTTGTCGAACTCTAACAATCAAATCGGGGGAGATTGTAAAGCATAATGTAATATAACATGTAATCGAGGAATTATAACTCAACATGAAAATAGAAACAGATAAACAATATTAAACTGTGAAGCACATGAACCCTACAGATGAAGACAGGATAAACACAAAGACCCAAAAGATGCAATTGATTTTTTAAGTCCTCAAAATAGATCATGGGAAAAAGTTCATTAACATGTTCAAGCAGCCATGAAGAATAAGACATCAAAGGACTTTAATCATCAGTTACATAAATTGACTTCAAGTGTTGCAGATCAAGGGTTCAATGAAAGAAGTAATGGATAATCACCAATCTGTATTAGCTCAGAAATACAAGACAAGTTGAATAAGGTTCTCTCAATACTAGTTGTTTGTGAACCAGACCAGTGCACCAAACATCAGTATTCAAGAAGGAATTTTGATTCAGTTATAGAAGAAAATGTTGATACAGTGAAGAATGGCTAAACAGAAGCAAAAATATTCCAAGGCAGAATACTCTTCAAAGGTCGCCACAGAGCTCCACAAATCGCCACAGAGCTCCACAGGTCGCCATAGAGCTCCACAGGTCGCCATAGAACTCTACAGGTCGCCATAGAACTCCACAAGTCGTCATAGAGCAACACAACTACTGGTCACCATAGAAGAGCAAGCATAGAATGTTCAGGTCACCATAGAACAGTTGTGATATTCAGTGAATCAAATGCAACAAAAACAAAGGATTGTGTGGACACAGTAATGCCACATGTCCAATGAATTTGAAAGACTACATTAGCAGCTAAATGAATTGAATTTATTTCGGTTATCTTCTTCAGCTTTCAACAAAATTTTTATGGGAGCTCCATTAAAGCACCTCATTTATTAAGCTTGTAAACATATGGTTATGCTATTGAATTTATTATAGCTAATCAATTTATTGATTAGTTTGTAGCAACCTCAAGGATTATATTAATAAAATAATATATTCCTCGAATTGTTTTGTGTCCAATTTGATTCCATACTTTCAACGAAAAACTTGTAAATGAATCAAAAAGATTGTAGGAATCATATTCAACCCCCCTTGTACGATACTTTGGGACTAACACAACATTAACTGAGGCATTCTATTTCGGTGGTAGTATTCTTTTAACGGCTAGGTAAAGGCGTTGAAAAAGGTTCTGGGTTTTCAAGATTCAAAGTTTGGGAGAAAGTCGACATTCATCACAAATCAATAACAGGGTTCTCAAGAAGTTTCTCATTTTAAAAGGAAGCAATCATTCAAGCTCCGAGAATTAATAACAAAGTAAAATGATAGGTTCTCGAACAAATTTCATAACTTTAAAGAAGATATTACTCATTCTATTTCATTTCAAGTAATTAAGCTTGTTGCTTTGCCAAATATATACATTAACCTTTTTATTAAAGAACCCTTGATTGGAATATCCATCTTTTAAATATAATACGGGTGATCAGCCCGTACTAACCTCCATCTACTCATTAAGGTACCTATGGCATTATTTCAGCCTTATAGTGGACTAGCCCCGCTAGTCTCTTATATGACTGGACTAGTCCCACTAGTCTCTTACGTCCCTATCCAATCTTCAAGGAATTCATTTGGAAAACCTTTGTGTTAGAATTTAAGAAAGTTATCTTAATTCATTTTAAACATCACCGATAAGTGAAATCATTTGGACTCTTTCAAGTCATAAGTCATTCTGAAGTCCAATTTATGAATTGAAGAGAATTGAATAATGTGAAAGTAAGTATGGATCATAAGTTAAAGATATTGTTCAAAGATTAAACATGGAATACAAGGTGCTATAAGAACCATCCCAGAGAATGATTCACAACAAGGTATAAGAAATTATCTAGGAATCTTGGTTATCAAAAGTTATCATATGAAAAGTTCATAAGGCTCTCTTTAGAGTCAACGAATCATAAGTTAACAAAGTATAGGGATAGGATAACAAGTTTAGAAACAAGGGTTACTATAAGGGATTGGCACAACGATTGTTAACAAGCTTATTCCAGGGAACAATAGCAGGGTTTCTCAAGAATCAATATTAGGTATGACAAAGAACTATCATTCTATCATGACATCAACAATATCCTCTCTATGACAATTCATAATAGAAGGAAGAGTTACTTGCCTCAAAAAGCTTTCCTGCTTTACTGAACCTGAGCTACTGCCACCTAAGATATCTTTTCCTTTCCTAGCCTGCATGCCTCTGATATCCAAATCTACAATACAAAACAGAACCCTAATTAGCAACTTGATCAATTCCGGCATTTCTCAGAACGTCTATCGTCTACCCCAATCGCAATAAACACTTATCTTATATACTCGAGTACAATCACATAACACATAATATGATCTACTCATATAGTCTTAATGTCGTAACTATATTTATCATTTAGCAATTAATCACTTACTTGAATATTACAACACAGAAATATTTTTCCCCTTTCCTTTTATCAAAATTCGAACCTAAAATAAAGTAAAACCAAGTAAATTCTTTTGATACTTATCATGCAACTACTTAATAGAAACAAGCATATTCTTAAATGAAAAACTATGCCAAATTCAAACTAAAACTAACAAACCACCTTTATATAAATCAATTCATCAAGTAAATCAAACCAATCACCTTACAACGGAAAATTTCATTCGGTTTCTCACATAATTACGATATGCAACAATCATTGATCACTTATTCTTAACTTAGACTCCAAATTTGAACTAAACTTAAACCACATCAACTCCACCAAATGTTTAAACAATTCTTCTTCTTTAAAGTATGTAACTTCCAGATTTTCTTTACAAAGAATGACATGCAACTAGTAAAATTAATACGTAAGTTCAAAAATCACGAGTTGGACTTGAATTAAACCAAAAGTAATTGATCCACAATGATTCGAACAATATCCTTTAAGAACTGAAACCAAACACGGGTTTTTGAATCAAAAATCAACACGCGTTCACAAAAATCTTGACATACAATCCTACAAGCTCGACGTGCATACCTTTAATTATAAACCGAGTCCTAATTCAAATAAAAAACTCATGAACAAACTCTATAATCATATTGATTACATAATTCAAACCCAATTTTCTTAAATCAAATGTTTCATTTGGTTTTTCAAACCGAAACCGACATGCAATGCTAACTCTAAAACCTGTTATTAATCTTGAACCAAACATCACATTCAAACTATTTTCAAGAATTCAAACCTTAAAACTTTATAAAAATCTATAACACACACATGCATTTAAGCGTACAAGTTAAAACAAAGTTTTTATGAAATTGTTTTGGGCTCAAGTAGCATCATTGTCCCCGTCGGCTCACTGGAGGCTCTCCGCCGACGGCGGCAAAGCACGATGGTGCCCCGTTTCGGGGTTTCCAACCGAGCTCCACCCATTTTTTTTGATTAATCACCACTCTAATCTTAATTTATCATCACAGAAGATCACAAAACCACATAACACAATCAAATTTGACCAAAGCCGAACCAAACTTGGTAGAACCGAACCAAAACCCGAGTTGTGGTTTTGAATAAACTCAAGGAACCACACATGCAATCATATAGAGATGTAGGGAAGAAGAAACTAAGCACAACCATGGTCTTTGATTAGAGAAAGGGTGAAAGATGAGTGAGGTAGAGAGGAGATAGAGAGTACCGAAGAGAGAGAGAGAGAGAGAGAGAGAGAGAGAGAGAGAGAGAGAGAGAGAGAGAGAGAGAGAGAGAGAGAGAGAGAGAGAGAGAGAGAGAGAGAGAGAGATGAGAGAATCCGATAGTGAAAAGAGAGAGGTCGGGGGGGAGGGGGAAGAAGAGAGTATATATTAACATTGTAAAGGCAATTTTGTCCTTTACAAAATCCCCCTTTTCTATTATTTCTATTTCTTTTCTTTTATACAATTTCTGCATTTACAAGATAAAATAGCTTTATAATTCATAAAAATGATGCAACTCAAAGTTTTTAAAATAAAGATCATGAAATTATCTCCCTCTTCATATTTTTAAAATAATTTTTATGTGCACGAATTGATTTTTATGGATTTTACAAATAAATCCTAAATAATAGAAATAAACTTCATAAAATCATTTTTAAACATCAGAACATCCAAATCATTCCAACTATCATTTTTAAAAAGTATCCGGGATTGTCCAAAGCTAATGAAACAAATTTCGCACCTTGGTCGCATTTCAATTATTTAATAGAAAATATATAAGGACCATTAAACCCTTATTTAAATCAAATTATACTTTGTTTCATTATGTGATTTAAATTATAAATTATATGATTTATAAGATGGTCCTTCTCTTTAATCTCGGTAATTATACTTCATTTCAAAGTATAATTCACTCTCGGTAATCCCTCTCTTTAATCTCTCCTTCGTTCTTCATCATTTTTTGATTGTAAGACCATGGTTATGTGAGATTTTTCTTCCTCTATTCAGATATATAGATGCATGTTGCTATCTCCAAAGTTTTTGAAAAAAATTCCAAAGTTGGATTTTTTTGATTTTGGTTCGGTTTTGATGAAAATAAAAGGGTTTTGATTTTCAAGTGATTTGGAATGATAATATGTGTTTGCATGTGTATCTTTGATGTATAAATTGGTGGTTTAGGGTTGGAAACCCCCGAGTGGGGGCACCACCGTGAAGCCACCACCACTGATGATGAACTCCGGTGAACCGGTGGTGAGTAATGATGTTGAAATTGAGCTTTAGTGTCCTTAAACTAATTTTTTGTGTTTGCATGTGTTGATTTCCTAAAACCCGAATGGGTTCTTGATTTTTAAGAGAATTAAATTAATTTTTATTGATGAAAATGACTTATTAATACTTATTCTTAAAAATTATTAAATAAATAGATTAAGTTGTGGTTTAAGAATCCAAAGTGATGCATGCATGTTGTGGTTCTTAGAAATTTCGAATATACTTGATTGATCTTAAGGAATTAAGTTGAATTATGTGTATAAATGGATTGTAGAGATGATTTTGATTTGGTATGGGATGAAATGGCAAATGCATGTCAAGTTATAACTTTGCATGTAGCTAATTAAGTTAAAAATGATTTAAAAGGATGAGTGTTGGTTTGATCTCAAGTTTATATGTGATTTTGGTACTTGTATGTCATTGTTTGATTTTTGATTGTGTTTTGTGATTATAGCCGAATGGTTAAGGGTGTAAAAAAGGTTGATTTGATCCTAGGATTTCATTAAGTAAATGCATGTAAGATTACTAAGGATTAATTGGTTTATTTGGTGGTTTTAATTTGAATTAAGTGGAATAAAAGGAAGGATTGAGTCATTTTTGATATAGGATTGTATAATCAATATTATAACTCAAGTATAGAGTTTGGATATAAGGATTGTATGCTATGTGTTATGGTTGCGTCGTAATATGTGATTCGATGACTATTTGATTTGAAGTATACGAGTATATGGTATAAACGTGCTATGTGAATATGATCGAGTATGTATACTCTTAGGAAATTGAGATAAGGGGTAGTTGTTAAATGTTCCGGGAACGTTGAGTGGGAATATAATTAGGGTTTTGATTTTTGGATTGTAGATTCGGAGCGTGAAGGTATTCAGGCTAGGAAAGGGAAAAGTGTTCTAGGTGGCAGTAGTTCAACCCTTGTAAAATAGGAAAGTGAATTCAGGCAAGTAACTCTGCCTACTTGTATAAGTTGTGTATTGAAAGGATATTGATGATGTCATGATAGAGTATTGATCTTTTATAACACTTCTGATAACCTGTTATTGATTCTTGAACCCTGATATTGATTCTTGTACCATACCTGTTATTGGTTCCTTGAAACACCCTGATAGTGTTCTTGTGACGACTTGATTTGATTATTGTTTAAACCCTTACTATAAACCTATTGATTCGTACCCTGATTACCTATCGGTTCCTTTGGATACCTTGAATTCTTGTTAACCTTATAAGAACCTTTGTGAACTCCCTTGTGTATTGTTTTGATCAACCTATATCTTTCCTTTGTATACGTTATTCCGTAGTGATTTCTAAGATTGTTCTGATTCCCTAAATTACGTACTTTGATTGTCATTTGATCTCGACCATAACATAATTCTTTGCTTATCTTTGATCTGTTCACTTTCTTTGAATTCTTGAATTGAACTTAAGAATGATTTTCAACTTGAAAGAGTCTGAATGATTTCATATTCTTGGTAATGATAAAATGAACTTAGTAAAACCTTTCTTTTTCGATACAAGGTTTTCCAAATGAATTCCTGATGGATTGGATTGAGACGTAAGAGACTAGTGGGACTAGTCCAGTCATATAAGAGACTAGCGGGGCTAGTCCAATTTAAGGATGAAATTATGCCATAGGTACCTTAACGACCAGATGGAGGTCGGTACGGGCTGATCACCCGTATTACTATTAATTGAAAGTTAAAGTAGTCCAATAAAGGGTTCCCTATCACTTTATCAAAGATATTGAATACATTTCTTAAGCAAATTGCTTCTTTGAAAATGAAATGACTGATAATGATTTGAAATGAGTTGGTTGTGATATTGTCTAGCATACAACTTGTGAACCCTGACTCTTATTCTGATATTGTTATCAATCATATAATTGATTCTCGGAGTTGAATAGATTCTTGCTTCCATTTAAAAGATCCTTGAGATCCTGTTAATAATTTGTGATGAATGTCGGCTTTCGCCTTATCTTAAACCTTGATTCTTGAAAGCCCAATTACTTCTTCATAACCCTTTCATAGCCCAAAGATAGAAATCTGCCACCTAGAGATTTAAAATAGAATACCTTTAAAGTAATTATAGATAAATGTTGATTATTGCATCATTGAACTGTTATTTAGTTACTTGCTGAGTTTTATACTCATGTATTTTGCTCTGTTCTAACCATGGTAGTTGTTAGTCCCTAACAATGCAACAAGAATTACAGAAGGGGGGTTGAATGAAATTCTTGAAACTTTTTCTGAATTATAAAATGTTCTAACTTGAGATATATATATATATATATATATATATATATATATATATATATATATGACAGTGTTTGATTTGCAAAGTGCGGAATAATAAGATAAATATGAATCAAAACATAAAGTAATAAAAACACAAGTATTTATAACTTTATGGTGGATTAGAATGTATCCACCAGATATATATATATATATATATATATATATATATATATATATATATCAGAGAACTTTGTGAAGCTTGGATAGCTCACAGTTGCTTACAAATAAGAACAACTAAACTTACAGAGAAATGCTAAAGGATTCAGCTTACAATTGTTTCTCTGAGAAAATATTTGCTTTGTCTTTCTATTGTTCTAATTTCTACTCTTGGTTTATATATCACCAAGATTACAGAGTAATAAGACAAGATAATAAAAAAAACCTATCAAGTCTAATATTGTGCTACTTCATTACTCTATTCCAGCATCTTTGAATATCTTCATAATAGCATGGAAATGGCAATGCTTCTTTGTTCTCAAAAACCCAGTTGAGTAGGCTTCCATATTCCTTTTACATACACTCGACGCATGTGACTGTGTTGTCACTGTCAACAGATGTTTGAATTAATTATCCATCGGATACATGATCATCCGTCGGGTTGCCTTGTTGATCATCCGTCCGGTTGCTTTGTTGATCATCCGTCGGGTTGCTTTTTTGATCATCCGTCGGGTAGCTATTTGGCACTTGACTTTATTTCATTTATACAGAATTACAAGACATCATCTATGTACAATTAATCAACCTATTCTGCATATCTAATTAAAGTCAACATGACTTATATGCTACTACAGAATCTAAACAAATGTGTTTGCAGAAATGTGCTACATGACTTATTGTTATATAAGCTACTCACTCGATGGATGTCAAAATATCATCATTCGGGACTGTATTGAGTCATCCGTCAGGACTATATTTGCTTATCCGTCGAGTGCTACAAATTACACTTAGTTGAATCTACTAAGGTGTTTTGTTATTGAATTCATCAAGTTCACAATATTTCCACAACAATCTCCCCTAATTTATGTCTACTAGAATTGTAGCCATAAATTAAGAGAAACTTGATGATAACAAAACACCCTAAACATACAAATTTAAATGGAAGTAGATAAAACTGTGAAGTGTTGCAGTTAACAAAATGTACAAAGATTTGCTCACAGTCATTTTCAAGGTGCTCCTCTAGCCTGTGCAGATTAATCTAGTTCCTTGAAGATCTGGATCTCTTTTCAAGCTTCCTGTTGTTTTTCTTCTATCTGATTTTGGAGCTGTCTGTGGAATTCCAGTTCATCAGATTCTGAGAGATTTAACATTTCTTGCATTTCCAAAAGAGTCTCATTGCTAGAGATGCTCAATTGGTCTTCTAATCTGAAAAATCTTCTAACTCCTTTATCATCCATGAATTCCATCAGACAGTGGGGCCTTAGATGCACTCTACTCCCTGTGTAAGGAATATTTAGAGTCTTTGGGAGTGCATCTTTGGCTATAATACTCCTCAGTTCTTCAATCTTCTTTAGAACAAGTCTTCTAGCTGTCACATTGAATCCAAAGTTCTTCTTGAAGGATGAATAAACCTTTATAAGTACATATTGGCTTTCTAAAAGGACCCTTTGAAGTGGCCACTGTATCTTTTTTCCTCCCTTGTACTTGAATACTAACCTTTCAGGCAGATTCCTATAAGCATCAATCCCTCTAACTTCTTCCAGTTCATCTAGATAGAGGTTAAATATGAGAATTCCTTGATATCACAGATGTACATGATGTCTCCCTTGTTGACTTTGGTTTGGGCTTTTGTTAGGGACTTGGATCTGAGAGTTGAGGGCTTCACTTTCTTGACTGCTCTGGTCTTTGTCTTATTTGGCTTCATGAAGTGAGGTGGATTGAGTTCAGGGATTGGTAGACTATCCCAGTCTATTGGTTCATCCTTTGGAATGATAGGTTCACCATAGAAATTCTTGGATGGATCTATCTTGAATTCTTCATGTGCCACAGATGGCATGGATGTTTGAGTTGTTGTAGAAATAGACTCTTTGGGAAAATACCCTTCCATCTCCTCATCACTAAAATCCAATTTTCTCTTGATTCTTTGCTTGTACCTTGGCTTCTTTGTCTGTGGAGGTTCATTTTGCATTTCTTGATCTTGAGATTCAACAGTTTTAGATGGTTGTGCAGAAATTTGTTGTATGGGTTTTACAGCTTGTAACTTGGCCAAGATAGCAGCTTGCTCCTTCTTTTGTTTGACCTTTTTAGCATCTAGAGCAGCTTGCTTCTTTTATTACTTCAATCTTGCCTTTTCTTCTCTCTTTGCTTCAGCAAATTGAGGGTGTCCAGCCACCACACAAATTTCCCTACAATTCCTGAAAACTTTAGCAATTCTTCTTTTCAATGCTGAATCAGCTGGATCCTTGTAGAATGCTATAGACCTGGCCAACAGCTTCTTTCATCAGGCGTTGGTGTCTCATACACTGTGTCCAAGGGGTTCTTTAGTGAAGATTTTGGATAGTTCACCCTTGGCTTCAAAATTAGCTTAGCCTTTGAAGATTTGATGCAGGATGGCTGTCCTCTTTCCAGATTATTCATGCTCATTTCATTCACAGAGATTTTCCTGACTTGAGAGTGATGAATGGCTGATTTTTCTGGCTTCTTTGCTAGCCCAGACGTCTTTTGAATGTCCTCATCAATTTTTCCCAGTTGATTGGGCTCAACTGTTTCTTTTCAGCTGCTCTCAATGTGGCTGCTGCTTCATTAATCAAATCAATGATGTCTGTAGTTGGTGGCTTGGTGAAAGTAATTGTAGGCAAAATTACTTTACTAACTTGAATATTGAGCTGCTTCTCCCCCTCACTTGATCCTTTCTCCCCCTTTTTGTTATCATCAAGTTGTGTGGGAGGGAGTTGAGCAGCCACCAACTGTTGGAGTAGTGCAGTCTGAGCTTCTTGGTTGTTTAGTATCTTGGCCATTGACTTCTCTACAG
Source organism: Apium graveolens (assembly GCF_009905375.1). NCBI lineage: Eukaryota > Viridiplantae > Streptophyta > Magnoliopsida > Apiales > Apiaceae > Apium > Apium graveolens. The sequence continues at coordinate 275,640,096 of NC_133651.1, read as the reverse complement.
CAGATAGTCTTGAGTCCATGGCCTCAACTTTCCTATTGAGATCAGCCTCCTTCCTTAGTTTTTGAGTAGTTTCAGTCATGGTGGTTGCAGGGAGTCTAGCATCCATCCTTTCTATAACATCTTGCTTGACTTTAAAAATTTCCTGCTTGATTGCATCCACACTCTGACTGTGTTGAAGGGCTTGAATTTTATGCAGCTGGAGTGCCTCAAGATGTGTTGTGAGTAGCTTCTTTGTGCTAGAATTGGAAGATGCCTGAATGGCTGCTTGGGTGTCATGAATTAGCTTGAATAGAGTTGAATGGAGATGTGAGTAGGAACATTCTTTTGTAAGCATCCAGGCAGGAATAGCTGCATCTTCCCCCTATGTCCATGCTGTCTTCCTCATCATCTCCATCAGCATCCCCAAAAGAAGCTTCATCCAGTTCAAGATCACTGCCAATGTTGGAAGGCATAGCAGTGATTGCATCCTTTGCTCTTTGTAAAGATTGTGTAGTATGCACCAAGTTCAACAATCTTTTAGCCTCCTCATTGCCCTGTACAACTAGAGTTTGGTAAGCTGTCACAAGGTGAGTAAATATCTCAGCATCCAGGGAAATGGAATCTATAACAGCTTGATATTCTTGCTGAAATAGCCTTTTCCTTTCTGCATCATTGACATTCATTGACTCACTTGCAATGGTTTCCATCCTTATCACTCATATACCTGCATTTCTCTCTTGATCTCTCTTTTGTTGCATCAAGGTCTCACCTTGACTCCCCACCCTCACACCCTCACCTTCACCATCTAAGGTGGGACTCCTCACACTCACTTTTGCCAATCCTGAAGAAATGGATTGCATTTGTTCACTCTTTCCTCTCCTTTTTCCTGGGAGCAAACTAGACTCTCACTCATTTAACTCCCTTCCCTCAATCCTAGGAGTGATTGTACTACCACTAAGTCTTCTACACTTGTAATAATTGATGAAATTTGAAGTTGTGCAGAGACACTCAACATATAAGGAATATCCTTCGGGTTAGCAGTTTGACTATCCGACGGATAACTGCTGTTAAGCTTATCCATCGGGATACAATCACTCCTCGACGGATGATCAATATCCATCGAGTGAGTAGAAATGAATGAGCTTGGAGTGGAAACTATTGTGGACTCTGTGCAGATTGATGAGAATTTTGGCACAGATGTCTCAACAGTTTCAGAAAGAAATGGCAAGTGAGCCAAAAATCATCTAGAAGATGATGCTCACTTGCTTGGATTTTTGGCTTCTCCAAGAGAGTTAAAGATGGAAAATTTGGAAGTGTTGTATTTATCATGTCAACATCCAAGGAGTGTGTGGAGAATTTGGTGTTTCAGGTGCTTCTATTATTAAAGATTTTGGATGTGACTCCACATTTATTGGAGCCACATCAACCTGACTTTGAGAAGGTGTAGTGATTGTCTTTAGCACCAGTTTGCACAGTGTGTGAACCCCGTGCATCCCCAAGGGTCTTTGATTTCTTCTTTCTAGTATAAGTTTGGGGTGAGCTTGTGTCCTTACCTTT